>NC_067481.1:35148531-35448531 GCF_947179515.1 Apodemus sylvaticus | reverse complement strand
GACAGGGCAGGAGGATCAGAAGTAGTATGTCCTGCGGTCCTTTGAGCTGTGACACGGCTGTTACCATCTTAGAACAGCTCTGACTTCCTATGCCAGCTCTTCAGCAAGCTTGGGCCTGTTCCCTCATGGAAGGCAGGGAGGGGCATTAGAGGGTCACCTGGGATCTTAGCCCCTCCCTCTCTCCTAGAGCCACCTCCCAACGGTATGCATTTTTGCTCCAGCTGCAGATTTTTGAGAGATGCTGGGGTATTCAAGAGGTTAGCTAACTCAGGGGCTCTGAGGAGCTTTCAGGGGGTTGTTACTCATGCTGGGCTGGGCCTTTTGGCGATCAACTGTTGGGGGGCTCCTACTTTGGGTGAGATCCCGTCATTGGTGTTCTCTCTCCCTCACATCTTCCCAAGAGAAGTAATGAGACAGGTTCAAGGCCAGCCAGGGCAACTTACTTTTCAGAATAAAAGTAAAAAGAACTGGCCTGTACCTCAGTGGTAGAGCTCTTGCATATATGTGTGTGAGACTCTGCGATCAATTCCAGGTACCACAAAACAAATTAAACACACTCAGGCCTTAATTCTCTCATCCATAAAATGGGCCTTCACTTGCCAGACTGGGGTTAAGAGATGGGGAAGTGAGCCGAAGGTGGGTGTGGGTGATGTCCTCGTCAGAGAAGAGTAGAGAGGGCCCGGGTCTCAGGTGTGTAGTCCAGGGAGGTTTCATAGTGTGTACACACCACGTGAGAGGTACCCAGATCCCTAAACCTCTTCCACAGGCCCCAGAGTCCCGGCACCTCCTCCCATCCCTGCCAACCCTTGCCGTCTCTCTCATCCACCCTGGGTTTGTTTTGCTGCTCTGGAGCACTGCTTGGGTAGACACAGCTGCCATGAGCAATCCTTTGAGGCAGTGCGTTGTCCTGTCTGCTAAGTATAACTGAGGGGTCCTGGTAGCCACGTCTTAGAGTTAATACATAAGGCTGGCATCGCCAGAGCTCCCAGCCGCAATGTGCAAAACTCCTTAGGACACGTTCTCGTGCATACTCGGTTTCATCCGAATGCCACTGAGGTTCAAGGGTGGGTTATTAAAATCCCAAACTAATAATTGTTACTATGACTCTTTGTTGTCTCTGACTTAGATCCTGGAAAGGAGTCTGGAGCCCGAGAGCTCTGAGGAAGAGCCCCCGCCTGTGTACTCACCGCCAGCGTACCACATGCACGTATTCGACAGGCCTTACCTGGCGGCTCCTCCAACTCCACCTCCCCGGTGAGAGGCCATTTTTTGTCTCAGAGGGCAGTGGGTAGAGACGGAGAGAGGAGTTGGGGTTGTATAAACTGCAGTGGGAAATTGACCGCCCCCTCCAGACATTATTCTACTAACTGCAGACTTGTACTTGTGGCAAGGGACATTCTCACAGGACACCTGAGAGAACTTTCAAAACTTCAACGCTGTGGGACCGGGGAAATGGCTCTCAGTAGGCAGAGAGCTTGTTGCACAAGCATGGGGGCCTGGGCTTGAATTCCTAGCCCTGTACATGACATGAAAAACTAGGCACAGCATGCTACATCTGTAGCAACAATAGCTGGAGTTGCAGAGACAGGCAGATCCCTGGCTGATTTAGCCAGTCAGTAAGTTCCAGGTTCAATGCAAAATGACCCTAAAAATAAAGAGAAAGGCTAGAAAGATGTCTGTCTCTAAAGTGCCTGCAGAGCAAACATGAGGACCCATGAGTTTGGAACCCACGTAAAACGTTGGCCGTAGCAGCATATGCCTATGAGATACAGTTAATTAAATATGGTACAGCCTCCGGGTTCTTGGAATGTGTAATCAAGGGAGAGGCAGGGTAGGAAGATGAGCTCATGAAATATTGTACTGACCCTTCCCTGCCCCCGGACACATTAGTAATTAATCACTATGCTGTCTCCTACTGAAGGGAGATGAACCTCAGAATCCCTCCCAACCCAGCACCCCCAGGTAGCCATCAGTCAGTCACCAGTGGGATGACTGTCACCCCTGAGCTAGTGATGTTGAGAGGATTTTTAAGCAATGTGAAGATGTGTCTTTTTTGGGATTAGTTTGATGACTGGAGACAGGAGAGTGGACAGCAAGGACCCCAGAGACTTGTCTCAGCTTTGAAACTCTTGTTATTTGGAAGCTTAAGATGAAGCTAGCACCGGTGGGGTCCGTTGTAAGATGAAGCTAGCGCCGGTGGGGTCTGTCATATGCACACAGTGCTTGCTTTCTGGATTCCACGTTTGGCAGACGCCTAGCTGTGGTTGCTTTGTCCTGGAGCTGCTGTTTGTTAGATGACATGCGTGGTGAGAGGAAATGATACAAGGGGGGCCTGCTACAGTGATCCCCCCAATTCTAGGGATATTTATTTATTTATTTATTTATTTATTTATTATATGTAAGTATGCTGTAGCTGTCTTTAGACACACCAGAAGAGGGTATCAGATTTCATTACGGATGGTTGTGAGCCACCATGTGGTTGCTGGGATTTGAACTCAGGACCTTTGGAAGAACAGTCAGTGCCCTTAACCTCTGAGTCATCTCACCAGTCCCCATCTAGACATCATAAGAGCCCCAGAACAGTGACAGTGGGGAACCTAGAGAGCCAGTAAGAGCAGCTGCCACTTGCCCAGCACCCTTCAAATGCCAGAGACGGCCATGGTCCTTTACGGCCATGGTCCTTTACTCGGCGACTTTAAGTGGTATGCAGTACAGTCACCCAGTTCATAGCCGACAAAGCTGAGCCTCAGAGGGTTACTGCTGTCCCCATGGTCAAGGCTGGGGTGTGAACCCAGGTCATCTGACTGGGTTTTCATAGCTATGTCCTCTCCTCCCTGATGAGGAATCAGACTGTAGCTTAGGGAGCTGAGAGGCTGGACAGTTAGCTGGGTGGGATGGAGGTCCCTCCACTGACTTCCAGGTCCAGGAGATGCAGGCTGGGGAGTGGGAGTTAGAGGCTTTGGTGAGACTGCCAGAGAGGTCACACCCGTGGCAGCTTACTGAGATCAGAGCTAAACGATTTTCCTTTGACTCCCCTACCCCCCCACCCCCCACTCAGACAAGGTTTCTTTGTACAGCCTTGCCTGTCCTAGAACTAGCTAAGTAGACCAGGCTGGCCCAGAACTCACAAAGATCCATCTGCCTCTGCCTCCTGACTGCCGGGATTAAAGCCACCACCAAGCTTGACTTCTGTGTCGTTGCTGTTTTAATCTTTGGCTTAGTCAGGGTTTCTGTTCCTACATCATGACCAAGAAGCAAGTTGGGAAGGAAAGGGTTTATTCAGCTTACACTTCCACACTGCTGTTCATCACTAAAAGAAGTCAGGACTGGAACTCAAGCAGGTCAGGAAGCAGGAGCTGGTGCAGAAGCTATGGGGAGATGTTCCATATTGGCTTGCTTCCCCTGGCTTGCTCAGCTTGCTTTCTTATAGAACCCAAGACTACCAGCCCAGAGATGGCACCACCCTTAAGGGGCCCTCCCCCCTTGATCACTAATTGAGAAAATGCCCCACAGCTATATCTCATGGAGGCGCTTCCCCAACTGAAGCTCCTTTCTCTGTGATAACTCCAGCCTGTGTCAAGTTGACACACAAAACCAGCCAGTACAATCCTCTATTTCATTTATGTTGCTGTGATAAAATACCCGAAGGCAAGGACTTGATTGAGGAAAGGCTTTTTTGGCTCATGGTATGAGGGGGATTTTTCGTTCATTATGGCCAGAAAGGTGTGGCAGAGTAGAGGGCAGGGCCTCGGGTCTTTTACATCACCGTACATCAGGAAGCAGAGAGAGCTGGTCTAGAGCCAGAGGCAGGTCAACCTTCCAGGCCTGCCCCTAGTGACGTAGATCCCGCCCGTTAAGAGTGCCATAACTTCCCAAAGCAGTGCTGTAGCGGAGACCAGGGGTTCAACCATACACACCTGTGGGGGACATTGAGGACCAAACTATAATATTTAGTCCAAAGTACTTAAATATTTTCAATTACAGTGTGTGTGTGTGTGTGTGTGGCTTGTCCTCTAGCCCCCTCTCCTGTAGATCAGAATTTAGGGGAACCACAAACACAGGGGCCCAGAAGCTGCTGCCCAAGCAATGGCCTGATAGCTACACCTCCTTACTTTAATGAAACTGAGGACAGGAAATGGTATATGCACAGGAAAAGCAGGGAGAGGGGGCCATCTCGAGGAGCTCCTGCACGTATGTATAGTTAGTTCATCAGAGTGAATGGAGAGGAACAGAGGTTAGTCACAGGGGCTCTGAGGAGCTCCCAAAGAGCGCACTCCTTACCCTGCAACTACAGAGACTACATCACGGCAGTGCGCTGGCAGACTGGTATTCTAAAAATCTTTGGCTGCTGAGGGTTAGATTTGAGAGGGGCTAGTGGTCTGGTCCCTTTTCATCACTATGTCTCTCGGATGAGCGTGGTGACAGGACAGAGTTTCAGAGTTCAGGTACTGTCCTGCTGGGTTCAAAGAGGCAGGGCCATCCATCCCAGAGAAACAAACCTGGAATGCTAGGATCCTTTGCCTCGGTTTTGCCTGAATGCTGCTGCTATGTGACCTGTGACAGGGTTTGGCCCACGTGAACTGCACGTCAAGACTCCACTAAAATGCACTCTGGGAAAGGCACATGTCTGAAATCCTTCCCAGCCAGGTGGTCCAAGATCCTAAGATCCTGTGGGGTAAGCGTGAGGTCATCACCTACTTCAGCTTGAAATTCTAGTCTAAGGATTCCAGGGGCTCAGCGCCTGAAGATCCTCTTGGCCTCAGTCTCCATACCCCTCCCCCATGAGCTCTTCCCTTCATCTGCCTGAGGCCCCTCCACAGGCCGCCTGCTGTTTTTGTGTGGAAATTGTTTTACCTCAACAGCTCATTTCTCCCATTCCTTTCTAACCATAATGGAGTTGCTGGACTGTCTGTGCTGGGCTGGCCCCCTGCTGCTGAGGATGACTTCACCCCAGGGCTTGGAGGAGGATGACTGGTGGACTTTCCAGGACCCGTGCCCAGCAGCCTGGGGGAAACTCTGGAAGAAAAGGAATTCTCCCCATGTCAGCCCTCACCCTGTGGGCATCCTAGAAATACAAAGCTAGAAGGGTCTTGGTCAGAGTTTGGGCTTTCCCTGGGCAGCCATCCTGGGTGGCTTCCAGATATAACTGAGTTGGGATGCTTACCTTGCCCCAAACGAAGCCTAGACAAGCCTTCTTCCATTATGGCTGGAAGTGGTGTCTGTGGGATTGACAGATGGGCCTTGGGAGGGAAGCAGAACTTGGGGCAGGGACATAAGTAGCAGAGCAGTTTGGTGATCTAGCCTTGGGTTCCCCTGCAGGCGCCTCTCTGGATATTATCCCTGTGTGTCTCTGGCTGCGAGCTGAGCTCCCCCTAGCACTTAGCAGCTGGTTATCCGTCTGCTGCTGCCCCCGCCCTCCCCTCAGCCCTCCCCTCATACCCACCGGGCCACCAGCCCAAAATAGAAAAGGAAAGGAAGTTATTTCCACAAGTTAGCGGCAGACGGAAAAGCTCCCCTCCAGTGAGGGGGCGGAGGGATTCCTGGAGCTGGAGGCCAAATCAAAGCCAGGCTGAGCCCAGCATGGCCCCCACCACCCCCAGCCGCCTGCCTTCACCATGTGTCATTTCCCTGATTCAGCAGGACACGTGTCCTGCGGTTGCCACGCAGCAGGCTGCTGAGGAGTCCTGGAGCTCCTGGCCCAGCTCCAGGCTTCCTTCAGGCCCGGACTTGGGATAGAGCCTGGGGTCAGGGCGGCCAGGCCCTTCCCTTCTTCCTCTCCTGTCCTGGCTGCTTGGCACAGGCACACTTTGTCTGGGAAGAGAGGCCCCATTTAACCTCTTAGAAACTAGAACCTAACTCTGGCCTCCATCAATTCAAACAGCACTTCACACGGAGGTGTGTGTGTGTGTGTGTGTGTGTGTGTGTGTGTGTGTGTCCCAGTATCTGAGCAGAACTTCAGCAAGGTCTAGATTTTGTAACAAAGTACCAGGGACTCCTCAATGCTCCCTACTCCTTGGTGACTGTAGTTGAGCCAGGATGGGAACTCAGATCTGCTTATTTGTCCCGGAATCTTGGGGGGCTCCTTTCCTCAACAAACAAGGGCAGCTGGGACTGTTGGCAAGCTACCTGCCTGCTGTTGGGGGGTGGGGGTGTTATCTATTATTTAACAACAGTTCAGCATTATGCCAGCTAGGGACATAGCACAGAAGTGTCTGACCCTACCCCTCGTCCCCAGTCTGTAGGGAACATTCATAAAGTCTGTATGTAAATCCACAACACTGACATTTGCAGCAGGGACACTGAGTGACAGAAACGTGGCCTAAGCCCGAGGCCAAAGCTGGGGAAAGCAGATCTGACTAAGGAAAGCCCCAGAGAGGAGAGAGAGAGAGAGAGAGAGAGAGAGAGAGAGAGAGAGAGAGAGAGAGAGAGAGAGAGAGATCCCCACTGCTCCTGGCCTGGCTGCCTTCCTTCTTGGTCCGCCCTTTCCCTCAACCAGCAGAATGCATGCCTGTACCTTTGTTCTGAAGGCAGTGTGGGCACTGGACACTCTGAGTAAGGTCTCCATTTGCCCAAGGGCCTGTGATGGGCCAACAGAGCTATGGCTCAGCCTGACTACTCCCTGCTCTCCTTATGTCCCATCCCCCAGGATTGATGTCCTGGGCTCCGGACAACCTGCAAGCCAGAGGCGCTACAGAAACTGGAACCCACCCCTGCTGGGCAACCTCCCAGATGACTTCCTCCGGATCCTGCCCCAGCAGATGGACAGCGTTCAGGTAAGAGGCTGCCCTCAGACCTCCACGCCTGGCCTACCTACCTGCCTGTCCAGCATCTCTCCTGGGCTATGTCATGGCCTGTGCCAGCGAGTTTTACATCTTGGTTTTCAAGCTCAGGCTGGGCTGCTTCTGTGGATTAGAATTTGTAAGGAAAGAAAGGTGGGACCCACAGCCTCGCCTCAGGTCTGGCCTGGCTCGCTGGCTGCAGCCATCACCTCAGGCTGGAGGGAGGGAAATGGGGTAGCTCATGGTGGGGTTGCTGCTTCCCTCTCCGTAGAAGCTTCTTTCAGAAGGTTCCCCTGCTGGTGGGGCATGCAACTGGTGCAGAGCAAAGTGTGAGACTGGGAGGCCATGCATGGGTGGTTGAGCTGTTTGCAAATTGATTTTCAGGATGATTCAGGTTCCAGAAGAAGGAATGAGGTGGCCCTAGGTTGGGAGGAGAAGTCCTTTTGATGTCCTTCCTGCTTCTGCTGCATGGGCAGTTCTGAGCTATCCAGTGACTTCTGGCTAGTGGCTGGGTCCCACTGGGAGGGGGGGACTACACGGCGGGGCCGGAGGATTCTGGGAGAGCACACCTGCACGTATAGCTGTACATGGATTTGAGTAGATGATGTGTATGCTCCCTCTTCCTCAGGGTCACCCCGGGGGCTCCAAGCCCATGAGTGGAGAGGGAGGCCCCCCTCCGGCGCCAGGGCCCATGGCCTGCGACCAGGACGGCCGCTGGAAACAGTACCTGGAGGATGAGAGAGTCGCCCTCTTCCTGCAAAATGAGGAATTCATGAAGGAGCTGCAGAGGAACCGGGACTTCCTCCTCGCGCTGGAGAGAGGTGGGCGCCTAGCCTCACCATGCAAGAAGAGAATGACACGGGCAGGAGCCTCAGGCCTCGGGAGGCGTTGTCCTGGATGCCAGCAAGCCAGACACTTTCTAACCTGCTTAAGCTTGGCCCTCCCTGGGTCATGCAGAGCTCCAGGTTTCAGTGGGGCCTGGGAACACCAGAGAACCCAGAGGAAGAAGGGTGTGGTCTTCTCCTCTGCCTTGCATCTCTGTTAGAGCTCAGCATTAGCCTAGGCTTGGGCCACAGGGGGGTGGGGGAGGGGAATGCTGCCTTTCCCACCCACCTCTAGCTACAAGGCAGGGGCACCATGTCTTGAGCCCTGGGAACAAGCTTCATAGGTGCCAGAATAGGAGGCTTACTGAACGGAGGAGGTTAGAAAAGGATATTTGCGTGATCTTTGGATGGGCCGCCCTGCTGCTTTCCTTTTGAGGTAGGGTTTGGAGACAGGGCTGAGGAGGTGGTCTTGTAAAGGTCACAGAGGGAAGGAGGGAGGGAGGAGGGATGGGAAGGAGGGAGGAAGGGAGGAAGGGAAGGAAGAGGGATGGGAGGGAGTCTGAGGTGTTGGGAAAGAAGGGAGCAAGTTGTGCTGCTGGCATGTTGGGCTGGAGGAAGCAGGCCCACAGGCAGGATAAAAATCACATGTGGCTAGAGCCAGACAGTGGGTGTTCACACCTTTAAACCCAGCACTCAGGAGGTAGAGGCCAGCCTGGACTACAGATAGAGTTCCAGGACAGCCAGGGCTATACAGAGAAACCTTGCGTAGAAAAACAGAACAAGGGTTGGGAGAGATGGCTCAGCGGTTAAGAGCACTGACTGCTCTCTGGAAGCCCTGAGTTCAAATCCCAGTCCAGCAACCACATGGTGGCTCACAACCATCTGTAATGAGTCTGAAGCCCTCTTCTGTGGTGTCTGAAGACAGCTACAGTGTACTTACGTATAAATAAATCTTTTTAAAAAAGAAAAGAAAAAACATAACAAAACAAACAAAAAAGAGAGAGGCTTGGCTGTGCGTGCAGCTGATACCTGCCAACCCAGCGCTGAGGACATGGAGGAAGGAGAACATGAGCTCCAAGAGATCCGGGGCTCCATAGCAAGACCCCAAAATAACACAATCAGATAGGTCTGGAGTCTCGGAAGCTGCTGCTTTCCGACATTACAGCATTGCAAATGCTTATCAGGTAGTTGTTTCTAGTGTCACAAGTTCTTCAAGTGTGTGTGTGTGTGTTTATGTGTGTGAGTGTGTGTGTGTGAGTGTGTGTGAGTGTGTGTGTGAGTGTGTGAGAGTGTGTGTGGTGTGTGTGTGTGTGAGTGTGTGTGGTGTGTGTGTGAGTGAGTGTGTGTGAGTGTGTGTGTGTGTATGAGTGTGTGTGTGAGTGTGTGTGTGTGTGTGAGTGTGTGTGTGTGTGTGTGTGTATTCATGAATCCACTTCTAGGGATTCACCCTTCTGCAGCCTTCAGTGTGTCCCCAGGCACCCTGGAGCTCACTTCCCTGATAGAATCTGTCTCCTTTTCCAGACCGATTGAAATATGAATCCCAGAAATCCAAATCCAGCAATGTGGCTGTTGGAAATGACGGTGGCTTTCCCTCCTCTGTCCCAGGTAAGCTTTCTGTCCTGACAGAGAGTCTGAGGGGCTCAGTGGTCCCACACTCCAACTTTATCTTCAGTATTAAGAACTTAGGGGTAGGATGAGGAAACAGACCAAGGGTGGGATCCAGGGCCCCTCAGCCAGCAAGAAGGGAGGCCTCCTGTGGAGTGAGATAGCCCCTTCACTGTGGAGTGAGATATCCCCTTCACTGAGTGGTCCTGGGTTCTTGCTGTCTTGGGAGCGGCAGGTTACCTACCACAGGCTGGCTGACCTTCCAACTATTTCTGGATCTTGGACTACCAGAGGACACACCAACCGAATCATGTAATATCTCTTGATAGCAACAGAGAGTGGGAAGGCCATAGATTCTTGTGAGGTTTGGCTTAATGAGGCTTAATGCCTAATTAGTACGCCGGCAAAGGCAAGACATACATGTTGACTGTATCCAGCCCACAGCGAGAGCAAGGTTAATCCGGGAAGGCGCATTCACTTAAGTGGCTGAGGGCTGCCTGCCCTGAGACACGCACTGCTGGGGGGCGGAGGAGAGAAATTCTGAGCATGGAGAGCACGATGGTTCAACAAGAACTGCCAGGGATGGCTGGAGAGATGGCTCAACGGTTAAGAGCGGTGGTTGCGTTTCCAGATGTCCTGAGGTTATTTCCTAGCACACACATGTTGGCTCACAACCATCTATAACGGGGATCAGGTGCCCTCTTCTGTCATGCAGGCACAGATGCAGATAGAATACTCATAAGTATAAACAAATAAATCTTAAAATTCATTAAAAAAAAAAAGAGGGCCAGAGAAGCGGGGTTTACAGTCCCTCTCCTGACTGCCTCCCCAACTTATTTCAGACTACCTGTGACTTCCCTCCAGTGCCAGCAGCACTGGGGCTGACAGGCCAGAGGGTGAGTGACTGTATTGCTAGGATTAGACTGTAGCAGGGCTGAGGTTGGGAGCGTGAACAGAGCCTCTGTGTCCATCCTTGGCTCCTGGACCCTGGATCCTGGATCAGCTTCTGCCGTCACCCCCATGTCCATATTTTAAAAGGCTCGGCAGCTTTTCCCCAGGAGCAGACCCTCCATCCCACAGCTGATCCGGGAAGGCAGGAACAGAAGGGTAAGGTGCCCCACTAATAATCCCAGCTCAGAGAAAGAAAATCCCATAGAACTGATTCAAAAGTGAGCGGCCAGGAGCTTAGGCTTCGCCAGATGTTCAGCTGGGAATTTTCTCAGAGCTTCTTGTCCTTGATCCCAAATTAACGAGGGACCCTGGAGCTGCCGAGCTGGATCAGAGTGACTGAAAGGGAAGTTAGCAGGCAAGGTGACTCGGAATGAGCCAAGTTGCAGGATGGCAGATGAAGGCCGCCCCCACCCCCACCTCCAGACACCCACGCACGTGCTCACACACAGGGCGGCTCACTGCGTCCTGACTCCACCCCACGGCTGAGCCCTGTTCTCATTCCTGTTCAGCGTCTGCGAGGCATTCTTGACCACCTGTCCTTTCTGCTTCAGTTCATCAGAGTTAGGATGCACAGAGGGTCACGACGGTGCCGGTGAAGGGGTAACATTCTGCTCTGGGTGCAGGAGAAGGCTGATAGGCAGTCTGAGGGGATTTCCATGTTGTAGATCTCCCCCAACCAGCTCATTTCAAACCACCATCATGACTTTGAGGCTATGGGACTGCTAGGGAAGCTAGAACCCAAGACCAGCGATTTCTCACACGTGCAGCAGATCTTAAGACCACCCTCGTTTTCTCCGAAGAGGAAAATGCACCTTGCAAGTACTCTTGCAACTTGCCGGAAACTCCGATGGTTAGGAAGAAGCCTGCACCTTTTCTGTAATAAAAGAACAGACAGAAACATGGAGGGCGACCCTCCAACCGACTTCCCTAGGACCTTAGCCAGTTGCTTACCCTCTTTCTTAGTGGGACCTCAGAGACCCAACGGACCTAGCCCCTCAGCAGGTGTCTCTTTCTTCCAGGAACCAGTGATACCAACCCCACTGTGTCAGAAGATGCCTTATTCAGGGACAAGTTGAAACACATGGGGAAATGTGAGTCCTGTTCCTTGTCCCCTCCTTGTCCCCCACCCCCTTGTCCCAGCTTTCTGGGGGCAGGCCCTGTGGCCTCATGAGAGGGAGGGAGCGCCCCCTCCCCTGAAGATTTTTAATGCTATTATTGACTCTTGGCGAACTCGGGTGACATTTTAATCACAGGCTAGCTCCTCAGCCTTCCTGCCTTACTTTATTCCGCAGCTGAGTCTGGAGACAAATTAAGTTTAAATCCTCTTGAGCCAGCTGTCTGTAGGAAAATAATGTGTGTCAGTGTTCACATTCTCTGGGGCGTGAGGGCTTGGCCGAGGCAGGAGTCACTGGCTGAGTCTGCTTTCTGTGGGAATGGCAGACATTTTGGGACAGGAGAACCTCGTCCCAATGCCCGCTTTTTTTTTTTTTTTTTTTTTTTTTTTTTTTGTCATCCTTTCCTTTTTCAGTCTCATAGACCCATCACCAGTGGGAATGAGGCTGGATCCTTTCAAGGTTTTTATTTCAGGGAAAATTTCCGATGACTCATGGAAATCCTAGGACCAACTGTGGAGGTGGCTGGGGAGGGGCGGGAAGGCCGTGGCAGCCAGCGCGGGAGAGCAAGCCAGGAGCCGCGGTTGTCCGCCCCTTAGGGAAGGAGTGCCCGGACCTGGCTTGCTCGTTCCGGAGGCCTGCTGCTGTGTACTTGACTAGTGGTGGCCTGTGCTGCCCCCGGAGGCCGACCTGGGATGGCGCACTTGCTCCCTAGGTGGCACTGGTGTCTGCAATCCCTGTCACTTTCCTCTTCCCAGTCCCCACCCAAGGGGCCTGGTGCTGCCCTGGCTGTCCCCAGACCTGGAGGGAAGCCATCTGATGCTCCGGCTTTCTGGAGCATGAAGGGCTCACGAGTCTCTCTGCCCCAGCCACGCGCAGGAAGCTGTTTGAACTCGCCCGAGCCTTCTCTGAGAAGACCAAAATGAGGAAGTCCAAGAAGAAACATTTACCGAAGCTTCAGTCGTATCCTTCTGCTTGGCCCTGGGTGGGCTGGGGAGGGGAGCGCAGGCAGCAGTGATGGAGACCCCTGCGGAACCTTTCTCGGGAGTGGGATGTGGCTCTGGGGCCGCCCCTCCTCTGTGAACCAGGAAACCCCGTCATCATCTCCTGTGTTCCTTTCCCCGGGACACTGTCCTTCCTGTGCCTTCTCCACTTTTGGCCTTGAGTCATCTGTATTTTGGGAGAAAAACATCATCCTCCCATTGAAAACACGGAGTCTTCCCCTAATTTTGCTAGTTGAACGGGTTCATGGGTCCCTGCAGCTGCGTCTCCAGAAGCCTGCTTTTTTCCACTTCTGGCTTTTTAAATGAAAAGATGTTTCCCTGCCTTCATACCAAAGTTCTTATCTGTGCTTATCCAACAGGGCCCAAGGAGAACGGGATGGGGGTGGGGGTAGTCACTCTCCCTGTCAGTATTGATGGGAGCAGAGTGAGGGGGTCTGGAAGGGCATCCTTATGCAGTTTGGGGACAAGACGGATAGCAGAAACCTCTGAGGTTGGTGGGTTAGCAGGACACAGCACAGCACGGGCAAGACTGAACAAGCTGTGACGACACCCATTCATTCATCTCTGGGAGAGTTTTCCTGAACAGCCCGGCAGGCTGGGGGCTGCTGCGTCCACAGCCAACCTTCTGGATGACGTGGAGGGCCATGCTTATGGTGAGGCAGGGCAGAGAACACTGAGCTCCCAGCTGCTTGGGATGGGTGACCCTTCAAGAGGAGGTCCTGGGTGTTTACTCTTCAGCAAGGGAACATTCAGTCTGAGGAACTTGTCAGGGGTCAGCAGGCAGGTGGCCCACAGGAATGTGGTCCCTTGCCATGAGGTGCACACAATGCCACCCAGGGTGGCAGGCACTGTGCCTGGAGAATGGTCTCTAGGGAATGAGGGATAGACTGGCAGGCCTCATACACGGACAACCATAATTTAGAAAGGTTCAGTCTGGTATGCAGCAGTGGTGCATGCCTTTAATCCCAGCGCTTGGGAGGCAGAGGCAGAGGCAGAGGCAGAGGCAGAGGCAGAGGCAGAGGCAGAGGCAGAGGCAGAGGCAGAGGCAGAGGCAGAGGCAGAGGCAGAGGCAGACAGATCTCTGTGATTTCAAGGCCGGCCTGGTCTACAGAGCAAGTTCCAGGACAGCCAGGGACACATAGAAAAACCTTGTCTTGAAAAACCAGAAGAAATAAAAGTAAAAAAAGAAAAGAAAGAAGGGAAAAAGAAAGAAAGCTTCAGTCTAAAGGCCTTGAACTTTTTAATCCAGTCCTTTCCAAAGGTCATAAGGGGCCAAAAGATCTCTCTAGGCCAACTGTGGGTGAACCTTAAACATTAGGCTCTTAAAGTGTCAGGAGACACCAGATACAAAGACTAGAGGGCCATGGGGATCTTCTGAATGGTCCACCACCCCTATCCTATTTGATAGATTAAAAAAACAAACCCAGACCAGGGTAAGACTTGACCAAGGCCTCAGAGCTCAGTGGTAGAGCCAGGCCAGCACCCTTTGCCTCTCTTACCGTACCCACATACTGCTGCTTGGGGTGTCATGGCTCAAGCAGAGGGACAGAGGTGAGGCAGCTGCCCTGCCCGGCCTGGGGACGGGCCCACATGAGGGCCTGCAGGGTGGAAGATGAGGCCTTTCCCTTTGCCTTTCAGAGGAAGACTTCCGGGGAAGGAGGCAGGAGGTGCCTAAGGTGGAAGCGGCCCTACGGGAAGGACAGTAAGAGGTAAGGCTTGGGACCACCGCTTCCAGGGGCAGCTCGGGCAAAGGCCCAAAGGCCCGTCACCCATCATGTGTCCTCCAAGGATCCAGGGGGGCTGGGCTGGAACACCAAGTAACAGTGACCCTTGCTTATTTCTCTTGTGGCAGGGCACATGGTTTCTCCCTGAAAAGCCAGTGTGTGTGTGTGTGTGTGTGTGTATGTAGGTGTGTGTATTATAGTCTTACGTAACCCCACTACCTTTGCACTGGTTACACAAATGAGACTGGCTTTGAACTTCAGACCCTCCTGTCTCCACTTCCCAAGTACTGGGCTCACAAACTTGCTGTGTCACACCTGGCTTTTGTACTTTTAAGAATTTGGTTATTCATTTATTTGACAGACAACAATCACACCTGCCTTTGACAGGTGCCCTGAACAGAAAACCAAATCAGTTTTTGACCTTGAATAGTTTGCAGCCCCCACCGACAAGACTTTTCCAGGACACACAGTGAATATTACGAGGAGAACGTAAGACACACTGTGGTTGCAGAACTGTGTTCAGTTCCCTGCCTAGGCTGGATGGTCAGGGAATCTGCTGGAGGTCGGGAGATAGTCCCTGGAATGGCTGCTTCTGTCTGGAGCCTCAGGGCTGGGCTGCCTCTCCTCCAGTCTCCTTGTCTCCTCGGTAAACTCATCTGGAGGATGGCTAGGGAATGCCAGCATCTCCTGCAGAAACAAGGCGTTGTGCCTGCGCCTCTCCCGGCGCCTCATCCCAGTGAGAAGCTGCCTGCCCGTCCACCTGCTTCACCTGCCCAGCTGCTGCCGGCCCCCAGCGCTCAACATCTTTTAGGCTTGAGCTGTGGAGGAACAGATGTTCTTCCTATGGTAGTTGTGATATAACCCAGGTGACAGAGGGCGTGGTCAGCAAATGCAGGCGCCGCCCTCCCCCATCGTGTCCTGCTCCACACTTTTCTTTCTTTAGCTCTCTTCTGTGCTCCCCTGGATTTCCTCATCCACAGAGCTGCACCCCAGCAAGGGCAGCCAGGGAACCCCCCCCCCCGCCCCATCTCCCATCCCACTGGTCCCCAGGGAAAAGGTGTTCCTCCTGAAGCCACCTCATCTTAGAACGTGCTGGTTACTTTTGAGCTTCCAGCCTGTTCCCCCTCAAACCAGATTGTCCTGTATCTGCTGCAGACTGACAGCCTCCAGAAAGGGACTGGATCAATGCCTTATTCGTTGCTCTGCCTCTGACTCTCTTCAGCCTTCTCCCTTCCCTCTCAAAGGGCCCAGCTTTTCTCTTTCACGAGAGCTGCTCTTCCAGATCCATTGGGTCCCTGCGGCCCTCTCTGGTCTTTACAGTGTGTCTATCTGTCCTGTCAGCTTACTGCAAGCCCATCTCTCCTCCCTGCTTTCTTCTTCCCAGCTTTTCCCTTCTGTCTTGACAGATTCTCACCCCTGTCTCCATTGCCCTACCTGGTAATCCTTTTACTAACCCTTACCCCTGCCTTTTTGGTATTTTTCTAGACAGTGTTTCTTTGTGTGGCTCTGGTTGTCCTGGAGCTAGCTCTGTAGATCAGGCTGGCCTTGAACTCACAGAGATCAACATGCCTCTGCCTCCCGAGTGTTGGGATTAAGTGTGCCACCACCCCCCTGGCCGCCAAACACCACTTCTGTGCTTTTTTTTCCCCATGAGTCTTCTGAGCAAAAGTCATAAGAACTCAGTCTGATGTCTGAGGCTCACCGAATTCTAGCCTGGAATTCCTTTCCTGCCCCTTCAAGTCCTCTGACTTAGTGTAGCTCCTTGAGGCTACCGAGGACCCAGATGGGTGGGGTGGTCTCCCATCTGTGAGGCCTCCCCATGCAAAGGCTCCCTTTCCACTCCAGGCTCCCACTCCACGGCTAGCTGCTGAGGTCCCTGCAGCTGAGTGTGATCCAAAGCAGAGTTGATGTAGAACCTCGGGCAGAAGGAGGAGGTTCCCCACACTCTCCAGGAGCCAATGGCGGGGTGTGGGGGTGTGGGGTGTCTGTGGGGGTGGGGGTGTCTGTGGGGGGTGTGGGTGTGAACCAAGGAGCTCCGCTGATGAAAACTTCACATTCTCTCTGCTCCCCAGGCGCCGGCAGCATCACCTTGCCAGAGATGCTCCGACGGGGTGGGGGCAGCGAGAGAGCAGCGCCAGCGCCCTCCGGCTGCGGCCCAGACGGACGACGACGGTGCTTGTACACAAGGCTCAGGCTTCTCCAGCCACAGCCCAGCCCAGCCACTGCCGCTTTCCACAGGACTTAGAACTTTTCAGAGCTGCTTGTGATTGGAGGAGGGGCCTGGAGCCTTTGAGACAGCAGCCAGCCAGTCACAACCCCATTGGTGGTCTGACTCCTCTATAGGGAATGAGAAGAAATGCAGGAACCACCTCTCCTTTCCAAAAAAGAAAGAAAGAAAGAAAGAAAGAAAGAAAGAAAGAAAGAAAGAAAGAAAGAAAGAAAGAAAGAAAGAAAGAAAGAAAGAAAGAAAGAAAGAAAGAAAACAACAAAAGAGAAGAAAAAGAAAACCCCAAGGTTGCAGTTTAGGAACTGGCAAAATGACCCACGTGGAGGCTCTTTGGGCCTGAAGAGAGTTCTGCTTCTTTCCTATCTCTCCTGACCTGCCACAGTGGGGCTGATCTATACCCTCCCCCAACCCCCTGTGGCCTCCCCCCCCCCAGAGGTCTCCTGCACCTCAACCTTGCCAGGGACTGCTGACTCTTGGCTCCAACCCTGCACGGAACTCTGGACACTTTGGTCTCTTCGGGTCTAGCTTATAGGGCTGCTTCTATTAAGGGCTGGCTGTCACCTTCAGCAGCCTTCACTGGACCCAGCAGGGATGGGGAGGGTGACCCCGGAGCTGGAGGATTCAGTTTAGGCAGGGTCTTTAGTTTGGCCGAACACAGAAATTGGTTCTAAATTTACATCACAGTGGAGTACCTCAGCGACTGGACCAGTCCTGCTGTTTTGTAAGACGCTGGAGTTTCGGTGACCCCACATGAAAAGGTTCAGGCTGAAGTGCACGTTGCAGAGGCTGCCAGCCTGGGGCAGGGGAGTGGGGCGGCAAGCACCTAGAACAAGAACTTGCCGGGTACCTCAGGTGGAGAACCAGAAGGGATTTAAGGAACGGGCACCAACCACTGCCGCAGGACGGAGGCCACATCCGTGTCCCACTCGTCCCATGACCCAGGCACGCGCTGACCATTTAGAGAGATCTGGGAAACCTGGACGGGTGCGGGGGGGGGGGTCCTGGTTGAGAATGGGATCCGATGCTTGGGTGGTGGGGCTGCTAAGGACTGGCAGAAAACGGGAGCCCGGTGGGAATGGGACCGCAAACGCCTCAACTCCTGCGGGTCAGTCGAGCTTCCCCGGGCTCGCAAGAGCGGTGCACGCGGAGAGGGACCACGTCTGGAAGCGTGCGCAGCCAGTCCGGGTGCGGGTGGGGGGTGGGGATCACGTTGGCTCCGAGCCAGGTCTGTGACCCCGGGAAAGAAAGACAGCTCCCCCATCTCCTGGAGCCCCGGGAAGCTAAACTGAGCTCCACACGTGTCTGGGCCCTCCCTCCTCCAAGGCACTCGGTTGTGTGTGTGTGTGTGTGTGTGTGTCACTTTGTTATTTTTTCCCTCCAGTGTGTGGTTTCTCCCCCCCCCCCCCTTGGAGCTGTTTCATAGGAATTCCGGTAATAAAGACTTGGTGTTCTCTTGGTGCTCTGATGTGGCCGGCGGCGTGGGCTGGACCCTCCCTCCTTTTGCCTCTGCAGGGGAGAGGGTATGGCTTTTGGAGTCTTGCCTAATTCTTGGGCCACCTGCCTCGCTTTCCCCATCCTTGTCCCTTCCCCCGCCCCGCGCCCCTCCCCCCGCGCTCGGTTAACCCTCACTCTGGGTTGTTTCTAAAGTCCAAAAGGACTCAGGCGCCCTGCACACCGCCTTGGGTGGTGCACCTGCTGTCTGTGCGACTGCTGGCTTTGTCTAGCAAGCCTCCTTCCTCTTTGCCGCGGGGGCCGGGGTGGGGGGGAGAGAACCGCTTGCTGATAGCGGAGAAAAGTGGGTTGAGAAACCCAGACCGTTGCGAAAGCGTCACACCGTGCCTCCCGTACCTTAAACAACAAAGCAGGGATTAATGGTGGCTTCGGGCCGACCGGAGGCTCCTAGGTGTGCATCACAGAGGTGCGCACCTCACACTTACTTGAAAGGGAACGCAACGGTATCTTAGCTTCCTCAGTCCCCAACCCAGCTGGACTCCCTTTCACCTTCGCCTGGGCAGGGACAGGAGGCCAGCGACGGAAAGAGGAACCGGGCAATTCTCAAGGTTAAAATTCCTTGTGTGGCGCCAAAGGCCTTGTGACTTTTAATAGCACATGCTTCTTGTTCTGGGCTCAGAGTTTTCTGGACAAGGCTCTTTCCCCCAAGGAAAGGATTTCAAGCTAGGGATATAAACAACTGTCCCCGTCGTCCTTCCCTCGGGGTTCTTACTACCTGAACCCTAACAGGTGCATGTGGGCTGGCACAGCAGCATTCCTAAGTCAGGTGGTATGCTATACTAGGCAAACTAAGATTCTCTTTCTACTGTAGGTCAGTCAGTCATCAATATCCCGGAGCTATGCAGTACGGAAGGGAAGCTGTAGAACTGCCCGTGAGCTTGTAGAAATGCTTGCTTTCTAGGTTCTAGAGAGCTGGCTGATTGGCTAAGAGCACATACTGCCTGGAGAGGAACCAAGTTCAGTTCCCAGTCGCTAGCTACATCAAGGCAACGCCCAACTGCCAGTGACTCTAGCGCCAGTGGGTCTGATGCTCACTTCTGACAACACAGCTCACACACACACACACACACACACACACACATGTGCACGCATGCACACATAAACACTTATGCGTGTGCATACATAATTTTTAAATAAATTTTTTTTTTAAAAAGAAATGCTCCGTTCCAGGCCTTCTGAGTCAGAAACGGTGGAACCAAGCAATCTGTAGTTCCTATAGACGTTGGAATTTGGAACGCATGGTGTCAGACTACTACTCCCCAAATGCTTTTTCAAAATTCTTGTACATAGTACTCCAGACCAATTAAATCAAGTTTGTTTTTAAAGTGTCCTAGGAGGTTCCAATATGCAATCAAGTCAGACCCAGGGCTCCAGGTTTCAAGTGTCAAGTTGATCTTGCCCAATAACCACTTTCCAGTCAAGGAAATGACATTATTTTAAGTGACCTACCAAGATCACAGGGTTAGAGCCGAGTTAGGCTAGAAAAGGGGCCCCATCTGCCTCATTTGAAAGCTCCTTGCCTCTTCTGCTCCCTACTCCTCAAAGTGTGCTCCCTGCCCTGTGTGCCAGCACCCGCCAGCGCTTGTTAGAAATAAGATATTTATCTACCAGCCAGGAGGTGGTAGCACACCTTTCATTCCAGCACTGCCTCAGCACTGCCTCTGCCTCTGGAGTTCCAGGACAGCCACAGCTACACAGAGGAAACCCGCTCTTGAAAAGCCAAAATAAATAGGTTGTGATCCTAGCATATGTATCCGACAAGACCAATGGGGCAGCCACCATAGTCATCTGGCCATTTTCTACAATAATCTTTTGTCTGGTCAAAGAGAAAGCAAGTGTAGAGATCATGATATTTAGATGGGATAACAGATACAGGGATGATAGCGATTTGGATCGATTCCTGGCATCCAGCTATGGAGCAGTTTCCTGACCCTATTTGGAAAGACTGTTATCTGTGCGGACTTCTTGAACCTCGAATCTCCAGACGTAAGGGCTGCGATGGAAACGAACAGCAAGGGGAAGACAGAAACCCATGTTTAATCCAGTGAGGTAGAGCTTGGCTGCCAGAGTGGAGTCTCATTTTCTGGGATTGGGGACAAGGTGGGTGGTCTCGACATCCTCTGGAGCTTAACAGAGCACGGTCCTGTTAGGGTCGACATGTATGAAGAAGAGTCATTTTTAGGTGGAGGGATGAAGGGTTGAGGTGAGACAGGTGGACCCAATGAGAGAGTCCCTAAAGTTTACCAGCTGTAGGGGTCATGAGAATCACCTTAAAATGGCCCTGCCATTTGGGAGAGAGGGGTGAGGGCCGACGATCTGGAGGGGATAAGAGGACTTGGTCTCCAATGTTGACAGTGGACAGGAGACAGTTTGTGACTGTGGTAGATGGTGGTCAGCAAAGGTCCCATAGGAGAGAACAGAGGTGGCAAAGCAATGGGCTGAGTAGATGGTCTGAGAGGGGAGAGCATTTACGTGAAAGACCAGGAATTAGGACCAGATGTCCATCTGTGAGTTCAAAGAGATGAGGAGAGGTCACCCCGGGAGAGCTCATAGCCTGAAAAGAGCCAGAGGTAGGAGTTTTACCCAATCATGGTGAAGTTCCCCTGACAGCTTAGCAAGAGTGGTTTTTAAAGAGCGATTGGTTCTTTCCACCTTACCTGAAGATTGAGGGTGGTAGGGAATGAGGAAATGCCAGGGGATGTCTAGGGCTTTAGATAGGATTTGAGAAATCTGGGAAGTAAATTCAGGACCATTGTCTGACTGGAGGGAGGCTGGGACACCAAACCAGGAGATGATCTCTGGGAGGAGGAGATCAGAGACTGTTTGAGCCCTGTGGTTAGTTGTGGGAAATGCCTTTACCCACCTTGAGAAGGTATCCATCAAGGCCAGGAAGTACTTGGCACGTCTAACAGTGGGCATGTGGGTAAAATCCAGTTGCTAGTCAGTTCCAGGAAGGGAACCCCAAGCCTGATGGGTAAGAAAAGGGGTGCTACGATACCTCGAGTTGGAGTCTGACATCTGACAGATTTTGCAAGAAGCAGTGATAGATTTTAAGAAACTCAGATTTTAAGTCCTCTGGAAGCCGGGCAGTGGTGGGGTACACCTGTAATCCCAGCACTCTGGGAGGCAGAGGCAGGTGGATTTCTAAGTTGGAGGCCAGCCTGGTCTACAGAGTGAGTTCCAGGACAGCCAGGGCTCTACAGAGAAACCCTGTCTCTAAAAACCAAAATTAAAAAAAAAAAATGTCCTCTGGAGTAGGCTGTAGGTGGGTCTCGACAAAAGAAGACAACACTTGGCTGGCTGTTAGGATGAGAGTTGGTGAAGATAGGACAGAGTTTGGCGAGTGTTGCGGAGAAGGTGGGAATGTGGGTTGCAGTATAAGGATGTCCTGAGGAGGGTGAGATGAGTCCAGGCCCCCAAGGGCCTCAGCTCTAGCTGCCTCATCAGCTCGGTTGTTTCCCTTAGAGACAAGAGAGTCATCCGTCTGGTCTGGTGGGATCTGCAGCGGATGATCCCAACAGCTGTGGGGAGATGGGAGACCTTTAGCATGGCCAAAATGTGGTTGGCACTAGTTACTGATCCTCCTTTTGTGGTAAGTAACCCACGCTCCTTCCAGATAGCAGCGTGGGACAGGAGGATATGGAAAGCATATTTGGAATCTGTGTAGATGTCGAGGGATTGTCCCTGCACCAGTTGAAAGGCACAAGTAAGGGCTATTAGTTCAGCCTATTGATTGGTGGTGTGAGCAGGAAGGGCCTGTGCCTCCACCACCTCACCTCGGCGTCTGACACTATGGCATAGCCAGCTTTTCTAGTCCCTTCATATAGAAAGGAGCTTCCATCTGTGTACCAGGTATAGATGGCCAGAGGCAGTGTGCCCTCCTGTATGTGTGCAGGATGAGGTGGAAGTTCCTCTAAAGTCTCAGTGCCAGAGTGAGATAAGGAGTGGTTAATATTAGGTCGGGGAAGAAGATTGGAAATATGAAGAGGGGGGCATGATTGGAAGGTGAGTGTGGAGTCTTCTATTAGCACTACCTGAAGAGAAAGAACCCTGGAGGGAGGGAGAGTCTGCAAGCCTTTGTAAGTTAGGAGCTGTGACAGGTTATAAGAAGAGAGGACAGTTATAAGCGACCCTAAGGTTAGTTTTTTGACTCAGTGGCCGCTAAGGTATGAATACAAGGTGATAGATACTTCTGACCCCTCTGCTCTTCTCAATTTCCTGGATGGTTACATCTAGTTTTTTTTGACAAGCATACCACAGGTGCAAAAGAAGGTCCCAGTTGGTGACCTAAGACTCCAAGGGCAAATCCCTCCTCTTCAGCTACATAGAGAGAAAAAGGATGAGCCAGGTCAGGGAGATGTAAGGCTGGGGCCTTAAGGAGAGCCTGTTGGAGCCTCTGAAAGGGCTTGGTAACAGGTTTGAGAAGAGGTGGGGCCTAACGCTGCTTCATATAATGGGTGAGAAAGGAGGGGAAAGGAAGGAACCCAGGAACATAAAAAGCTGCCCTTCCTGGGAGTGATAAAATCTCTTCTTTTGTAGAAGGAACAGTTAGAGACTGAATCAGATTCTATCTAAGGCCTTGAGGGTTGGGGTAATTGTTAATCCCAAATAGGTGACCTGAGGAGTAGACAGTTGGACTTTAGAAGGTGAGACCCTGTAGCCTCGACTGGAAAGGAAATATAGAAGAGTAGAGAGAGGCATGAGCTTGGCTAATCTCTAGACAGGAGCTACAGAGGACATCATCTATGTAAAGTACAATCTTAGATTTAGGGAGAGATAAAGAGAGTAAGTCAGAAGCCAGGGCCTGGCCAAATACATGTGGGCTGTCCCGGAATCCCTGAGGTAGAACAGTCCAGGTAAGCTGGGTAGAAAAGTGGGTGTCAGGATCTGCCCAGGTAAAGGCAAATATGTTCTGTGACTGGGTGTCAAGAGGGATAGAGAAAAATACATCCTTAAGATCTAGGACTGAGGGACTGGAGAGATGGCTCAGTGGTTAAGAGCACTGATTGCTCTCCCAGAGGTCCTGAGTTCAATTCCCAGC
The DNA here is from genome assembly GCF_947179515.1 of Apodemus sylvaticus. NCBI lineage: Eukaryota > Metazoa > Chordata > Mammalia > Rodentia > Muridae > Apodemus > Apodemus sylvaticus. Next base: position 35,425,752 of record NC_067481.1, on the reverse strand, counting down.
AACCACATGGTGGCCCACAATCATCTATAATGGAATCTGATGCTCTCTTCTGGTATGTTTAAAGACAAACAAAAAACATCTAGGACCGAGAGATGGGAGGTTCCTGAGGGGATAGTGGGAAGAAGAGTGTAAGGGTTGGTTAGCCACCACAGGATGGAGGGGGGTCAGTGCAGAAATAATGCGTCTGGGGTCTTGAACCAGGTGATAGTTACCATTAGGTTTCTTAACTGCTAGTATGGGGGTGTTAAAGGGGGAAGAGGTGGGATGAAGGAGTTTTTTTTTCCTCAAGATGTCAGAAATGATAGGCTTAAGGCCCCCTGAGGCTCTGGAGAGAAAGAGGGAATTGAGCTTGGGTGATGTACCCAAGTACCTGGTAGAGTCCAGTAACTGGATGACAACAGGAGAATGGTGTTTAACAACAGAGGGATTCTGGTCGTCCCAGATTAGGGGATCCACCTGAGAAGCTGGCAGAGGAAACAACATGTCAGTGTTAGTAGGTTGACTGGCTAGAAGAAGGAGCAGGGGAAATGCTGTTGAGCTTGGGTTTAGGCAAATTGGGGGAGCAAAGGAAATAGAGGCTCCCAACTTAGCTAAAAGATCCCTTCCCAATAAGTGGACAGGACATACCAGCACTACCAAAAAGGAATGGGTAAGGGGTACACCCCTAAAAATGCAACTAAGTGGTGGGGTCTGATGAGGAAGACAAGGTTGTCCTCCTACCCCGACGAAAGGAAAATTCGAAGGTGAAGTGGGTCCCCAAAACTCATCAAGACCTACTAAGTGGCCCTGGTGTCCAACAGGAAAGAGATGGGCCACCCACATACCATGATAGCTACCCGGGGCTTCCTGCTAGTGATGGGTGTGGTCTGGTTGAGGGAGCTCGGGCCCCTCTCTTCATTTATAGCCAAGCCTAGGAGGTGAGGTCTGCTAAAGGGTTACCTGGGGGCAAAGTCCTTCTGTTCTATGCAACACGAGGGCAATGGACAGCACAATTTCCCTCCTGATGGCGCCTAGGACACGGTCCTCTTGGCTTGCCAGGGGTAGGGCGAGCCCTTGCCCAGTGACCTTGCTGACCACATCTATAGGAGGGGTCTGGTGGTCTCTGAGCCTCAGAGGACCAGGGGTCCGGGATAGTGGCTGGAGCTGGTCGGGCAGCCTTTTCCAGCATGTGGTATTTTTGTTTAGGGGCTTTTCCCATCTCTCTCATGGTACACCTTGAAGGCCAGCGAAAAGACTTCTCCCTGTGGAGTTAGGGACCCCTCTCCAACCGCCTAAGTTTAGCTTTTATATCAGGGTAGCGCTGGGGGAAAAGTAGGTCATCAGAAGTTGTTACCTTCTGGGTTTTCAGGCTCCAGATTGGTAGACTGTAATAAAGCCTTCGTGACACATTCTAAAAACTGAGATGGGTTCCCCTGTTTGTCCTGGACAACGTCTTGGAGTTTTTCAAAACTTACTGGCTTTAAGGCTGCCTTTCTTAGGCCGGCCAGAAGGTGTGTAATAAACCTGTCTCTGGCTAAGATACCACCTGCCGAATTGTAATTCCATCGAGGGTCCTGGCACTGCCTCAGATCCGATTGGATATGTTCCATCTGTTTGGGGAATTTTGTCTGGTTGTGGTTTTGCCTCTTTCCAAACTCGCCAGCATTCATCAGGAAATAAATTGTTAGTAAGAATCATATGAACTGGAAAGTCAAGCTATCAGACTGATGTACTGGAACTCCTTAGGAGGAGTTAGAAGTATAGGAGCCCAGTCTGCTTTCTATTAGAGAAAGTTCACTCAGCAAGTAAGGAACATGTACTCTGACCAGACCGTCAACCCCAGCCACTTCCTTTAGCTGGGTCAGGTGTCCCTGGAGGAGAAGAAAAAGTCAGTGTGTGTGTGTGTGTGTGTGTGTGTGTGTGTGTGTGTGTGGCTGTGGCCTTAGAACTCATGATAGGAGGGGTAAAGGTTGGCACCAATGCAGGGCAGCTGGAGTAACCTGCAGCTGGCACAGAAGGAGGGGAGGGGTCTGAGAGGTCAAGCTAGTAGGCTCTGGGGTATCCTGGTGAGAAGAGGAAACTGAGGCGGCAGTTTGGGTTTTCCGCAGTATGGAAGCAGGTCTGCGGCGGAGGGGAGGCTGCTTGTTGGCTGGATCAAGGGTTTGTAGCGCCATCTAGTGGAGTGTGTGTAGGTTTTATGGCTAAGCGAAGTTGGGTTGGGGAACAGGAGGAGGGTATGGAGGGATGGGAGCGAAAATAGATGAATGCTTGGATATACGGAACCTTATTCCATTTACTGGACTGCTGGCGATATGTATGGAGATCTCTTAAAACGATTGGGTCTAGCGTGCCATTGGCTGGCCATTTGGAATTATTATCTAAAGGGTATTGAATCCAGACCTTATTGCAGAGGTGAATCAGTTTTGAGGGCCTCAAATTGAGAGTTAATTTCAGAGATTTGAGATTTTTCCAGGAGACATCCCAGTGGGGTGCTTGGGGGTACGTTAGCGCCCATTGGGTGATGGGGACCTTACTGACCTATTCATACCAGTGTCCCAAGAAGAGCTCAGCCAAGGGTCAGCACATAGCCAAGCTAGAAATTCGGGTCATTACATGAATAACTAGGGGCTACAGTGGAAATTTCCTGGAAATCGCCAGAAAGCAGTTCAAACTGGTACCAGGAATTTTCGGGCCAGCTGCAAGAGCTCGAGGGATTTATTAACTGCTTTCGAGCAGGGAAGTCACCCAAGGGTCTAATTCTTAACTCGTAGGTCAGCCAGGAGGTCGGTCATAAGGACAGAGCCAGCCCCTTAGCCCAAAAGAGGCTGGCCAGGCACTATTTGGGCATATAGGGTTCTTCCCGCCAACTGGAGAAACTCCTTACCAATCAATAGGCAGGTGTGTGTTTGCCGACCTCTGTAGTCGGGTAGCAGGAAGTGTGGGACTGTGTGGTGGGTGTGGCCAGAGGCCAGCTCCACATGGTGGGAGCTGTGATCTCTACCATGGTAGATGTCTGTGAGTCTCTTGGTGGCGGCAACGGAGGTCTGTGGCAGCGGTGGAAATCCACACCGTGGATGATGTCGGGTGCCCGCAGATGGAGTCCACAGGGTATAGCAGTGGCTGCAGGCTGTGATGGTGGGAGTGGCAGTCTATGTGGCGTCGGTCCTCCTGCAGCAGCAGTGGCTTCCTGGTCGCGCCAGGTGGTGATGGCTGCTTGAACTCTGCAGCTCATCTGTGTAGTGATTCCCAAAGTCTTCCACACCAGGCACCAATGTTGTGATCGTCACGCAGCTCCAGAAAGACCACACCAAGCCAAACAGTTCCACATCAGGCTTATTGAGAGAGAAAAGGGCAAGGGGGAAAGAGAAGGGGGGCAGGGGGAGAGAGAGCAGACAAAATAAATATAAAAATCTATCAAAGTTACAACCAGCAGGCATTGTAACAAGCTATGAAGATGACTCTACTCTATACTCAAGTCTGAAAACAAGTTCGGGGCCAGCAAGATGACTTCATAGGGAAAGGCACTGGCGTCAGCCTGACAACCTAAGCTTGATTCCAGATCTCACTGTGGAAGTAGAGAACCACCTGAAAGTTCTCTCACCTCCGCAGACGTGCCTTGACATGTGCACACAGGAGCACGCACACAATTGTAATAAACATAAATTTGAAAAGACAGCTCCCAAAGCTCCAGAACTATGTAGCATGTTTTAATTCAAGTGTCTTATGAACATTGTAGCTTAAAACGTACATAGGTCTGAGATTTGCACCTTAGTATGCATGCATCCTGTAGACCCTATTGTACTTGGTTTGCAATTCAGTCTGGGAATTTGATTGTAAAATCTCAGGTGATTCTAATTTACAGCAAAGTTCTTAGAGCCATGTGCCATTTTGTCTATTAGTATAAGAGAGTCTGAAGGTGATTGTGTTTACACCAGAGGGGCATGGGGAGAGACATTACCAGGCTAAGACTGTGAAAACTGGACCCAGAAGTGGAGACAGTCTGTCCCTGACCGCAGCCGTCAGCCCTTGGACATCATGTTCATCCGCACATGTTAAGCTCCTGGTGGTCACACATGCTCCTGAGTGTCATAGGATGATATTCAAAGATTTCTGTAAAGATTCTGTCTGGATTCCGAGCCTCCCAGTGCCCCTGGCCCTTCATTCATTTCGGCATCTCTGGGCAATAGGCTCAACTTGCAAGATAAGCAGTGTGTATAGAACTGGCGTGGTTCTGTTGGAGTCTCAACGTCTGTTCCCTAGTTGTCTTGAAGTACCTGCTTGGGAGTGGGGGGATAATGGTCCGAGAATTTGTCCTGAGGAACAAGAGGCAGGTAAGGCATGAGACGCAATGATGATAGCAATTACTGGGGTTCACTGTCTGCCAGCCACTCTTCTGGGGTGCTTTATGTATTTTATTGTACCTCACCCGGCAATGAAAATCCGAAATCAGTATTGCTCCCATTTTTACGCACCAGGAAATGGAGGTGTAGGGAGGTACAGAGATGAAGTTGGGCCTCTTATATGATCTCCATGCTTAGTAAGTATCCCTGGATTTGAACCCAAGCAGTAGAATTCTAGAGTTGATACCTAAGTGCTAAGCTACCTGCCCGGGGGACAAGAGGTAGACAGGTGACAATATCCAGGATGCCCACATCGATCTTTGTGAAGAACAGAAAGGGCCTACCTGCTCAAAACCACTTCCCAGAATATGTGCGAGCCAGCGGTGTATCCGGAACTCCCGGTTAACATTCCTTACCCGGGTTTCAAAGCAATCTGTTAAGCATATCCAGCAGGCAGCAAGCCTGCGATTGAGAGAGACGACACACATGGGCTCCTTATGCCCATTAACACAGCATAGATTAATTTGTTAGATTAGTGATCTGGGCCAGCTAGGAGAAAGCTGGAAATTTCTGGCGATCAGGGGTGAGGGGTGGGGGGAGCTTGGGAGGGGCAGTGAGGGGATGAAGAGGGTCTGTGGAAGCCTACTGCCACCAGGTGGACATTTTGCAGAAGTGGATGTTACTGACCACAGAAAGGTGGAATAGTTTTCTGCAAGAGGCCAAGAGTAAGTTCGTCTTTGGCTTCAAGCCATACAGACCAAGGTTTGTTCATACAGCCACATTTGGTGAAAACTGCAAAACAAAGATGTTCTTAAATGTAAAATGTCACTAAAGATATATAAGTTTCAGGGTCCATAGGCAGGCCCTACTCTACATGGGGGCGGGGGACAAAGGCAGCTACATTGTCAATTCTAGATTTTTGTTGTTGTCTTATTTTGTTTGAGAGGGGAGCTCATTGTGTAACCATGGCTGTTCCAGGACTTGCTTTGTAGACCAGGCTGGCCCCAGACTCAGAGATCTGCCTACCTCTGCCTCTGCCTCTGCCTCTGCCTCTGCCTCTGCCTCTGCCTCTGCCTCTGCCTCTGCCTCTGCCTCTGCCTCTGCCTCTGCCTCTGCCTCTGCCTCTGCCTCTGCCTCTGCCTCTGCTGGGATTAAAGAGTGTGTCCGGCCTCAGGATCGTTGATTAAAGGGGGGAAATCATGTTGAGAGGATTATTCCAGGGGCTCTGGCGTGAGCAGTTGTGAGGTCCAGCTTGCACTCTGCAGAAGCATGCCTTGCTGTGGCCTTGTCATTCAAAGTATGGCCTGGATGCAGAACTCCCAACTCTAGAACCAAGAAAATCCATTCAAACTTTCAATATAAACTTGAGAACACTGATCACCCTATTTGCAGACTGGCTGTCATCAACCCAGAAGCTTGTCAGAAATGCAGTTCAAGCCTCCAATCCAGACCGACCTAAACAGAATCTGCCTTCTCAAAGTCTCCAGGAGCTTCCCCCAGATTCACGTGCTCTAAAACACCTGCCACGGAAGCCCTCAGACTGTGTCTAATTGCCATAAACTCGGGTGGAGTGTGCCTCAGGCTCAGCTCGCTTCTCTTTCCTTGGTTGTGGAGAGGGGACAAAGTCACAGAGACCTCCAGGGCAGTTATGGGCACAAAGTGTCGCTCTCTCTTTTGTCTGTGCTGGAGCCTTCTTCGGGATAATCGCCACTTACTGGAGGGTGACTGTGACCGGCGTGTGAATTGTTAGATGTGATTTTACTATGGAACGCTCTGCTCCTAAGTGTGGCGTCCTCAGAAACCATCATTAGTTATGTTTATTGCACAAGTGCTCTGCAGCAAAAACTCACGGACTCTTTTTTGTTGTTGTTGTTGTTTGTTTTTTGGTTTTTGGGTTTTTTTTGGTTTTTTTTGTTTGTTTTTTTGTTTTTGTTTTTTTTTTTTTTTTTGAGACAGGGTTTCTCTGTGTAGCCCTGGCTGTCCTGGAACTCACTCTGTAGACCAGGCTGTCCTCAAACTCAGAAATCCACCTGCCTCTGCCTCCCAAGTGCTGGGATTAAAGGCGTGCGCCACCACTGCCCGGCTCACTGACTCTTTACAACAAGGCTCGTTTGACCCCTGACCCTGAGACAGGATCCCACTGTGTAGTCCAGACTGTTCTGAACTCGAGATCCTCCTGCCTCCACCTCCCAAGTGCTGAGATTCCAAGCAAGCACAGACACTCATGGAAAACAGGCTTTCTGTTAGGTGCTATGGTTATCTCCATTTTACAGAAAACATAGCTGGAGCTATGTTTTCCATAGCTATGAACCCAGAGGATTATAAAAAGTATTTATTCGTTGCTGAGGCAGTGGACAGCCACAGGTAAAAGTGAAGGACTCACTCAATGCATGGTGGGGCAGGAGAATATCTCCACACAGACAGTGAGTGTGTCCTGGCAAGGCCTCAAAGGGCTCAGGTGACTGTGCCAGATGTGTGCAGGCAGGCAGGCAGGCAGGCAGGCAGGCAGGCAGAAGTGGCCTGTGGTCACTACAGCTTCATTTGTCCTGACTTGCCTTTATTTATCCATGCTGTTCACTGGAAAACTCACTAAGAACCAGTGGTGAGCCCTGCCCCAGGCTGGGTGTGGGCAGAGACAGGCCCAGCTCCTATCCTGAGAGAGGCTCTGAGAGAGAGACTCAGACAAGGAAACAGACAGAATTGAGAGGGAAAGACTAAGTCAGGGCACTAACCCCACATGGCTGGGTGCAGTGGGGCTGCAGCCCGGGGCATCCTAGACGGCACGCTTAGAGACAGGGTCTCTTTCTGCAGTTCAAGCTGGCCTGCAACACATTATGCAGTCCAGGCCATGCAACCCGATAATTCTTACACTGTGTATAAATGCACACCATTTCTTTCCTCCCATTTAAACGATTGCTGGAGCCGAGGAGATAGCTCAGCAGGTAAGGGCACTGGATGCTAAGCTAGGGCACCTGAATTCAATCCTTGGCCTCTCTATGCAGAGAAAGTAGAGAACCAATGCTCATGGGTTGTCTTCTGGTGGATACACCTCTCATAATTCTTTAATATTTAAATGAAGCAATCACTTAATTATCCTGTGAACCCAGCTCTCCAGCCCACGAAGCTAGGGGTTCTCATGATTTCAGCAAGAGGCTAGCGTTTCCAGTGTTCTCTTTGACAAATTCCCATGCACTACTTGTGCAGGGGTGCTATTTAGACAGACGTTGGCAGACTATGTGGAAGCCTTGTGGGGTGGGTATGTAGACTGGACGCCAAGAGCACAATTCAGTGAGCTGAGCCTGGGCTGAGGGATAGCTGTGCGGCGTGGCTCAGGGTAGGCTATGAGACCTTCCGTTCCCAGAGTGTGCGGGGATGGAGTAGGAGATGGGACAGGGCTCTCCTCCACACTCCTTCCTTTCACTCCCTGCCAACTAGAATCTAGCTGGAAGCAGAGAGTGAGGGGCTGGTGGATGCAGGCCACGCCCAGAAACCAGGCTCCCGCAGTAGGGTGAAGGATAGCACAGGGTGGAAGTGTTCAGCTCCTACTAACCAACGCTTGGGCTGAACTGTCTCGCCTTCAGTTCATAGAGTGAAGTTCTAGCCCTAAGTCCTTGAGACTGTGACTGCCTTTGGACATAGTCTTTAAAGCAGTAGTTGAGTTGAGCCAAGTAGATAGTGGCGGACCTTAATCCAATATGACTGGTGTCCTCATACGAGATTGAACACACACATCTTTTTGTTGTTGTTGTTTTTGGTTTTTTGGATTTGTTTTTTTTGTTGTTTTGTTTTTTTGTTATTTATTTATTTATTTATTTATTTATTTATTTATTTATTTTCCGAGACAGGGTTTCTCTGTATAGCCCTGGCTGTCCTGGAACTCACTCTGTAGACCAGGCTGGCCTCGAACTCAGAAATCCACCTGCCTCTGCCTCCCAGAGTGTTGGGATTAAAGGCATGCGCCGCCGCCACCACCACCACTGCCTGGCTGAAACACATACATCTTTGCTCACAGAGAAAAGGCCATGTGATGATGAAGGGAGATGGCAGACATCTACAAGATAAAGAATCACACTACAGAAATGCCCACTGATGGTGTGTGCCTGTAATACCACTATGGATGGAGGCGGAGGTCAGAGGATTCCAGAAGGTTTGAGGGCAGCCTGGGCTACAGAGTAAGTTTAAAGCCACTCTGTACATAAGGCTGTGTAGTGAGAGTGTCCCAGCCCAGCCCCAAGACAGGGACTTAAGTATTCTAGCTTGGTCTCAGAGTTCCTTTGTCGCTGAGGATGACCTTCAGCGTCTGATTCTCTCGCTTCTGCCTCTGGAGACCTGGGATGACTGCTACGCATCATCATGTTCTGTTCTGTTTCATGCTGTGCATTGCGCAAACTACACAAGCACTCTACCAACAGAACTGCATTTCTAGACTCAGCCCATCTCGACAAACCCCCATGGCAATCGGCACGGTGGCACACGACTTTACTGCCAGCACTGGAGAGGCAGATGCAGGTAGATTTCTGTATCCAGGTCAGCCAGGCTACTTAGACCTCTATAAACAAACCGCAGCAGCAACGACAGCAGAAACAAGTAAGGGGCTGAGGAGATGGTTCATCAGAACATGCACTGCTCTTGTAGAGTCAGGAGAGAGCCTGTGTTTAAGTGCTAAGTGGAGAGAATGGATCATTCTTCAAGGGGGAAAAAAAACAACAATTTCAGGTCTTGTACAGGCTTGCAATTCAAGCGACTCTTGAGGCTAAGCTAGAAGGATCACAAGCCTGGGAAACTTAATGGAATCTTGTCTAAGTAAATCATGAGAAGACGGCAGGGGTAGGTAGGACTTAGCAGAAGAGTACTTGCAAATGAGGTGCTAGGTTCACCCCCATCTCCTGTAAGGCCATCTTTGGGATGCCATCAGCTGCATTCCCAGATGACCTCATGACAGTGACACTATGACCACTATGGGACAGTTGCTGGCCAGCACTTGCTGCGTACCCTACCCAAATCTAGAAGACAGAGAGCATCGACTCTCTCTTCTTTCTCTTCGAAGCTTCCCAACAACTTCATCTTGGGTTGTGAGTGAACAGGCCTTGCCTGTGACCTGATCAGCCAAGTCCCCATATCCCTGAGTGCTCCTCTCTGCCCACCAATATTCTTTTCTTTCTGTTACAGAAAGGATTAAACATGGCAAGGAAATTTTCAAAGGCTCAAGATGGACGGCACCAAGATAATTTAGATACACACACCACACACCATACACACACACACACACACATGTACACACTTGTAGTTTCTTCTGAATTAAGAAGTTTCATCTTTGACTTTCATCACACACCACATACACACACACACACACACACACCACAGTCACACGCACACACTTGTAGTTTCTTCTGAATAAGAAGTTTCATCTTTGACTTTCCTCCATGATCTTGGAATAAGCCTTTCCAATTCTTTCCCATCATAGGCTGTGCAAGTTTACAGGGGCGGGCCTTGGAGGGAGAAGGGAAGTATGATTCTAGGCAAGGCCGGCAGATAGCTCTGACACAGACAGAATTAGAAAGTTGTTGACGGCTGGGAAGGTTATATTTAGCTAGGAGCATGTTGACTCCCCAGAGCTGACTACCCGAGATCTCAGAAACCAGGACCTTGAGCCTTCACAGCTGACCTAGGGGCAGAGTCTCTTTCCTTTCCTTTCCTTTCCTTTCCTTTCCTTTCCTTTCCTTTCCTTTCCTTTCCTTTCCTTTCCTTTCCTTTCTTTTCCTTTCCTTTCCTTTTCTTTATATCTTTTTAGATTACATATATTGTTCTGGTTTATACATAGTAGACTTGAAGACACGTCTTCAAGTAATATATATATATAAAACTATATATATTATATATATTTTACTATATATTTACATATATTTTACTATATGTATTACTATATATGTATATACATATATAGTAATATATATACATAGTAATACATACATGTGTGTGTGTGTGTGTATATATATATATATATATATATATATTCTTTCTCTGAGACAGGGTTTCTTTGTGTATTTCTGGCTATGGGGAACTCATTCTGTAGACAAGGCTGACCTCAAACTCAGGATCCACCTGCCTCTGCCTCCCAAGTGCTGGGATTAAAGGTGAATTATTTTATTTTTATTTCCCCACCCCCAAGTATGTAGTACAAGTACTGCTGGTGCCCATCAACTCCAGAGGCATCAGGTCTCCCTGAAGTTGGAGTTACAGGCTCTTGTCATGCTAGGAACTGAACTCAGTTTCTCTGGAAGAGCAATAATATATGCACATAACTGCTTTGCCACCTCTCTGGCCGGCCAGGCCTCCGATCGATGCATCTTTTGCTCCTAAGGCCGGCTTTGTTAAAGCCTTCCATCTCCCCCAGTCTTCTGTTTTCGGTTAGTTAAGGCAGCGCTGTGGGATTCAGGACAGTGCTCAGGTCGGGCTGAGTTCAATAGTTGCATATCAGACGGAGGTACTTAAGTTCCTGGGCTTTGCTTTCTCATCCTGCACTGAGGATGATAATAACTACCCTGTGGGTGGGCAGAGTTATCTGTGAGATAACACAAGTGCTCTGAAAACTTTCTCTGCTTGCTTTCCTCTCTGGGGCCTCCCTTAGAGTGGGAGGACTTTGACATTACTTCATGCTCTTTCCTAAGGACAAAGAAAGACAATGGGCTCCTTGGAGACCTCAAGTGTGATTCAAAACATCCATTGGGGCATCGAGTTTACATATGAATACAAACTCTCTACAAGGCAAACTCTGAGACTAGAATAAAGAAGGGGGGGGGGAGACAGAGACAGAGAGCTCTGACTTCACCCTTGCATTTTTGTCCTGGGAATAACTGAAGTTCACGGTCCGAGATTTTATCCTCCTACAAACACTGGCACCTGTGGATGTTTTTCTTTCCCCCCTTACAGATTAGCTTCCCACCCAAGTATTTCTGCAGTGTTTCATTTAGCCATACGCCATGGGCATTTATCTAGATAGATTAATACACATGGTCCTAGCTTGTTAATTTTACCAGGTGCATAGATAGGCTTTCATAGACCCTTGCACAAACCCTAATTCTCCAGCCACTGATTTATTTTGAGATAGGGTCTCTCTCTCTCTCTACATAGCCCTGGCTTTTCTGGAACTCACCATGTAGGTCAGACTGGCCCTAATTTACAGATAGATATTTGATATCTGCCTGCTTCTGCATCTCAAGTGCTGGGATTAAACCATGTGTGTGCTCCCACATCCTGTGCTACTTTCCATTTGATGAAATATTTCATTTGATGAAATATTTTGTTGTTGCTGTTGTTGCTCTTCTGTTTTTTGTTTTTTGTTTTTTTTTCCTAGACAGCACTTTTCTGTGTAGCCCTGTCTATCCAGCAACTCGATCTGTACACCAGATTGGCCTCAAACTCAGAGATTGTCTGCCTCTGCTTCCTGTTCTGGGATTAAAGGTACGACCCACCAACGCCTGATCATATGATAAATTTTAATTAATTTTATTTGTGTTGCATGCATGTAAGTCTGTACACCATATACACGTCTGGTGCCTGCAGAGTTCAGAAGAGGACATCAAATTCCCGGGGACTGGAGTGACATAGTCACCCTGTGGGTGCTAGAACTCGAATCTGGGTCCTCTGGAAGAGCAGTCAGTGCTCTTAACTGATGAACTCTTTCTCCAGCCCGGTGTTTTGTTTTTGCTTTTTTTTTTGGGGGGGGTGGGTTTTTCCGAGACAGGGTTTCTCTGTATAGCCCTGGCTGTCCTGGAACTCACTCTGTAGACCAGGCTGGCCTCGAACTCAGAAATCCGCCTGCCTCTGCCTCCCAGAGTGCTGGGATTACAGGCGTGCGCCACCACCGCCCGGCTCTGTTGTTTTTTTTAAATCTTGTCATTACAATCAACAGTGATGATCTTTGCACAAATACCCTGATGACATTTCTAAGGGGTGCTTCTTCTTGGAGGAACGAATATTCCTCCAAACCCATACTTTGAACAGTTGAACAATGACACACTACATTTCTCCAGATTTTTATTTTCTTCCTCCGAATGCATTAGTTCTGGAAACTTTCAACTTCTTAGAGCTCCAGCGCTAGCGGGCGGGCGAGGGATGCCTCCAGCGGAGCAACGGCTACTTGCAGACAGCTTTCCGCTAAGCGTGAAAACAGACTGCCCCAGCGAGCCCCGCTTACGGTGCAAGGCCGAGTTACCTCGCCCCTCTTTGGGTCTCAATTTCTTTCTGAGTAGTGTGAGTGGCTAAGATTAGGCTCAGTCGAGCCTGGTGGCCTCAAATGTCAGATTGGCTGGCTGCTCCTGATCGTAGGATGTGCCTCATCCCCGCGAGCCCCACACTCTCCCTCCACCCTGCCAGACCTGCCGGAGGGGAGAAATCTTTGTAAAGTTAGAAAGAAAAAAGCAGGCACCACACAGTGATCTTTCCCCTGGACCGGTCGTTTACTACTCTTGCGCAGCTTTGACTCACTCCCGCTCTTTTGGCTCGGGAATCGATTAGTCGTGTCTGAACATCCTGCACGAAGCAGCAGAGCGCTCCCGCTCAGCCCATCGTTTGCTTCTGCCTGATTCCGCTCTGCGGATGACGTTGGGGTGGAACTGTAATCCTCGGCTCGGCCAGCAGCTTGTTCCCCCTCGCTTGCTGCCGCTTCCGCTTCCGGTAACAGCCAGCCGCTTTCTATCCCCAGTGGCTATGGCGGGGAGCCGGCTGGAAACCGTGGGGAGCGTGTTCTCCCGGTGCGTGCTCCGAGTTGGGCGAGGGTAGGGTTCCTAGCGTGTCACGACCCTCCTGGCATAGCCTGAGGGGACGCAGTTGCGGGTGTCCCAGCCGGGTGATGCCCTCGGCACCGTGGGCATCTACTACGTCCCGTGGATTTGTTCTGTCAGATTGTGTTTGTTCGCCACCCATTCCCGTGGAGACCCTCTATAATAAAGAGGCTGAAGGGCTTGACTGGACAGGCTTTGCCTTTTTCACTGTGGAACGGTGGGTGGACTGGGGGTTGGGACGCGTGCAAGAAGATCGGGGGGCTTAAAGCTGAGTGTGGTGGCTCACACGCGGAAGCTCGGCACTTGGGAGGCGAGGCAGGAGGATCGCCACAAGACCGGGGCCAACCTGGCATCGTAACGAAGTTCAAGCCAGTGAGTCTACTGACGGACTTTTGTCAAAACAAAAAGCCAGTGTGGACACGCTGTAACCCTAGTACTAGGGAAGTGTAGGGAGGCACTAAATTCAAGGTCATTCTCGGCTACATTTCTGAGTTTAAGGCTAGCCTAGGCTTCATGAGAGCTAACCAACAGAACGTAACCTTGTGGCCTTGCTAGGTTGCTGTGGGTATGGGCCATGCCTCCTGTAGGCAGGAGGTGCTTCTCAGCTCACCTCAACCAAGCTGCTCTTTCCTTCGTTGATTCAGAGACTTTACAACCCTGTTGTAACCGACTGACCTTGGTTCTGTTCCCTTTCAAAGGACGAGGGATCTGATGCGGGCCGGGGTGTTGAAGGAAAAGCCACTGTGGTTTGACATATATAAGGCCTTTCCGCCTCTGAGAGAGCCTATCTTCCAAAGGCCCCGTTTGCGATATGGCAAAGCCAAAGCTGCCATCCAGGACATCTTTTACCATGAGGATCAGATTCGAGCGTAAGTGTCTATCCCCTATAGTGAGCAGGGCACAACAGACCTTAAGAGAGGAAGGCGGGTGTGTAGCAGTCTTAAGCTGAGTCAGGGGCTTGCTTGCTCTGTGGGATTGGTTTTGTATAGCAAGTAAATTCATGACATCTCACTCCCCTCCCCACCTCCCTCGTGGTGAGAGGAATCAGAAGTTCTGAAAAGTGGAACCTGGAGACCCCAAACTGACAACATTGCAGATAAAGTGTTTGTTTATTAGTGTCTGTTTTGTATGAGGTACCTGATAAGCCCTTGACAAACATCCGCTCATTGGTTTTGTTACCCTAATCCGGTCTTCAGAAGTAGGGATCATTGCTTCTGTTTTATTCAAGAGAACTATCAGGTTCGACAAGGTCAGCCACCTATGGCTACCCCGGAAGAGTAGACTCCACACTTAAGCTGGTGCTGTCACGTTAGCTTCTTTGGATGTGGAAGTAGGAGGAATGTGGTCTGAGGATTTAATGTCTAGCAGTTACCGAAGCCACTCTGGAAAGGATGCTTACAAGTTCAAAGCACTTATAGTAATCGTGACTAGAAATCTGGAGGATAGTGCTTGTGTACTTTATTTCTTTAGCATCTGTCTCTTCCTTGTTTCCTGCTTGGGACAAGGTCTTGTTCTTCCTGCCTCTGCCTCTGGAATCCCAGTGTTCCAGGCTTGTATCACCATGCCTGGCGTATTAATACACATCTATTGTAGAAAAATTGAGAAACAAAGGAGAAGCATGAAGAAGAGAGCCAAGCACCACTGCCCTCCTCTGAGGTGGTGGTGTGCAGGCAGCCCTTGGACTTAGCTGTCCCTTTGAAAACATTGTCCTCGTAATCGTAAGACAAAATACTAGTATTTCAGGGTTTTAAAGGTGAAGGAAGTGCTGCTTAAAAGTATTTTGCTCTCTTTAAGATTTATTTTTATTCTTAATAACTTGTCTTTGTGTTGGTGCATGTGAGTATAGGCGCCCCCTGGAGGCCAGAGGTCTTGCAGTTTCTTGTAAATAAAGATTTTATTTTATGGGTTTGAGAGTTTTGGCTTGTACGTATCGTGTGCGTTCCCTGCTGGAGGGCGTCAGATACCCTGAAGCTGGAGTTAGGCAATTGTGAAGCCCCTTCCCTGGGTCTGGGAACCGTCATAGGTCCTTCGGAACAGCAGTAAACGTATTTAACTCTTGAGCCAGCTCTCCGTTCCCCCAGTGCTTTTCTTAGTGTAGAGAAGTTATTTGTTTCATTTTACCAGTTTTCTCTTGGGCTTTCTGTCAAACACTGCTCTGCATGTGTTAGGCACTAACTACCAACTTTTCTCTTTGTTGGCCTAATTGCCTTTATTCTTAGAGTGTTTGGGAACATCTTTTTCAGTAAATTCAACTATCTTATTTATTTATTTTTAACCCAGGATAATCTTTAACTTCTGGTCTTTCTGCCTGACTTCTGGGATTTCGAGTATGTGATACCACATCTGTTATTTTATTGTTGTTTTGTAATTTACCATATTTACTTATTTTGCGTGTATATGTGTGTGCACTTGTGCACGTGCTTGTGGACATACGTGTGGGATCAGAAGACAACTTGTGGGAGTTGGGTTTTTTTTTTCCTGTTTTTTGTTTTTTTCCTTTTTACCATCAGAATCCCAAGAATTGAACTCATGTCATCAGGCTTGAGGGCAGATTCTTTTACTCCCTGAGCCATCTTGCTGGTCCCAGGCCCACCTTTTAAAAGTTACTTTCAAAGTACTAATCAGGTATTGCTGACAAAAGTAAAAATATGTGTTCTTTAATTTGCTTTCCACTCTTTCTAAATAATGTTGGAAAATGGGCCTCAGCCGGGCGATGGTGGCGCACGCCTGTAATCCCAGCACTTGGGAGGCAGAGGCAGGTGGATTTCTGAGTTCCAGGCCAGCCTGGTCTACAGAGTGAGTTCCAGGACAGCCAGGGCTACACAGAGAAACCCTGTCTCCTTGACAAAACCAAAAAAAAAAAAAAGGAAAATGGGCCTCTTCCTCCACCTCCTCTTCCTCCTCCTCTTCTTTATAGAGCCCATTTGTTTTTCTTTTAAATAGTAAAGAAAAATTAAGTATCATACTCTAGGTAGGCATGATAGCTCACCCATGTGACCCTTCTCCCGGCAGGTGAAGCAGATGGATCCGGAGTCAGAGAACAGCCTGGGTTATGTAGCATAGCTCGGTTTCACACAACCAAGGGCTGTGTTTCAGTGGTACCATGCTTACCTAGCATGTGTGAGGCCTCATTCTTCAGTCTCTCTGACTCCCTACCTTAAAACAAGCAAAAACCAAACCTGCCACGGACCCTGTGCTGTCCCGCTCACTGCCACAGTCTCGAGTCTAGCCCAGTTCATGGCCTGTGAGTTGTTCATAGCCCTCTGTTGCTGAAAGCATTAGTGGCCTGATGACTGGACGACTCCACGGGGCTAGCTGAGGACACTGCACAGGGAGGCTGGAGAGTCAGGATTGAACTTGGTTTTCGGTGTTTTGTTTTTTGAGACATTTGTGCAACTTCTTACTTTGGTCTTCATAGTGTGGGGGTTACAGACAGGAGCTATCTGTAGTGTGGGGGTTACAGACAGGAGCTATCTCTGTAGTGTGGGGGTTACAGACAAGAGCTGTCTCCTTAGTGTGGGGGTTACAGACAGGAGCTACCTCCGTAGTGTGGGGGTTACAGACAGGAGCTATCTCCATAGTGTGGGGGTTACAGACAGGAGCTATCTCCATAGTGTGGGGGTTACAGACAGGAGCTATCTCCGTAGTGTGGGGGTTACAGCAGGAGCTATCTCCGTAGTGTGGGGGTTACAGACAGGAGATATCTCCGTAGTGTGGGGGTTACAGCAGGAGCTATCTCCGTAGTGTGGGGGTTACAGACAGGAGATATCTCCGTAGTGTGGGGGTTACAGCAGGAGCTATCTCCGTAGTGTGGGGGTTACAGACAGGAGCTATCTCCGTAGTGTGGGGGTTACAGACAGGAGATATCTCCATAGTGTGGGGGTTACAGACAGGAGCTATCTCCGTAGTGTGGGGGTTACAGACAGGAGCTATCCCTGTAGTGTGGGGGTTACAGACAGGAGCTATCTCCATTGTGTGGGGTTACAGACAGGAGCTATCTCCATAGTGTGGGGGATACAGTGTAGCACTTTCCTAAGGTAGCAGAACAAGTATGTTTTGCTCCCTGAGACACCCCAAACGTTTCTGCTCCGGGTTGACACATGTATGTGGTCCCTTCTGCGTGTGGTTGCTTCTTTGTGCTCTGCTGGGCCAGGAGTTTAACTTAGGTTTGCAGACACACCAGCCAAGCACTCAGCCACCACGCCACCTCAGACCTTTTTGGTGGCTTTGTTTTGTTTTGAGACTGATTATGATTCCTGGGTGGGACTTGCTGTGTAGATCAAGCTGGCTTTGAATCTGGAGCTGTCTCACACTCCTGAGAGTACTGTCTTCTTGCCGCGTCCTTCCTTGGGAGAGAACAGAAGAGAAGCATCCTTCTGTCTTCCCTAAGGCCCCAGTGCCGTACTGTGACCTGATGAACTTCCAGAGCTGCCGTCCCTACTCTTACACGCTGGGCTTTCCCCATAGGAAGCGTTAGTTCAGAGCAGCCACAGGGACAGTGGGCAAAGGTCATGAACAGTTAGGGAAGAAGAAGACAGTCTGCTCTCAAACTTAAAAAGATGTCTAATGGCTTTCTTTTTCTTGTGGGGGGGGTGGTTGTTAGTGATAAAATTATAATTAATTGCAATTTTCAGTTTATCAGTTTGGCAAGGGTCAGGTCATGAGATAGGAAAATAGACACTTGCATATTGTAAAATATACTTGAGTGTAAATTTGGCACAGTTGCTTAAAGAAGCACTTGGGCAATTTGGAAGGCTTTTTTTGTGGTTTTGTTTTGTTTTTCAGATAAATGAGCACCTACTTTGATCTCATAATACAATTTTTTTGTGGATTTATTCCACAGACTTACTTGTACACTACGCTAATAAGCATAGGTATTCTTGTAACAGTCTTGGTGGCCAAGGACTGGAAACAGTCTC
Source organism: Apodemus sylvaticus (assembly GCF_947179515.1). NCBI lineage: Eukaryota > Metazoa > Chordata > Mammalia > Rodentia > Muridae > Apodemus > Apodemus sylvaticus. The sequence continues at coordinate 35,407,731 of NC_067481.1, read as the reverse complement.
TGCAGTCATTTGAGATAATTTCTTCTAAGCACTAGTGAGGGATGTGAGTGTGTGGTGGTCCCGGGCCTCGGTGGGGGATGGGCAGGGTGGTTTTGAAGGGCCAGCGAGATGGCTCAGTGGGTAAAGGCACTTGCTGCCAAGCCTGATGACCTGAGTTCAAGCCCCACAGCCACATGGTGGATGGAGCAATCTACTCCACAGATTGCCCTCTGACCTCTGCTCGTGGGTTGTGATACACATACGCCACCACACATTTAGTAAATAAATAGATGTAACAGTTGTGTGACTGATTGTACTAAATGTCACTGGTACACTTAGGAAGGGTTGTTAATTTTTTATTACATTTTATTAAAATGGGGATGTGCATGTGTGTACATGCATGAGTACATGCCACAGCATGCGTATAGGAGCCCGAGGACAACTTAACAGGAGTCCTCTCCTTCCTCCATGTGGGTTCTGGGGATCAAACTCAGGCCGTTAGGTTTGATGGCAAGTGTCTCTACCTAGGCCACCTCAAAGGCCCAACAAATATTAATTTTTCGATATGTAGATTCTTCCCCAGTTTAAAAGAAAGGGAGGGGCACCCCTTCTTTGGGTTAACGAATGTGCTGGAGACTTAAAAACAGTGTAAGAGCACTTGCTATGGAAGTATGAAGGCCCGAGTGTGACTCTCCTGCACCCGTATGGAAAGCCGGGCACACCCACACGGCCTCTGACCTCCGCACTGGGGGCAGAGGGAAAGCAGGCCTCGAGAGCTTTCTGCTCAGTCAGCCTCGCCAGAGTGCTGGGCATCCAGGCCAGGGACACACACACACACACACAATGATAGTCTGTAGTGTTACCTGTTGGTGAGGTATTTCTGAGTGTGGTGACACACGAATCTGGTTAGAGTTGTTCTCTGAGACAGGGACAGGGAAGTTGGTGGGGCAGGAGGATGCGGGAGTGTTAGTTCTCCCTGAGATTGCTTCCTCCACTTGATGTATGCATTGTTCTTTAGCTTAGGTTCTGTAACTTCTTGGGGCCTAGCAGTTATTCTGTATTCCCCCTGCCCCACTCTCCATAGCCTATAATTGGAGATTCATATTGTTTCTGTATTTTCTAGGAAATTCTTTTCAACCTATGGATCTGGTCACAAAGCTTTTGATCTCTTCAACCCAAACTTCAAGTCTACATGTCAGCGGTAAGCAGTTCCCAGGCCTAAGTCAATCCAACTCCCTCTGAGGGTTCAGCTGTCGTTTTGAGGAGTTGTGTAGAGTTCTCCTTCAGGAGGGCTGCTTCTTGAGGATTGCACCTCTAGGCGGGTCTCTCTGGGCCCTGCTAGATACTGTGTAGCAGATGTTTCTATAGCTCCAACACAGGCCTAATATGAGCTGCTTGGAACCCTAGGTTTGTGGAGAAGTACATGGAGCTACAGAACCTTGGAGAAACCGATGAAGAGAAGTTATTTGTAGAAACGGGGAAGGCTCTGCTGGCAGAAGGCATCATTTTAAGACGAGTAAGAGAAGCAAGGACTGTGAGTACCTAATTGTCAAAGTGGTTTTGTTTGCCTGGGTTGTAGCTCCTCAGTAGCATGTGTGCTCACTAGCTACTACTGTACCCATGTGAGTGCGTGCATGCGTGTGCGTGCACTTGTGTACACATGTACACACACACACACACATTTCAATTGGTGGTGTCTCTCTGTCCATAAAAGGGGTGGTTTGCTTCCCCAGTCCTTTGGCTCGTGCCTTAAACTCCAGGTCAAATACTGTTGTATTGAATATACTGGGATCCTGCAACCACTGCTTAGAACAAGTGAGTTGCTGTTGGCTCTTGAGGATGTAGTTCTGTAGACGTTTGTGTACCTGGTCACTGGTACACTGGCAGCATCTGAGAGACATGCTTGTAAGCAAGATGGTGGTAGTCATATCCTCTGCAAACCCTGACAGGTCAGTGTGAGACGCCCAGCTCCGTCAGAAGGAAATGAACCTCAGGAAGAAGATGGCCAGCAGCTGCCTGTGCAGGGGAAGCAGGAGCCAGAAGCAGCCCCCTCGGCTCCCTGAGGCCTCAGTGCACTGAGCATGCCCGCCGCCTGCCGCCCACCGCCCTGCCTAAGCTGTGTGGACTCTGATGGCCTCCGTCTCTCAGACATATGTGCCTTCTCTTAGTTCCTGTTTCTGGGATGTTGCGAATCTCAGTACCATGGTTTGAAAGCATCAGTTTTGTGAACTTTTATTTCAAGACATGGTTAAATAAAGGGGTCTCCAGTGTTTTCAAAGTAAATTTACTTTGAAACTGTAAATAGCACCAGGAAACCTTTAAAGGCGCCTTGTGCTGTCTGTGGGCTGCTGTGTCTGAACTCACTGCGCTTCTCGCCTGGATCCCTCAGAACCAGACTTGGCCACATGGTGTGGTCCCTTGGCCAAGTGTCTGCGGATGATGTTTGTACTTTTTGCTGTAGAGCTGTTGACTGCAGCATGACAGGCACAGCCAGCTCCTGCTGCAGTAAGGCCTGTTTGATGTGGACAAAGACCAAATCCAATACTTGAATGTCACGGGCTGGGTTAATTGTGTTGGAGATGATTAGCATGAGCTCACAGCTCATAGACGGCCTAGAAAATGTTTGGTGAATGAATAAATGATCACACATAGCTAAAGACTGATGTTTTTCTTTGTCACTGGATTTCCAAAATGGCAGGGGTAGGTAGGGGTCTGATTCAGATGGTCTTCCGCACAAACATCCTGCCTTCCTGGTTCATTGTGTTATGTTATAATAAGTAAATGTGATATCCTGTTGTGATTTAGCTCTCTATTTGTGGGTAGTTCATCCAGCAGTCAAAAGTCTTAAAGCCTCTGGCTTCTCCATGCTGTTCTGAGTACAGGCCTTTCTCCATCTTTGATTGAAGGTCAGTCTATACCCTGTCCACCATCCATGTGAGTGTGGATGAAGGTAAGTCCTCTAACTGAAGTGTTTCTCTGCTGTGTCATCCACTGTTTCCAGCATTGCTACTGGTTTATGTGTCCTCACAATGGGGCTGGGGGATCTCACTTTCTGATGGAGAAGCAAATCTCATCCATTCAAAGGCATTAGACACCTATTGGGTTCCAAATATCAGGTTAGACATCAGGTTTGGGGAGAGATGGCCCTGGTTGCAGGGGTTGTGGGTGAGGCAGCCCCAAGGGCAGGAGAGCTGGACCAGCCCTTTGTTCCTTGCCACCTATGGGGCTGTCAGGAGAGCTGGCCCCTAAGGCTATCAGAGCGGGAGAGCTGGGCAGCACAGTAGAGCTGTCTGTCTATGGCGGCCTGGGTATAGGTGAGTTGGCCTGAGGGTATGAGCTGGAGAATCGGCCCTACCCTTTGCTGCCTGCCACAATGGGTGAGCTGGTCGGGCAGTGCTGGAGAGCTCACCCTGGGTAGTGTGGGTACGGGAGAGATGGAAGTCCGACCATCTCAGCTACCACCCAGGCCCAGGTCCGGGGCTTTGAGTTATCGCAACCCAACATCTACCCCATCTATGAATTGCTAGAACACATGAAGGAGTCAGTCCCGAAAACCCAAAGCTGTAGGATCTCCAGGTGGTCCTGGCGAGGATCCGGTTTTGATAGTGTTGCAGTAAGTCAGAGAGAGGCTTTGAACTGGACTAATGACTGATTGCAGCGAACATGTGCAAGCAAAGAAATGTGGACAAAAGTGTATCCTGTGGGACCCACTGTGACACATTACAGCACCTCACACCAGGGGTCAGCTGTCCTACACTCACGCCCTTGCAGCTGTTCCACATGCAACTCCACAAGCAGGGTTAGCTCTACTGTGCTGCCCAGATGAGATGCAGGATGCGCTCTCCTGAGTGCTTCAGCCGGTGAGGGGCAGAGCCAGATCTGCTGTCATGGTCCCTAGCAACCCAGTGAAGGACAGAAAGCAGCCCACACATGCAACCCTGATGCTGCCGGGAGACAGACAGCCTTTGAGCTTCAGGCCAAATTACAGACCTGACTCAACAAAACCAAGGTGGGTGGCCCCTGAGGAACAACGCCTGAGGCTCACCTGGCCTCCACATGTGCGTGTGTGTCAGCTCACACAACAGGAGCTCCGTAGAGGCTCCTGGGGCGGGGTCCTCCTTGGATTGATCTTGGAATACTTCATGGGGAAACATGGAAGGTTCTCTGCTTGAGATTTGGCCACTTTATGGGTTCCGATTTCTACCTCCCTTCTCCACCCTTATCCCTTCCAACCCCCAACCCAAGGTAGGAGAGAAAGAGGGCTACTGGGAAAGGGGGCTGTCAATCTAATAATCAAGCATTAGACTACGTCCTGCTGATTAGGGGCTTGAGTTCCGTGAGGTAATACTGATCTTCTTCAGGATATCTCCACCGGAGCAGCAGCAGGGGGAGCAGCAGCAGGGGGAGCAGCAGCAGGGGGAGCAGCAGCAGGGGGAGCAGCAGCCACTGCACCCTCTGGGGCTCTTGAATGTATGCAGTCTCAGAGTCCCCGGAATTCCAAATGTCAACTATCTGCAGCTGGCAAAATCACACCCCTGCCGGAGCACGAGGCAAATCACAGTCTGCTGCTCTGGACAGTCTGAAGCAGCCGTTTCCCACACCCGGGGTTAAAAATAAAAACATATTCCCGTAACATTTCTATGTTTTTAAAGTAACCAACATGCTCACGACACCGCACCCCTCCTCCGCTTTTATGGTTTCACATTTCAAACGGTGGATCCACTTGGTATCTTCAGGGATCAAATCTGAGTGTCAACTTCCTGATGAACCCCTAGACACTGCACTCAGGTGCTTCGGTGTGGCTTGTGTACCAAGTCTACAGCCGGTGCCCGGCAGGCGTCCTGTGGCCTTCAGTGTCAAGCATTCCCTTCCTATTAAGAACAAACAAGGACTGACATTTTCTCTTTGTGGCCCCTGAAGCACAGAGCAGCTTTTCAGGAGCAGGCCCTGCTGAGGGCTGGAGGAACGGAAGCTGCAGGCAGGTGTCCAGGCTCCAGTGACTTGCAGAAGACAAGCCTGAGGAGCTGGGTCTTTCTGGATGCCCGTTTGTATGGGCATCACCCGGTGCCCATCACAGCCACCAGCCGACAATATAAGTGCCAAGGTTGCCGCGACTTCCAGCTGTGAGGTGAGTTGAAATGGTGGGTACCCAGCTTCCTGGTTTTCTCGAGGGTGTGGATTGCTGTTTTGAGGAATGATGGGAAAGATGTTTGAACAGACAGGGTGGGATCGGATTGTGATGGCCATGGCAGCCACGCTGAGGAGTCAGCTGGGCAGGAGAGTGGGCCAGGAACCCGTGTAGCGGCTTCAAATGTGAGTGTCCGGGAGACCGGTGGTGTGACGTGAGAGCCAGTGGGGAAGGAACAGGGCTTTAATTCTGCTCAGGTGGAGGTTGTGGCCCAGTGCCCAGGTGGCAGGGATATATAGGGCCCTGGTATTTAAGGAGTGGATGAAGTTGCTAGTGAAGGAACAAGATGCAGAGCTGGGAGAATGAGAACGGTGGCAGTGGCGGTGGTGGTGGCAGTGGTGGTGGTGGTGGCAGTGGCGGTGGCAGTGGTGGCAGTGGTGGTGGTGGTAGCAGTGGCGGTGGCAGTGGTGGCAGTGGTGGTGGTAGTGGTGGTGGTGGCAGTGGTAGCAGTGGCAGTAGTGGCAATGGTGGTGGCAGTGGTAGCAGTGGCAGTGGTGGCAATGGTGGTGGCAGTGGCGGTGGTGGCAGTGGTGGTGTGGTAGTGGCAATGATGGTGGTGGTGGCATTGGTGGTAGTGGTGGTGGCAGTGGTGGTGGTGGTGGTGGCAGTGGTGGTGGTGGCGGTGACGGTGGTGGTGGCAGTGGTGGTGGTGGCAATGGTGGTGGTGGTGACGGTAGTGGTGGCAGTGGTGGCAGTGGTGGTGTGGTGGTGGCAGTGGTGGTGGTGGTGGCAGTGGTGGCAGGACACACCCCAGGGTGTGGTATCTGGCCAGGGAAGCGTTCTCAGTTAAGGGTAGGAAGGAGGACCCTAACCCTAACCCTAACCCTAACCCTAACCCAACTCTGAGGCAGCAAAAGAAATCTAAGCCGGGAGCTGGGGAGCTCGCGGAGTCCGGAAATGGCTCTGGCCTTGCGAGCCATGATCCACGGTTTAGAAAACAAACAAAACAAAACAAAAAAGCTGGGCGAGGTAGAACACGCTTGTCATCTCAGGGTTGGGGAGGCAGAAGTGGGCAAACCCCAGGAGGTCGCCGGCCAGTCAGTCAGTCCAGCTTACTTGGCGGGTGAGTTCCAGGCCTGAAAGAGACCCTGTCTCAAAAGAAAGGTGGCCGGTGCCTGAGAAAGACCCCTGACATCATCCTCACCTCACAGCACACACGCATGCCTGCACCTAGTGCATATCTGTAATCATATCACTTAGGAGGCTGAGGCAGGAGGATTGCTGCAAGTTTAAGCCTGCCTGGTCTTTTAAAAACCACAGTTAGTAAAACAGGGTGATTACGCTCCAGTGGTTCCAGATGTGGCCCACTTGGAGTCGCTGGTCCATTCTCTTCAGGCCTGGCTGTGACCAAGCCTGACAGGAAGCTGAACTGGGTAGCAGTTTCCCCGAGTCTGTCTAGGAGAGAGGGCACCTGGCACAATGTGGCCCCGAGAGTCGGGGCCTGCTGCACAGGCCACTGCCAAAGGAGAGCGTGGGAGTGGGAGCGGGCCAGGGAAACAAACCAGAGCTCTCTCTTCCTGCTCTGTGCTCTGGAGGACCGACTCAGACCTGAGTCAGGTCCCAGCCTCACTTCCGGGCGAGCTGTGGCCTGCCAGGCTGTTTCTGTGAGCCACTCAGTAGAGGTCACCTTGGCTGACGGAGGAAGGGCAGTTACCCTCCGGTGGGAAGGACAGGAAATGGTTTCCAAGTCGCTTCTAGGGTAGTGCTCGGTGTGGCACGCTGGCCTCTGATTGGATGAGCCTAGCTCCGGAGCAGTTTCTGCGGAGAGGCTGCGCCAGGCAAGTGGGTATTGCTCAGGCACGGCGAGCAGGTTGCTAGGGAGAGAGTGGAGTGTCATGTCCCCTAAACATGTCACCATCACCCACCATTGCTTCCTTCCGCCGGGAGATTGCAGAGGGAGCTTTTGTTGCTGTTGTTGGCTTGCTAAGCTGACAATCACATTGCATTTCAAGCTTAATTTTCCCCTTGATTGACGCTTTTCCTGGGCTCTAACTTAAACACCAGTCACCTGACCTTCTCGCTGCTCAGTTCTTTTAATTAAAAGATGGTTCCAAGCAACAACGAGGAGGGGGTCCATTTATTATTTATCAAGCATTTGCCTTCCAGCAGTTAGTGAAAGGTCACTGGCTTTCAGCGGATGCTTTGTTTTTGGTGAGCAGCTTAGATGAAAAAAGATAGACCGTCAATCTTGACTCCCTCCTGTTTGCTCACTGGCAGGACACTGTTTAATAGTCATTGTGGCATTTAGGATTGCAGGCCTCGGAATCATGCAGAAAAGTGCATGTGCCTCCCTTGCCAGAACACTTCTCCAAAAGTAAACATCAGGTTGTGATTATGGTTAATAATGAGATATTGATTGTCTGAAAATGTCACCGCCCGGGAGCAGTCGACTGCAGCACCACTAGGTGGCGCTGCGCTCTCGTGCTGTTCAACTAGAAAGATCGGTTTATTTCTTTGCCTCTGGGTCCCTTGTCTTTCAAGGTTGGCAAGTGTCCTTGTGAAATAACGTTCTGGCTGAGATGTAGGAAGCTGAGGTCCTGGGGTGCTATTGGGATGGAGTAGAGATTGGAGGGAACGGGCCACAGGACAAATGACAGAGGCCTGCGGGTGTGTGTATAGGAGAGGGAGCGTGCAGCTCCTTGTACTATAATTGGAGCCGGGAAGGAGGGAACTAACTATGCTGGGCCCCTGGAGACTCTGCCCAGAGCACTGTTTCCTAACCTTCTTCACTCAATGACACGTCTACAAATTTCATGTGGAGGGAGAGAAAGGGAGGGGGAGGGAAGAAGGCAGTGAGGAACAGAAAGTCTCTCTTGTGAAGGGGGGGAGTCAGTGACTCAGGAACCTCAATTTCCTAACCTGGAAGACAGCACTCACAGCTAGCTCCCGCTCATGGAACTGTGCATGAGCTGGCCTCAGAAGCTGAGGTCTTGGCGGCAGTCTCGGCCCTCGGTGCCCAGGTCCGATGCGGAGGCGTGTACATTAGACCAAGGCAGACAGGCAACAATGTGGAATCTCACCATTTGTCTAAGCACTTGCCCTCTCAATCTTCTGCTTCCAAAGTTGCCACCTCTTTTGTTGGGTGTTTTGGTTTTTAAGACAGGGGTCTCAGACAGGCGGTGGTGACACACAACTTTAATCCCAGTACTAGGGGAGGCAAAAGCAGGCAGATCTCTGAGTTCAAAGCCAGCATGGCCTACAGAAAAAATTCCAGGTCAGGCAGGGCTACACAGAGACAAATGCTGTTCTTAAAAACAAAACATCATCATCATCAACAACAACAACAGTAACAATAAAAAACCCCACAAAGACAAGATCTCACCCTATAGCCCTGGCTCCCACACCTGGCTGTTACCATCTCTTTCCAGCACTGTATACATGAATAAATAAATATATTTTTTGTCTTGTTTTTTAAGACAGGGTGTCTCTGTTTAGAACTTGCTCTGTGGAACAGGCTGGCTTTGAACTCATAGAGATTCTCCTGCCTCTGCTTCTTGAGTGCTGAGATTAAAGGCATGCACCGTCTCTGCCCAGCATTAATGTGCATTTTTAAGTGAAGAATACCAAAAAAAAAATGTATTATGAGGTTGTCTACTCTTAGAATGTACCCAGTGGTGCTAGCCTTCATTACGCGAAGAAGCGAACAACAAACTTGCTTTTATTTAGTTGCGTCTGGTGGAGCGGGGAGAAGATAGGGAGGGAGAGAGAGTGATGAGCAGCAAACAGATCCAGTCAGGTTGGCTTTGAACTCACGACGTAGCTGAGTATCTCCTGCTTCTACCTCCCAGGTGCTGGGCTTCCAGGTGTGCACTCTTGTACCCCGCTTTCGTCCGTGTTGATGGCCCTCCTCATTCTGCTCCAGCTGTGCACACTCAGGAGAGGTGACAGCCGAAGGGCCCTGACCCCTTTCCTCTTTTGTATAATCAGAACATCTGGGCTCACGTCCGGACACGCATGGCTTCACCCATATCACTTCGCCACTTTGAGCCACACCTGGCCCTGACCCAGAGTTTGGAACTTAACAGGCACTTGCATGGGTCAAGGTAATGAACGAATGGGTGGCGCCCCCTCCTGGCCACGGAGATGGCAGCACCTACACAGAGCTGGCTGCTGGCGGCACTCCAACTTATAAAATGCCTAAGCTTTCTGCAGCTGCAGAAATAAAGATGCAAGGAAAAGGAACTACCCCAGACCGTGAGGGCGCAGGACCCACCACAGAACAACAGGCACCCCGGGCTGATGGGTGGGATCATGCAGCCTGCTAAGAATTCTGTGGGAGAGACTGGCTGCCCAAACCCTCTCAGGGTGCTTGGTTTAAACTCCAAGACACTCTATGCTATCTCTAAAATATTCGCTCCCTCCTTAAGAGACCCCCGGGGCTTTATCACCAACCTTCTGGGGCTCTGCTGAGCCAGGCAAGCGGCCTTGTAGCCTCTCCATCTTGTCAGCTTGGATGCTACACACACACACACACACACACACACACACACACACACAGCGTAGATGTCTTCAGTGCCAGGGCTGTAGCTGCCAGCCTGGCTTCTGTGCTCTGTGCCAGTACAAGGCCTTGGTGGGATGTCGACTGCCACCAGGGCCAGGGGTTTCAGGAGAGTCTTACCCGGAGTCAGCTTGCCTCACACCCTCAGGAATCCCTGTCTCCTGCCTGTTGGCTCTGGGGATGTCCCAGATGTGACTGTTCACCCCTTTGCTGATGCCCAGCTGTGGCCAGCATCTCAGGATGCTGGGCTGTGCTCCTGCTCTTCAGACTGTTTCTGTGTCCTGAGGAAACATCACTATCCATCTTTCCGTTCACCTAGACCTGTGAGAGAATGCTCTGTCACATCTTAGTTCAAGGAAAACCAGTGCTGCTACTGAACAAGGGGAAAGATGTCCTTTCACGGTTTCGGTGAATCTGGCGTCTTGGCTTCCTAGTTAGCTTTGGCTGCTGCATTCAGTTGGAAGAACAACTGGGCATAGCTTTGCCATAGCACCCTCAGGCATACAAAAGGGCAACACATATATAAAATACAGGCCTACACAAGACGCCCATCAGCCCTGGGTGCATGCTGCTCCTTTGCAAGGACTAAACTTATTAAATCACACAAAGCACTTCTGTGTTAAGTCTTGGTCTTGTCCCTCTGTGGGACCTGAGCAACAGCCCAGTGATTAAAGCACTTGACAGTCTTCTGAATGCTCCCGTTGTTCAGGTCCTGTCAGTCACGCTGGGCTTCTCCAGCTCACGGGATCTGATATCCTCCTCTCGTCTCCTCTGGCACAAGCACATTCACCCACACACCCGCATCCACACAATTAGAAATAAAAAGAAATCTTCAGCCCGCTGTGGAGGCACACCCCTCTAAACGCATCACCTAGAAGGCTGAGGCACGTGCATCTCTGTGAGTTTGATACCAGCCTTGACTACCTCACAAGTTCCAGGACATGGAGAGACATGGTCTCTAAACAAACAAACAAACGAACAAACAAGCAAACAGAAGCTGGGGAGATGGCTTAGTAGTTTTTTTTTTTTTTTTTTTTTAAAAAACAACTGACTTCTTGAGATCCCGAGTTCAATTCCCAGCACCCACACGGCAGTTCACAACCACCTATATTATTGTCTTTTGTCATCCCCATGGAATCTGATGCCCTCTTCTGGGTACCTGCAGACAAAGCATCTGTGTACATAAAATACACACACACACACACACACACACACACACACACACACACAAAAAAAAAAACCAAAATATTTTCTTTTTTACAGTGAGTTACCCTTCTCACATACGCAGCCCTTCTTGGTGCTGAGGTTGCTCTATCCCGGATGCTGCGCGGACCAGCACGGGTCTCTTTAGTGGGACTGCTGGGCTGCACAGCCTGTCCTTGGCTTTCTGAGCAAGGTGATTAGTTCTATGGCTGCCGGGGTGGGAGCACCTGGGCCATCGCCCGCTTCCGCCCACTCTACGTCCCAAGTTTGCTTACATCTTGCTGCGGCGTCTCTCATCGCCTTTACTCCGGTGTCCCCAGTGTCTTCGTGTTCATCATCCCATGAATTTCTGTAACTCTCCAGTCCTTCACCTTTGCCTCTATTTCTTTTGAACAAAGCAGCATAGAGACAAATAGAATTCCATAAGGCTCCGTGGGACAAAGATATAAAGATCGCGTGCCACCATGATGGACGGCCCTGAGCCTGAAGACTTTGAGGCCCTCACAATTAAGATAGTTACCACAGCACTAGCCCTGGTGAGATGCGCTCTTCTGCCTCTAGTGTGGTGCTGGGACTCAAACCCGGGTCCTCCGATATGCTAGGCTCTACCCACCGGACCATATCCGCAGCACTTCAGAGTCCTTCCTATATACCACCATGTCTGTACATCGGCTTGTGCAAGCTCACAATAGCTCTGTGAAACAGAATTGTTGTTCGGCACGCCACAGTCTCTGCTTAAAGTGAGAGACTTGTTTGGGTTTGGTGGGAGGATGTTCTGGTGTGGTTTGGGGCATAAAGGTGCTGACCACCAAAGCTGGCAAAGAATTGACCCAGGACCCACAGGGAAGAAGGGGGGCTGACTCCTGTCAATAGTTCTCTGACCTCCACATTTACACCACAGCATACTAAAGGCATACATGATTTTTTTAAAAGATAGATTTATTTATTTATTTAATGTATATAAGTTCACTCTGTTGCTCTCTTCAGGCACACCAGAAGAGGGCATCGGATCCCATTACAGATGGTTGTGAGCCACCATGTGGTTACTGGGAATTAAACTCAGAACCTCTGGAAGAGAAGCCAGTGCTCTTAACCACTGAGCCATCTCTCTAGCCCCCAAATAAATGATTTTTTAAAATGATTTTTAAAAGTGTATGTGCATGCATGTGTGTGTGAGCATGTGCGTGTATGTGCATGTGTGTGTGCATGTGTGTGTGCATGTGTGTGTGCATGTGTGTGTGTGCATGTGTGTGTATGCACCTGTGTGTGCATGTGTGTGTGCATGTGAGTGTGTGTGCGCGTGTGTGTACGTGCGTGTGTGTGTGTGTGTGTGTGTGTGTGTGTGTGTGTGTACAGTGGATGCCAACCTTGGTTGTCATTCTTCAGGAATTGCTTATCTTGCTTTTCAATACTGAATTTCTCCCTTTGAGGCTCACTCTCAGAGTAGACTAAACTGGCTGAGCAGTAAGGATCCTCCTAGGGATCCTCCTGCCTCCGCCTCCTTGGGGATGAATGACAAGCATGAGCCACCATGCCCAGCTTGTCACGTGGTCATGTGGATGATCAAATGCAGAGCCTCGGCGTCACCAGCAGTTTCCTGACTGAGCCGTCCCTCCCGGTCCCATGCTCTGTGATTGTAACTAAGGGCGTTCCTGTTGGGTGGCCCAGACTGTAGTTTTCACAGTGCCAGGTGGTGGTGGGGGACCCTTGGCATGGACTACAGAGTTGATGACGCTCAGGGCTTAGGGGCGGAGCATGCAATGGCCTTGACCTCCGACATAGTAAGACATAGTATTTAGACACAATAGGTTTAGGTTAACCCTACTAGAGAGGAGGGGCCTTCCCGTCCTCCTGGCTCATGGTTTTTGAGTTTTAAAGGTCCATTGGCAAGAAAGACCTCCTGCCTTATAAACATTGGCTTAGAAAGGGAGAGCCCAGAGTGGGCCCGTACTCTGACACTAGCCATGCCAGGACACGGAGCGGGCCACTGCCCACTGTCACTTCCTCCCTTGGCCACCGCAGACTTATTGAGCAATATATCATGAGTGTGCCTCACTCTGATGATGTGTTATGGATAAATCATTAAGGAGGCAGCTCACCGCAGTGATGTATTGGTGTAATAGATCATCAGACTGAAGTCTTCTCCCGACGTACGGGCTGGCTCAAAGGGTGGTGTCACTCAGGGAAGAATTAACCCAGCAGCAGAGCTGGCTTAATTACAGGATAAAAGGTTCGTGAATGATAGGCTGAAGCCTACCTCGCCAGCATTTTGATTCTTGATGTAAAAATATAATTGGGCTTCCTGAGAGAACTTCTGATTATTTTCAAACAGCCTTCTGCTTTATCACAACAGAATAGCTTACCATTTGGCTGCAGGGGTGCTTTCTGTTGGAGGTAGGGGGATTTGGTGGGGGCAGGGTGTGTGTGTGTGTGTGTGTGTGTGTATGTGTGTGTGTGTGTTGTCTTTAGGCCCTTGCCGTATCTGAATTATTGTTCTTTCTACTCGCTGGCCACAGAACGAGGCCGACCCTCCAGACCTTCAAAATGGTGACCACTGGAGTTGAATAGAGCATCCACATCAAGCCTGCCTGGCAGTGAATCTCAGGTAGTCAACTCCACCTGTGAACACATATCTGAGGACATCGGTGTCTTCAAGCACTACCATGGGACAGTTCACAGGCACCTAATATTATGCCAAAAGCTTTCCAGATACTGTTGAATCTAATTTAATTGACACCACATTGGGAGACAGGCATAGACCTACTGATATTCTCAGTTATGAGATACCAAAATCAGCCCAGCGCTGGCCTTATGATCAAAGTCATACTGCTGTCCAGTGCTGGAGCCTGAGTCCTGCAGGTGACTCTCCACCACCCCCTCCCCATCTGAGGCTCTGCTTTCTCTGAGGACCCTGAACCAGCAGTGCTGTGACCCACAGACCTCAGCAAGCACTGGAAAGATGGATTTCAGGGCTGAGGACGCAGCTCTTGTGGTAGGGTGGTTGTCTAACCCATTCCCAGCCCTGGGTTTTGTTCCCAGCGTGGTATAAACCATGAACACACTTCTGCAGTCAGGGCGTAGAAACAGGAGAACCAGCAGTCGGGGTTATCCTCGGCTATGTGGAGGGTTTCGAGGACAGGTTAGGCTACATGAGAACCTGTCTCAAAACAACAATAAAAATCATTGAAAAAGTGATGCTTTTTAGAAATAGTCTCTCACGGTGTAGAGTGGGCTAGCCTTGGATTTACAGAGCTCCTTTTAATCCCAGCGTTCTGGGATTAAAGACACCATCAAGCTCTCCAAAATAGAAATAAAAGTAAGGACAGCCCGGGACCTTTATTTTCTGCTCAGACACGTTGGCCAAACTGTAGTTATTGCTGAGTACCTCATAAGGCCTCCCAGTTTTAGCTCCGTGGTTGTTACAGTTTGATATCATAATTAAGAACTATGTTATTATTTATGAACTATTTTAAAACTAAGTTACCATTTATTGAAATATTTGCTTTATGACTTTTTATGTGTCTGTTCATGTGGGTGCTCATGGACCAGAAAAGGGCATTGTATTTCCTGGAGCTGTAGTTATAGGCAAATTTCCATTGTCTGGAAGGGCAGCAAGTGCTTTTGTCTGCCAATCCATCTCTCCAGCCCCTATTTACCTACTTTCAAGAGGTCTCACATAGCTCAGCTGGTCCTTGAAGTCACTATGTAGCTGAGGTTGACCTTGAACTCACAATAACCCTGTCTCTATCTCCCAGGTACTAAGATTTTAGGTCTGGTCTGCTATACACAACTTGTTTTTTATTTTTATTTTTATTTTTTAGAAAGGGTACTGCACTGTGGCCAGGGCTATTCTGAAACTCACTCCAGGCTACAGCCCATGCTGACCTCAAATTCATATTGATCCTCCTGCCTCAGTCCCAACAGTGCTGGGGTTACAGGCATGGACCACCTCACCCTGCAAGGACACAGACTATATTGAACAAGGAGGGTTGGGGGTTCCGACATTTTGTAATCTAGGGAGATGGTTTCACTTCTGGTTTGCTCATCCCAGAAGGGAGGGTCCAGCACTGCTCCTGCTCTGAGGAGCCGTAAGACCCAAGAGAGCCTGGATAGTAAGAACCAGCATAGCTGGGCATGGTGGCGCACGCCTGTACTCCCAGCACTTGGGAGGCAGAGGCAGGCAGATTTCTGAGTTCGAGGCCAGCTGGTCTACAGAGTGAGTTCCAGGACAGCCAGGGATACACAGAGAAACCACCTTGTCTTAAAACAAACAAACAAACAGCCCAGCATTTGGGTCCACCTCAGTAGATAGAGTGCTTGCCCAGCATCCAGAAAATCTCGGCTCTGACTCCTATCCCTGCATGGGCACAGAAGCACATAACTGTAATCCCAGCAATTAGGAGGTGGCGGCAGGAAGGTCAGGGGTCCACGGGACACACAAAAGACTTTTGTTTGCTTGTTTGTTTAATCACAGACCCCTAGAGCCTTTTTAACACCAGACGTGGTAGCTAGTAATCCAAGTTCTCTCATGTTGAGACAGGAGGTGGAGAAAGGCAAATTCCCGGAAGTTCTAGAATGGGCTAGCCTGCCACATGCAAGAACAAACAAGAAGGGACTGTGTGTTAGATAAGGTGGCAGCCTCTACCAAGGCTGACCTTTGACCTCCACACACTTGCCAAGGCATGTGTATACACACACTCAGATACATGAATGTGCACGCTCATGCACACAGAGGCGTTTTATTCATTTGTTTATTTTTAGAGAAGAAGGGTTGTAGTGCCGGCTCAATGAATCCGGGTTCGGTTTCTAGTACCCATGTGGTGGCTCACAACAATCTGGAGCTCCAGTTCCAGGGGCTTTGACATCCTCTTTCCAGTCTTGTCAGGCGACAGGCACACATGTGGTTCACAGGCACACATGTGGTTCACAGGCATACATGCAGGCAGACAGGCAGAATACGTATACCAGAAAAATAAAATTTTTTCGAAAGTTTAAGACCTTAACCTTCTATCAACACATGAGGCATGTCACTGTGATTGTAGCCTCTTGGGACAGCATGATTACATCCAGGTGAAACTGGCACTTGCATTTGGCTTATTTTCAAGTTTAATTTTAGGCAAAGTGACATTTCCTGTTTGTAGTCAGTCAGGAAGATAGATTAGGAGGCAAAGGCGTATGCCTGGATTTGATCCTGCAGACCTACGTGGTGGAAGGACCGAACAGACTCCCGCAAATTGTCCTTTGACCTCTAGGTTTATGCTGTGGCATGAGAGCTCCCACAAGCATGTGCACACCCCCCACCACAGTCCCCCCACTCAACAAAATGTAGTGATTAAGAGAGAGACTTGGCTGGGGCCGGGGACTTGCCGGCTCTGAACACTGTGGCATTTACAGTGAGGTTTCTGGTAAAGAAGCTGCTTACTCTGGCCCCCAGAGTCAAGGCCATCTCTTTGTGAAGGATAGAAATCCGGGTGTGATAAGATGGATAATCCTGCATCGTCACATTTATTAAAGATGTCCAGATTAAAAATTGGGTTGTCTGTCAATCAATCAACCAGCCGGTTTTCTCCATTTTTCTGTCATTTGCTAAAAATACTCTTGCACATCCCTGCAGCCCCTGTGGACCTCATGAATGCCAGTAACCCTTCCCCTTCACTTTGGAAGGACCAGCGTGGACACACTCCCTTGAAGAGGTCCCTGGATTTGCCCTTGTTTACAAAAGCTTTCCTGTAATTGTCTAAAGTTCTCTGCCGTTGTGTGGTTTTGAGGGAAGAAGAATGACCCATGAATATCACTACAATGGAGTGTGGGATAGGCCGCCTCTCCCTGCTGCGGGATCTGCAGGGATAGAGGGGGGCAGGCTGGGAATAACATGTGAGGTTCAACCGTTTGAGGGTTGGATGGACAACTGCAGAGGTTCCTTGGCTGAGTCAGCATCCTTGGGCTTTTTGAACACGTTGACCTAAGCTTGGGAGATGTCTGAAGTTGAGTTCCCTGGAAACGGGCTCCCAAGCTGGAAAACGACGGACTGGATATGACGTAGAAGTGTCATCAGGAGATACGCATGGAAGCGTGGTCAGAAAGGTGGGGCCCTGCAGAGGAGTCGCTGTCTATAGTTTGCTATGGCTTCACCTGACCCCACAGGGAGCTCTGGAGCTGGGGTGGCCCTTTCTGAATTGTCTAAGGTAAGAGCGCCGGACCTTTGACTCCCTCCCGCCCAGACCCATCGGCCAGCTAGTAACCTGCTGCTCCATCCCATAAGAGGAGACGTGATTTAGGTAAAGCAGTTTCCAGTGAGGGATGAATCTTTGAGCTACCAGAAGCCTGTATTCCCAACAGTGGAGGTCCAGGTGTGGACTCCTTGGAGAGAGGCTAGATGGACACTCTCCATGACAGCACACCTTTCCTGGGACCCAGACTTTCCTCTCCTCAGAGTGTGTACAATCTTTGATGGTACCTCTAAGGGCAATTGGTTTTGTTTCCTGGCTTAGTGGGAGAACCACAGCCCCTGATGACTCATTTGACACCAAGTCTCCACTGGTTTTCTTTCTCTATGGCCTATGCCAGGGTCATCTTGTCCTAGTTGGCATCTCTGTTAGGGTTCGTCAGGAAGGATGGTCCACCTCCTCATTCCTGACGGCATGGCTGTTTAGTACTAGTTCTCCAGTCTTGCATGTTGTTCATTAACCCTGGGAATAGGGACAACAAGAAATGGTCCAGTAGAGCCATCTGGGAGCCAAGAGTGTTCTCGCCTGTCTCCAGTAAAATGTCAGCGGCCTTGACTCACACATGATGGCCTCTTTCCTCCTTCATCAGCTTCCCAGAAGGTTCCCTCGTGTTACCTGAGTGTGAAATGAAGGAGGAAAGGCAGGGGCACCACCACTGTGTGACGTGGGAGTCCGGGCCACTATGCATGTAGTCTCCTTGTGCTGAGCCCAACTGCCTTCTGCCCATCTGACAGCCGGTTCTGGCGGGGCTTGGCTGCCCCTTGTGGCTCAGTGGGTCAGACAGCTTAGCCCAGGGTGGGCAGCCCAGCTAGCCATCTGTCACGACTCACTCAGAAGCTTCATGGGCAACTGCTGGTGCCCAGTTGCATTCTGGTAGTGGCTTCTCGGATGGTAGATGGTTGTTCTTGCAGATGGCACGTCTTGGTTTAGAGCCCCAGGCATCTGTAATATCCTTGGACTGGGCGCACTGAAAGCTCCACCTGGCACTTTTCACAGGCAGCTCTAGTGCCATGGAACCTCCCGAGTCACACTGCCAGGCAGTCACACAGTCTGAGGCACGACTGGCTGTGTTACGGCCCCAACCATACTGCTGGGGCATACTTTCCTACTCTGAGTCCATGCAAAGCTGGCAGTCTCCTTGCAAGTGGATTACAGCAGAATACCAAAGCGTAGTCTGTGGCACCAACAGAACTTGCTAAGACCTACCAAGATCACACTTTTATTTATTTTAAAGTACCTTTTAAAATTTGGAATTAAAATACAATTCCCAGCCTGGTCTACAGAGTGAGTTCCAGGTCAGCCAGGGCTACAGAGAAACCCTGTCTTGAAAAACCAAAACCAACCAACCAACCAACCAACCAACTAACCAACCAACCAAAAACAAAATATAATTCCATCCACAGGGAAAGAGTAAGAGACCGGATGGTCTCCTGGCGTGGAAGCAATAGAAACGACACCAAGACAAGTGTGAGAGGAATAGGGGGACACAGGTAAGACTTCTCACTGTTGCCAAACTTCCTGCAACACACAGATTCAGTTTGAGAAGCTAGGCTCTAGGCTGACAAGGGAGCTAGCCTCAGGCTCGACAACATGACTTCTTCCATCCCTGGGATCCACACTGTGAAGACAGCCAGCTCCCCTGAGTTCGCCTTTGACATCCACTTGCACACAAATAACTAAATAATGTCCTTTTCCAAAAGGTACCAAACCCTAAGGAACTATCACAAGTTCTCAAGCCCAGGATCCTCAGTTCCCATCACCGGTCAAGAAGCACGGCGCTAAGCTGGATGTGGTAGCCCACGACTGTCATCCTAGGAGGCTGAGGTAGGAAGATGGCGAGTGCAAGGCCAGACCTTAAGAAGCTTCACTCCCGAGCAGAGGGGGTCAGCATCAGCTGAAGAGATGCCCTCAGACTCTCAGAACAGAGAGGCAGCTGCCCTTGGCTCGCTGGGGCGGGTTAACAAGCAGTTTTCTCTGAAGGACTTGGGGTGCTCAGGGAGCACAGGGAGGGATGGGAGCCACAGCAGCTGCAGGAGCTGCAGCTGCCCAGGGGTGCAAAAGCAGCAACAGCTCCTGCTAAAGCTGGCCCAAGCCTGACATTGATCAAGGCAGCAAGGGGGAAGACCGGATGCCACATCCGCCCTGCTGCGGTCACCTAGCGAACATCTGCGGGCCAAAGTGACTCTAAAGGGAGGATTTGTGCCGTGATGTGTTGTGCGTTTGCTGACTGGTTGGTTACTGCTGCTAACATGTCAAGGATTTCCCTCCCTGACACTAAGATGGCCTGAATCTGCGGTCATTTCCTGATAGGTTTTATGTTATGGAAATTAAGCTAACGGAAGGCATCTGAGCTATAGAAACTGCATTTTTACAGCACCAAAGATATGCGGTTGTGGCCACTCTGGACAGTGGGGATGAGGAGGCAGTCTGGCAGCGGCAGGCATCACTGCAAAGAGGAATAGCTTACAAAATGAAGACCAAGTACGTTATCTTGGGAGAACAGGAGGTGCTTGGAAGGCCAGAGAAACAGCTCGTGGCCACTAGGAATCAGAGCTGGAGCTAAATAAGAATTCAAATCGGGAGTTGAGTAGTCAGCAGACCGAGCAGGGTGAACTGGGCTACGGGGCTGGAGCTCCCCTACAGCTGCTCGTCAAGTGTCGCCCTGACCTCACTGTGGTGCTGTTCTGGGGTGACGGCACCCACAAAAGCCATCTTTCCCCCTTTTGTCCAAACTTTTTTTCTTTTTGAGACAGGATCTCAGTATACATAGCTATCTAGCCTTGGATCAATCTCTGTAGACTAGGCTGGCCTCAAACTCACAGAGATCTGCCTGCCACTTGCCTCTGGAGTGCTGGGACTAGGTGTGCCCTATCATGCTCTGTGGTATCATTATTTGGTATCATGACCCAAATCATCTTAACCCGTTGGTTCGGAGTTAATGCTTATGATTCAGGCACTCCTAAATGTCCTGATACAACTTTTATTTTTCATTTTATCAAAAACATGATTTTTTTAGGCAAGGGGCCTGCCTCTGATCTATATTCCCCATCCTCAGGTTTTATTACTTATTGATCTTGTGACAAGGTCTCACTAGGTAGCCTAAGCTGGCTCTGAACTCACAGAGACCTACATGCTTCCACATATGCCTCCTGAGTGCTGGGACAAGGCTTTGTGTCACCACGCCCAGCCCCTGTCTGTCTGTGTCTGTCTGTCTGTCTGTCTATCTATCTATCTATCTATCTATCTCGGAGTCTTGGCTAGGCTAGCTTCAAATGTAGCCTAGGCTAGCTTCAAACTCACAATCTTCCTGGTCTAGCGTCCCAAGTGTTGGGATTGCGGTAGGTGCTACCACGCTCAGCCCCAAGCTTTTTAATTTCAAGGTTTAAATTTTTCTAATTTTTTTTAAAGATGTACTTATTTTTATTTATATGAGTACACTGTCACTGTCTTCAGACACACCAGAAGAGGGCATCAGATCCCATTACAGATGGTTGTGAGTCACCATGTGGTTGCTGGGAATTGAACTCAGGACCTCTGGAAGAGCAGTCAGTGCTCTTAACTGCTGAGCCACCTCTTCAGCTGCTCTAATTTTTATTTTTAATCATACAACCTCATAATACAATTCATTTAGAAGTAAATATATGAGAACTGCCTGTAAAAAAAATTGAAATATAAAGATGTGGTATTATCTGCTACCTATTGTGTGTATCGCAACCTATGCTGGACACCTAAAATGTCAGCGCTCAGGCAGCAGAATCACTGCGAATCTAACACCAGCTTGGATTCCACAGCGAGCACTGGGCTGGTCAGGGTTACATCAGGAGACACTGTCTCAAAAACAAAGCAAGTAGCAGAGACCGACAGTCACCAAACATCATGATTCAGGTGTAGTAGACAGTTAGGCCGGGATACAGAAGAGTGATTAGAAGAACAGCCCGGGTGGGTGGATGGTAAGTAGATGACTAGATGACAGAAAACGTTGTACATTAGTGAGGTAGGGTTATTGGATAAGTAGTGCTGGGACTCAGCTGGGAGTTTCAGGAACGCCGGTTTAAGCTTGGTTTTCTAGCTAGTGCCGTAATTCAACAAATCGCAAGTGAATTAAGGATGGAAAAATAAAATTACACATCTGGGATATCAATAAAAAAATAATTGAATAAAAAATGCTAAAATAAAATAAAACAAAATTACAACCACAGAAGAATTAGCTGTGATTTGTTGGTATTTCCACACTACAGAGTTGTCATTGTTGTTTGCTTGTTATTTATATAACCTGCTCTCCAGAACTGGTGGTCTGTGGTCTTCTGAGTCTTACGTCAAAGCTCAGAAAGGCTTTGTAGTGGAGACTCGGCGTTAGAGAGAAGGCTCAGAGGTTAAGGACACTGGCTGCTCCAGACCACGCAGGCTTTTGATTCTCAGTACTCAGTTCACAATTGTCTGTAACTCACGTTTCAGGGGGGTCTGATGCCCTCTTCATGCTGCTGTGGGTACTGCATGCATGTGGTACACAGATATCCGTGCAGGCAAACACCCAAACATATAAAATAAAATAACCAAAAAAGGTGGATACCACGCGGTGCTGGCAGGGGAAGACACTCCGAGGCTTATCAGCAGCATGGCCTGCCTGTAGTGGGAGCCACGCGAGTGTGCGAGTATGTGGTAAAGAGATGGGAGAGAAAGAGAAGCAGAAGGGTTTGAGTGTTTTGAAGAGAGGTGGAACTGGAGACTCCGGGGTGGAGAGGAACAGCTCGATGTGAGTATCCACCCCTTCCACCTGAGGCCACGGTGAAGTCCCACCCATGAGGGCCGTATCTGGGTCCATGGCCATGCAGAAGTAGAGCTCTGTCGCTGTCTGTGGCTCATATTACCACTGAAGACCATATGGACATCCCTGGTCTGGGCTGAAGCTTGAGACCATGTTGATGCCCAAGGGCTGTGGAGAGCTGGCCCAGCCTCTCACTGGCTGTGGCATTCTGGGGAGCTGGCCCCACCCCTCACCCTGCTCCTTGCCTGGGCAGCACAGTAGGAGGTGACCTTGGTGGCCTGGGTGCAGGTGAGCTGTCCCCCTCAAGGGTATGAGAGTGCGTCCTGCCCCTTACCAGAGGCTGCCATTGGGTGAGCTGGCTGGGGCAGTGCTAGGGAGCTTTCCCTGGTGGTGTGGATGCTGGAGAGATGGCAGTCTGACCAATTCACCTACTGCCCAGTCCAGATCCAGGGCTGTGAGTTGGTTCACCCCAACATCTACCCCATCTATGAACTGCCAGAGCTTATAAAGGGGCCATGAAGACCCAAAGCTGCAGGATCTCCATGACACAGGACCACAACAGGATATCCGAGAGGAGTCCTGGGGAGAATCCCAGTACAGTATAGCTGAAGCCAGAGGCCTCAAACCAGACCAGCGACTCGCTGTAATGAACATTTACAAGTAAAGATGTGTGGGCAGAAGGGTGTACTGTGGGACACACTGTGACACACTGCAGCGTCCACCATGAGGTATTTTCTTTTTAATCTTTTGCTTTATCTTGTTGTTTTCTCTTCATGGGGAGGTTGCGAGGGTGGCAGGGAGATGGGAAGGGATGGGGAGATGAGAGGATTGGGGTGCATGAGTGTGAAACTCACAAAAAATCAATACAAAGTTCAAATAAAAAGATGAACAGCCATCGTGTGCAAAGAGCTGCTACGATCTTGTAGGAGAAGAGAAAACCACAAATGATTGAATTCTGGAAGTGTAAGTCACAGAAGAAATGGAACTGGGTGGTGGCGGCTCACACCTTTAGTCCCAACACTCAGGAACCAGAGGCAGGTGAATCTTTGAGTTCAAGGCCAACCTGGTTGATAGAAGTGAGTTCCAGGACAGCCAGGGCTTTGTAGAGAAATCCTGTCTTGAAAAACCAAACACCAAAACCAATATGTGTGTGTGTGTGTGTGTCTGTATGCCTGTGTGTATGTATATATGTACATACTTATGTATGTATCTTTATGTGCATGAGTATTTTACCTACAAGTATAT
Source organism: Apodemus sylvaticus (assembly GCF_947179515.1). Taxonomy (NCBI): domain Eukaryota; kingdom Metazoa; phylum Chordata; class Mammalia; order Rodentia; family Muridae; genus Apodemus; species Apodemus sylvaticus. The sequence goes on along the minus strand of NC_067481.1, from coordinate 35,384,626 downwards.
ATATTAGCCACATGTGTACCTGGTATCTTGAGAGGCCAGGAGAAGGCTTAGATCCCTGGGACTGGAGGAACAGAGGGCCGTGAGCTGCTGTATAGGCGCTGGAAACAGAACCTGACTTCTCTCTGTTAGAGTATCAACGTCTCCTAACCCCGAGCCACCTCTCCAGTCTCCTCCGTTTTGCATTTTTAAAATCTCAAATATAATTGTGTCATTTCTCCCTCCATTCTTCTCCCTCCTACCCTTCCACGTCTGACCAACCTCCCCAAGTTCACGGTCTCCTCTTCTCTAGTCATTGTTGTTGCATATAAATGAGTAAACACAGAGATAGAACCCACTGGGCCCTTACAGTGTTGTCTTCACGTATGTGTTCCTAGAGCTGATCGCTGGGTATTAGATAATCGATCGGGGGGGGGGGGGGGCTCATCCCTGGGGAAAACTAACTCTCTCTCTCTCTCTCTCTCTCTCTAAGTTGTTAATGGCTTATAGTTCTTCATCTAGGGGTGTGGCCCCATGAGATTTCCCCCATCTACACAGACTGAGGTGTCAACTGTTGTTGGAATCGTTCAGACCATGTTTAGGCAGCCACGTTTTTGAGAAGGCACACTCTCCCAGCAGCCGTCCTAGGTCTCGGTCTCTAACCCTTACATCCTTTCGACCCCTCTTCTGAGATGTTCCCTGAGCCTTGGATGCAGGGTCTGTGCTGGTGTAAATGTCAATCATGCTGGCCATGTTTGCTTAGGTCTGGGGCATTCTCAAAGAAAAATGGCTCTCCCTTGCCCAACGGCAGTTAACGACCAATAAATAGGTCCTCTGGGTGCGGCCTTTTGAGCCCCTTCTAGATCCAGGCTGGAATGTAACTGGTTTGATCTTGTGCTGCTCTGCGTTCTCATGAACAGCCATGAACCTCGGCACCTCTCCCTCCCTCCAGATCTTCGCTTCTTCCTTGCTTCCTGAGCCTTGGTGGAGTGGTTTTAAGCTCCTCATTTTTTTTAAAAAGTAGGGTGTGAGACCATCCACAGAACAGTCTAGATCAAGGGCTTTGGGACTCTACAGTGTAGGCCCAGTTACTTCAGAGGCTGTTGGCAACAGCTTTCCCCTGTGCCTCCCAAGCTCTGCAGGCAAGACCAGACACAGCCAGCAAACACTGTTTTTGCCGCAGACTCCGCACGCTTCCTCACCACCTTGCAGATCAGTCTCCAGGGCGTTCCCCTGGGCCAGCCTTCACTCAGGCCCATCTCCTCTCACCACAGGCCTCTCCACAAACCCACTCAGATATGCACTAATGCCATTATCTTCCCGAAATTAAAATCAAGCCTCAACCTATAATGTTTCACGGAGAGGGAATTGGGGTTATATATTCCTGCGCTGAGCCGTATTCTATTTCAGTCATAGCATTTAATTATGATTGGTATGTTAGTGCCCACCGGAGCATAACAAATTGTCATTATGTTATTCTGCTGAGTCTAATTTAATTGGCAAGTTGTCACAAAAGCAATTATCCATCATTTATTTTGTTGCCACAACCACATCTCGAAGAGCACCTGCTGTCTGCAAGGAGAGCTGTGCCACAGTCTCTCAGCCCTGGATCCAGGCCACTTATCTGACACAAAGACATCGCTTCCCCTCTGATTTAAAAATATGTTCTTCATTTCCTGCTGCGGTCTCATGAATCCTCTGGGGTGGGGGTTTGGGGGAAGTCTCAAAGTGCCAAAGGAAATTCATGGGCTGTGAAGTCGCCTGAGGCCTCACAGGGAGGCAGGAGGCCTGTGGGGCTCTGTCAGGGTGTGTGTGTGGGAGGCAGGGAAAGGGAACTGTCCGGGCTCTGGCTGACTCTGTTTCGGAAGCCACTTCAGGGTTGGTTTATAATGTCGGGTGCTCTGCCTTCTTTTGACACCCCCCCCCCACGTTCATTCCCTGGGGAGCGAGATGGTTTAGGCATTTCCCAGAGGGAAAACTTGAACCCCCCAGAACTAAAGGCCCCAAGTCACAAGGCAAGTCTGATGTTAGTACCAAGAACTGGTAAAGATTTCTGAATTCCAGAAACTTTCCACTCTCCTGATCAGATAGACGCTCCCCAGCAGAACCCAGCGGTTAACAGACATGCATGCCCAAGTCCCAGACTGTTCAGGGACTTTCTTCTGCCCAAGGTGCTCAGTGTCATCAGCCCTATTTTGTCAAGCTGAGGCAGAGATCATGTCAAGCTGAGGCAGAGTAGAATCGCAAGGAAGGAAGGAAGGAAGGAAGGAAGGAAGGAAGGAAGGAAGGAAGGAAGGAAGGAAAGAAAAGAAAAAGGCCAGGGGCAGGTCATTAGATGTCATCCATGATAGAGCCCGGCACAGCAATGGCCAGTCTCCCAGAAGCCTTTGCTTCCAGACCGGTTTAGAGCCTGTTATCCCCACTCCCACAGACCCACCTGTCCATTCTTGAGTAGTGTCCCCAACACCCACACAGCGAGGCTCCTGAGAGACAGACAGGGGAGCTAAGCTGTCACACAGATGTTTCATTTTCCCTGAAACTGAGAAGTCCTCAGGGAGGGTGAAGTCTTAGGTTGGTTTTGTTCTCTGTAGATTAGAAGCAGGTGGGGAAAAAAATTAGCCATCTTATTCTCACTTCTGGAATGTTCTTATCAGCCCAGTCAACAAGGGACTCATTAAAAACAAAAGCCCAAAACAAACAAGAAACCCAAACTCCAACTAAAACAGAAAGAAACAAACAAAAAGAAAGCTAAGACTGCAAAGGAAAGGGAAAAAAAATCAGGTCTTTAAATAAACCAGCTTCTCCCTCTGGGTCAGTCACAGCAATTCCCAGGCTAACTATTTAGGAGCACTGGAAAATTACCAGCTTCCTCAACGCAGGCGGGCCGGCTCTTGCAATTCTTAAAAAAAAAAAAAAAAGCTCTTGCTGCAGTCACTGATAAAATTAACTAGAGGTGTATCAGGTCGCTTCCTCTTCCACCAGTATTGTCCCTAAGGAACCTTCCTTGTGATCATGAAGTCTGTCCTGCCCCACCAGCACGGTGTCCAGGACCTCCGCTCCTTGAGGGACGCCTCCCTCAAGTCTGAGAGGTTAAAACTTTAGAGTTTATATGGAGCAGGACCGAGTTCAGGGCTAAGCGAGGGGCAGCGCGTGAGGCGCTCTGAGCCACCCCTAACCCGCAATGGGCCTGGTCTGGTCAGGTGAGGCGTCTACATGAGCTCCTGGGCTCAGATTCTGAAAAGCAAGCTGGCTAAATGGGCGGCGAAGAACTGTAAAAACACCTCGCATCATCCTTGACCCGGGAATCCCACTTGCATAAGCAAATTGCTTCGAGCACGGAAGGAAGGCTCGTCCTCTGGCTTTATTTACGTGGTGGGAGCAGAGGCTGTGGAGAACAAAGGGGCTTGGAGCGCCCCGCTGCCTGCCAGTACGGGGCGGGCGGATGCTAGACTTTCCTTTATGTTCGTTGGCAGAGCTGTTGAGACTACATAATTTCGTTAAGTAAGCACTTCAATAACTAGAATCAGGTTTCCTGCGGCTGTGAGTACGTCTGAGATCTATAGACACGGAAGTCCCTCCCAAGTTACTGTCCAGCTGCTCCTGGAAACTTCAAGAGCCGCGCCTCCAGGGCTGGGGTGGGGGTGGGGGGGGTAGCTCAGAGGTAGAGAGATCTCTTGCATGCGGGACAACCTGGGATTCCTACCCCCAAGCACCACCCACACACACACAAAAATAACTTCCAACTTTGTGGCTTGAACAACAACCACGTTTTATTTTAATGGTTTTGTAGGTTAGACGTGAGGAAGGGTTCTTTCTCACGGGGCTAAAATCAGGCCCATGTTTCTTCTAGATGCTCTAAGGAACAACCAATTTCCTTGTCCTTTAGAGTTTCTAGCTTCCCCTGGCTTGCGGCCTCTCTTTCCACTTCCAAATCCTGTAAGGGCGAGCCAAATACAGCACGCGGGGCTTCTTCCATAGCCACACTTCCCTCTGACTCTCCCGCTCACCTTTCCAGGACCCACATGGTGGTGACACAGGGCTCAGGAAATCCAACCTGCCTGTTTTAAGGTCCGTGGATGGGCAGCCATCACTCCATCTGCAAACCCAATTCCCCTTTGCCTTGTGATACCCCGGACTCACAGGGGCGGGGCCCAGGATGGAGGGGGCTGGAGATTCATCATTCTTCCGACCATACTCCTGACCCAGAGGCTCACAGTTCAGTGAAAAAGATGCACAACATTGTTTCTAGAGTGTGAGACAGAAGGCGAAGCAGCCTGCACATCTGCACAGCACCGGGAAGTTGTGCGCCAGAAGCCAGGTACTGTCAGCTTGTCTCTGCTCCTTCTAGCACAAAGCCTCGCTTTGGTCATTCTATCGCCTTTTCCATGTCAAAGCTCTGCTCTGCTCCACCCCCTCTGCCGTACCTAAGTTGATTTCTCTCTTTTTTTTTTCTCACTTTTTTATCCAAATTCCAAGATCCAGATTGTGACATCATCTGTGACCGTCTCCTGGACTTTACACTCCCAGCCCTAGGTGTCCAGAATACCGGATTCTACTTAAGTGTGTCACGTGCTGCTCACTCGGTCTTAGTGTGTTCTTATGCCATAGCTAGTTGGCAATCACTCTGAGGTCAGACACTGCGGCTTGTAATCCTGTCACCCCTGCAGTGTCTATCATAGTAGTACAAAAATTTATACCAATAAAAATGGTCTGTAAAAATAAAAAGCCAGGCAGCAGTAGACGATGCTTTGAATCCTGGAACTCAGTAGGCAGAAGCAGGCAGATCACTGTGACCTTGAGGCCATACCATCTACAAAGTGAGTTCCAGGACAGCCAGTGCTGTTACATAGAGGAAACCCAGTCTCAACAAAACCAAAAGTAAATAAATAAATAAAAATATGTACCATGTGGGGGCTAGAGAGATGGGCCAGCAGTTAAGATCAGGTTCAACTCTTCTCTTGTAGAGGACCCAAGTTGGGCTCCTAACACCCATATCAAGCAGGGAACAGCTGCCTGTAACTCCAGCTCCAGGGTGTAACGCCCTCTTGTGGTCTTTGTGGGTACCTGCATCCACACATAGACACACATACTTCAAAATGAACTATAATATTACAGAAATGTATAGCATGCTTAAAATGAGTTAAGGGACTAGATCTTGGGTTAGAAACTTATCTGAAGGAGAGGGAGTTGTCAAGGCTGCCCACGATCTCCACGGTCCGGTCTCCCAGCACAAACCCAATGCCCCTGTCATTTGAGCCTCTGTCTAGTTCCTCAATGACCATCTGCCTTTCCCAGGCGGACAATGTTGCCCATTCAATTGGAAAAAAAGAATAGTCAAAACTGACATCCACCAGTCCCGCTGACAGGGAAGGGACAAAAATGAGCAGGCCTCACTAAGACAGAGGACTAACCACAATCTGTCTGACAGACAAGGCAGCGTGTCCCTAATATATAAACTGCAAGGAGAAAGCTTTTAAGAAACAGACAGAGACATGGAAAAACATTTCACAGACGAGTGAACACAAGTGGCCAATGAGTGCGTGAAAGACAGGCAACCAGGGAAACAGAAAACAAAACAACAATTAACACTATTCTCACTTATCAGATAGAGAGAAAATAGAGGGAAGACAGATAGCACCCAGTGTTGAGCAGCAAGCAAGTAGACAGGACTCTCTCACACACTGCTAATGCAGATGTGGAATGCTAATACTTCCGGGAACGCGGTCTCAAGGTGGCAACTAGCATTAAAGCAACACTCTCTAAAAAGCAGGTTATGTTTATTCTTAAAGTTGTGTGTGTGTGTTCATGTGTGAATATGTGCGACACACACACTGTGTGTCGGTGCCTGTGGAGGCGGGTCCTCTGGAGCTGGAGTGGCAGGTGCTTGTGAGGCCATCCAACATGGACGCTGGGAACCAAACCTGGGTCCCCTCAGGTACAGCAAGTGCCTTTTAGCCACGAAACCATGACCCCAGTCCTTGTGACCACATCTTTATCCCCCAAACATGCCATTTGTAGATGTATCGTATAGGGGTAACGACCTCAATATGCAGTTATCGTACGTGTGAATACGCACATACAACACTGATTATTGCAGAGCTCTTTCCTGCATCGAAATGGGCTGTCACATTGTTCATTAAAGGAGGAGTGTTAGCATCTCCGTTAAAACGACCACGGACACCGCCAACTTTGAAGAGGGCCTTTGGCTCCAGCATTTTTCAGAAGCCATTTAGCAAGGTGTGCAGTCTTTTGACATTGCTGAAGCGTGCTGTTGTGAGGGAGTCACAAGTGTCCTTAGACCCCTGACAGAAAACACACGCACGCACACACACGCACCATAGGCAGCTCTGGCGGCACTGAAGTCAGGGTCATGCTGACCTGGTGGAATCCCTGCAATACTGTGGCATGATGTCAAGTAGGAAAAGCTAAAGGCAAGGGACAAAGGCAGTGTGCGACAGCATCTGAGAGGGAGGACAGACCTACACAGGGGTGGGCGTGTGCTAGTAGGTGATCTCAGAGTAAGGCAAAGAAGGCAGCCTGAGGCAGAAGGATTGCTGTCTTCAGCTTCAGTTACAGAGTGTGTGCTTCTCTCTCTCTCTCTCTCTCTCTCTCTCTCTCTCTCTCTCTCTCTCTCTCTCCTCTTTGAGACAAAGTTTCTCTGTGTAGCTCTGGCTGTCCTAGAACTTATACTGCAGACCAGGCTGACCTCGAACTAGAAATCCACCTGCCTCTGGTGTGTGTACCATCGTGCCTTGCTTTAGAGTATGTATGGTCCTATTTTAACATAATATATAACACATGTATAACAACATAACACAACAACATTCTAGACAGCTATAGTCTTGGATCCGTGCAATGGGAAAGATAAACTTGAAAAATCCCTTCTTGGGAGTTGGAGAGATGGCTGAGTGGGTGGGGGTGCTTGCTGCCGAGGGAAGGGAAAACCAGCTCCTACAAATTGTCCTCCATTTTCACATTCATGCTGGGGTGCACCACACACACACTTAAAAAGATATTAAAAACAACAACCACAACAACAACAAAAAACCCAAAAAACCAAAGACAAAAAAAAACACCCCAGCAACCAAAAACAGACCCTTGCTGAACCTGGTGGTATAAAACTTTAATGCCAGCAGTCAGGTGACCAAGGAGGATGGTATCTGTGTTTTGGAGGACGGCTTGGTCTATGCAGGGAGTTCCATGCCAGCCAGGGCTACAAAGTGAGACTCTTGTTTCTAAACAAAAAACCACCCAACAAAGACTAACCAAACAAAACCCATGGGTTGGGCTGGGGAGATTTTTTGGTGTGCAAAGCCCTTGATTTGGAATCCCAGAATCCATGTAAAATCAGACACAGTAGTGCACATCTGTAATCCTAGCACATCTCCACATGTACACACTGGCACACGCACACCTTCGCACACACATGCACAAAGATTTAAACATGCCGTATTCTTTGACTGGTCGTAATGAGCATGCATTACATCTGTCATTACAAATATTAATAAAGAAAGGAGAAAGGGCGGGGACAGAGTTCACCGTGGTCCTTGTGTGAAGTAGGTGAGGAAGGAGTGAGCCCTGCCTGTGCTCAAGCCTGTTCGTCCCTCAGTTGAGCTAATTAGACAAAAGTGACACGGCTTTCATTTCCTTGGTTAAGTGGGTTCAGATCCTGGGATTAAAGACAGAGTCATTTACATATGGAGTGACCCTTCCTTTATTCCCATGGCCTCTTCATAATAAATTAATTAGAGTCACTCAGTGGCAGCCCGCCTTCCCAAGATGATTTTTCTTTGGTGCATACATTGTCTGAACCCACGTTGTTAGTTAGCCTCTTTGTGCATGGGTGGCAGGGTGAACCCAGTCACGTCCATGGCGTTCAGAAAGCATTTGAGACCTTTTTCCCAGCCTCCCCAGTGAAAAACATCTGTCTGTTGCTGGGGAAGGAGAATACCTAACATTCTGTCTCTCAGCTCCTGCTTCACAACTACGCTGGGGAAATCCTTTCTTCTGAGCCCCAGCTACTCCGGAGGTCACAGTCCCACGGTCACCATGGCAACTCCCTTCAGGGTATGACCGAGGGGGCTGAGGAAAAAGGAGTGGAGACTTACCAGGGGGCCTCAGGAGAAAGCCACTTTCACAAGGAGAGATTTGAAAGTCTCAATTATTGGGTTGGTACTTCGGCTACTGCCGTATGTGGGATATGTTATTTCTGGAAATTTGCTTTAGGTCGTTTTTTCTTTTTTTAAATTATTGTAAAATCTCGTAATTTTATTTTAAGCGCTCAAGTGGGGCTCTCTGTGTGAAGAACCCCGTTGTGAATTCTTTTGTAAAGTGAATAAAAACCTTTATGATTCGTTAAGTGCAAGTTTGGATGTTCAGATTTGAAGTTGTTTTGAAGTTTAGCATCCAGGTTTGGGGAATTAAAAGCTAAAAGGCAGTGTAAGAGTGTGGGTGGTCACTAGAGAGATTGTATTTTGAGTTCTGCCAAGAACAGCTCAGGCCCCGGCCGAGTATCTTAACACAGCACCAGCAGGCAGAAGGAAGAGGGTCACCACAAATCCAAGACCAGCCTGAGCTACACAGTGTGAGTTGAAGACCAGCCTGAGCTACCCAGCTAATTCCAGGCCGACATAGCAAAACCTGGACCTGTGATTTTAGCTTTGGAGATTTGGGGCATCAGATGGGGAGGACGGAGGAGGAGAATAAGGAAGAGAAGCTGGTTTCCTACCTGAGACAGCATCACCCCTGGGGAGCTGTGGCGCCCAGACACCTCAGCGTTTACCACTCTGGGTCCCGCAAAGGAGCTGGATTTTTTCTAATCTCAGATTCACCTTTGCTTGACTCTAGTTGCCCGAGGGAAAGTGTAATATTCCCAGAGCAAAACAGCTTGAGTGCCCAGGGGGCTGTGTTCTGAAAATCATCCTAAACGCGGTTAGTGAGTACACAAAGGTGCCCAGCCTGCAGTGCTGCTGAGACGAAGCCAGAGTTCAGAGGTTCTAATGATGTCACCACAGATGCGAAATAAGGTAACCGAGAGGCTCTTGTTTATGGGCTCCGCCAAAATAGTGAGCCGCATGAGGTTAGCTTCCCACGAGAAGCCATCTCGAAGGGTGTTGGAGGAGATGGTGATACACTCAGGTTGGTTCAAAAGGTTAGTCGATGAGCCTTTGTCCCAGACCTGGACTATAGGAGACATCTGATACGTGTCAATGGGTGAGTGCTTGGCTTTAAGGACAGGCACCTGTTGGGACTGTTACACTGTCACCAGCCCTAAGTTTACATTTCATAGTTTCAGAATTTGTCCCTTTGTTGTCAAGGTATTTTTTTGGAGGGGGGAAGGAGGGAGCTTTTTTGAGTCAGGGTTTCTTTTTGAGTGGCCTTGGCTGTCACAGGACTTGCTCTGCACACCAGGCTGGCCTCAAACAGAGATCCATCAGCCTCTGCCTCCCAAGTGCTGGGACTAAAGGTGTGCGCCACCATGGTCCAGTTCATCTCTGTGTCTTAAGGCATATCAACCAATCACCATTGTAAGGAATTTATGGAATAATGCTTCAAATGAACACATGTGCACATTTATAAGACACCAGTAAAAGGTAGACCCTGCCTGGATATGTGTGGGTTTTCAAGAACTACTTTTGTTTTGTTTAAATATGGTGGCTTTGGATTGGAAAGGCTCTTTGGCAGCTAAGTACATTGGCTGCTTTTGAAGAGAATCAGGATTCAGTTCCCAGCACCCACAGGCAGTCCCAGAACCATCCAGAATTCCAATTCCTGGTGATCTTCTGACCTTGGCAGGTGCTGGACACTCACATGGTACATGTGTATACGTGCAGGCAAAACACTCATACACATACACAATCTTTTAAAAAGTATGGTGGACTTGTAAATGCTTGTAAAAAGAGTGTAAAGTGAGACAGGTGGTGGTGTTCACACCTTCAGTGCCAGCACTTGGCAGGCAGAAGCAGGTGGATCTCTGTGAATTCTAGGCCAGCCTGAACTCTACAGAGTGAGTTTCAGGACAGCCACGGCTATATAGAGAAACCCTGTCTCAAACAAACAAACAAACAAACAAACAAACAAACAAAAGACTTTAAGGCTAAGGATATAGCTCAGTGTAGGACACATTTGTAGCTTGTACAATGCCCTAGATTTAATTCCCAGTTCTACTTTGTCCTCAAAGATGTTATCATAATTGTACACACACACAGACACAGACACGCACAATGTTCCGGCTAGCCTGGAACTCCCTCTGCAAGTCTGGCTGGCCTTAGATGCAGAGATTCACCTGCCTCTCAAATGCTAAGTTTTTTTTTTTTTTTTTTTTTTTGGTTTTTCAAGTCAGGGTTTCTCTGTGTAGCTCTGGCTGTCCTGGAACTCACTCTGTAGACTAGGCTGGCCTCGGACTCAGAAATCCGCCTGCCTCTGCCTCCCAAGTACTGGGATTAAAGGTGTGTGCCACCACTGCCCGGCTTCAAATGCTAAGATTAAAGGCATGCACTATCATGTCTGGCACGCTTATATATTTTTAGTTACATTTATATATTTATTATGCATTTTACTTATTTATTTACTTACTTGTGTGTATGGGTGTGCATATGAACTTGTAATGGATGAAACTATGTAGTATTTGTTGTGAATAATTCGTGGGGAAGGAAAAGACGATCAACTATGTGTTGGCCATTATTAGAATTATTGAAATCCTTAGGAGAGGGATACCAGGGTTTATTACCTTCTGAAATGTTTCCCTATAAAACATTAGTTCCCTTGGAACCTGGGAGGCAGAGACGAATGGGTTATATAGCAAGTTCTTTGTCAGTCAGGGATACATATGAATCCAGGAATGCATCCGTTACTTCTCTGTGACAAGAAAACACAAGGCAACGTATAGAAGGAAGAATGTATCTGGGCTTTGGATCTCAGAAGGGTCAGAGTCCACCACCATGTCAGGCACAGCAGTCAACAGCAGACATGGCAACAGGAGTGGGAAGCTGAGAGCTCACATCTTTGAGGTCAACAACGACACAGGTCGAGCAAACTGAAAGTGGTTTGGGACTTTATGCTCCTCGGAGCCTGTGACTGCTTCCCCCAGCTGGACCACACCTCCTACCCCTTCCCAAGCAGCACCATCAAATAGGGACCAAGAATTCAAGTATCTGAGTCTGTGGGGGATATTCTCAACCAAAGCACTACAGACTGTCTCAACAACAACCACAACCACAACAACCACAACAACCACAGCAACCACAACAACCACAGCAACAGCAACCCATCTTTGTTGGCCAAACAATTAAAGGCAGAAAAAGTCAGCTGGATCAAAGACCCAGAACCTTCCAGGAAGTCCCTTGGAGACTGTCAAACCAGAGCTGTCTCTGAAAACATGGGAGTACTCTCGAGAAAGACCCCCCTCCCATTTATCCCCTAATGCAGTCATCAGCTAGCTCTTTTTCAACAACTTTCTTTCTTTTGTATGCCTTTTGAGACAGAGTTTCATGTATCCAAAACTGGCCTCAAACTTTACATGTAGCTGAGGATGACCTTGAACTCTTGTCTCTACCTCCTGAGTGTTGGGGTCAGAGTCCTACACCTCCGGCCCTGGTTTGTTCATACAGCGGATTGAACCCAGGGTTTCACGGATCCTGGACAGACAACTTACCAACTGAGCTCCACCCCCTCAGCTCCGTACAGTCTCCTGAGGAAGACAGCCATAATTTAAGACTCAGGTTTGAAAGCCTGAGCCATGGTTGGTCCTCTGGAGCTGCCTCATGCCAGACTCCAGGGAGGCCTCACACCTGCCTCACCAGACCCTAACAGAAAAGCCTCCCTACTGTTAAGGCACTGGTTCCATCCTGACTCAAGTTTCTCATTTCTCCAGGGACTGCCGGGCAGGGACTTCTGGGCAGCTGTCATTTAACCTTGTTATCCTTACCATACAGGTTTTGGAGTATTTCCACAGACCTGAAGGGAGTGGTTTCTCATACTCAAATTCTTATCTGCCACTCCCCATCCCCCACTCCAACCACCCCTTCATCCCCGCCCCATCCCTAACCCCTGCCCAGCCCTGCTTAGGATCTCTCTCTGTGGTCCTTCCCCCCTAGCTGCATCCTGCAGGCTGCTGGGCTGGAACACAGGCATTGAGACCTTTCATGAGACTGCCCAGGATGGGTGTGACATGAGCACTCTGTGTGGTAGGTGAATCAGGTCATCCAGTGGAAGATTTTATCCTAAGTTCCTCGGGGGGTCTTCCTGTGTAAGCGGCAGTCTATATTTAGCTGCGTGCACCACAACTGTTTCTGCACCGCTGGACAGCCTCCTTGCTTGCAGCTGAAAGCTAAGACAGCATGGGCATTTGGAGAGAGCGAAGGTGTGCTAATGCACTCCCAGTGGCTGAATGTGAACATCCACAGACTTTTCCGTGGTAGGGAGAAATTTGGAAATATTTCATTTCGATATTAAAGCAACAACGTTCTATGGGTGTCTCTACTTTAAAGGCCTACTTTTTTTTCCATTAAAAAAGTGAAATATAACAAAAAATATATCGAATTAAAAAAAAGAACTGAATGTGAAAAACAAAAAATACAAACAAAAATAAAGAAAAGTGAAATATTTCATTATCAAAGTCTTTAAAAACACAGAAGAAGGCTGGAGAGATGGCTCAGTGATTTAAGAGCACTGGCTGATCTTCCAGAGGACTCAGGTTCAGTTCCTAGCACCCACGTGGTAGCTCATAATTATCTGGAACTTGAGTTCTGGGGGACCCAATACTATGTCCCTGCCTCTGAAGACACCAGGCATGGCTCGAAGGCATATGTGCAGATAAAACACCCACACACATAAAATAAAATAAAATAATAAAATGAAGAAGAAGATTAAAAAAGAAAGAAACACAGTCTTCACTATTTGGTGCCAATTGTTGAAAGTCTTGTGTGCACAGGATTCTAAATTGTCACTGTTCACGCCAGCTCTGACATTCACAGTGTACATGAATCTTAGTGCGACTGTTTTCCAGCCTTATAAAGCACCTCCCTCACTGCTCCTCACAGGCACGTTGCCAGATGGTTCCCGAGGAAGATCCCTCTGTCTGCCTCTCACTCCTCCCTACAAATGGGCAGATGGGATATTCCCATTTCTCTCTACTATGAATAACAACACCACAGCAAAACCTCTTTTTCTGTGTTTAAAGCGATTTTCTTAGGATTCGACTCCAGACAGTAAAAAAATTTGGATATTTTTAAGGCTCTGGACACATTTTTTTTGCCAATTTGTCATTTTTACAGGTTTTACATGAATTCACACTCCCACAAGAGTTCTGATTTGCGTCTGACTATGGAGGGAGAGCCTGGAGAGATGGCTCAGCAGTTAGGAGCACTTGCTGCTCTTGCAGAGGACCTGAGTTCAGTTCCCACTGCCCACTGGGAAAGCTCACAACCGCCTGTCACTCACTCTAGCTGTAGGGATCTAACACCCTCTTCTGGCCCCTGTGGGGGCCTGTGCACTCGTGCATGCATGTGTGCATGTGTGCGGCTATGTGCACACACAGACACACACACACACACACACACACACACACATGAATAAAAGTAAGAATTCTCTTAAAGAGTTATAAATGTGGGGTGACCTTGTCTCACCCCTACTACCCCTTCTCTCATAAATATTTTCCTGGTTTTTAAACTTTAAATGTAGCCGGGCGTGGTGGCGCACGCCTGTAATCCCAGCACTTGGGAGGCAGAGGCAGGCAGATTTCTGTGTTCGAGGCCAGCCTGGTCTACAGAGTGAGTTCCAGGACAGCCAGGGCTACACAGAGAAACCCTGTCTCGAAAAACAAAACAAACCAACCAACCAACCAAACAAACAAACAAAAAAACCCTTTAAATGTAACACATAAAACAATATCTGTCAACCCCACCCACCCCATTTAGCCCTCTGGTTCTTCCTGGAAGATGCTGTCAAACCATCTCACGATGTGCTGCAGTCTAAGCCTATTGTGAGCCCTTGTTCTCATTTCAAACCTCCAGTGGCCACTCTGACCCTCCCCCCCTTCCCCCCTCCCCCGTGGGGCAGCACTACAGTCTGATCTTGCAGCCATTTAGAAATGATCATTTTGGTTTAAATGTGAGCTGTCCTTTCCAGGCCCATGCATTTAAACAATTAGTTCCCCAGCTAGTGGCAATGCTTGGGGAGTCTCAGAGTCTCCCCAAGAAGCAGAGTGGGCCGCACCCATTTCCACTTCTGTTTTGCTTCCTGGTCCACCAAGATGTGAGACATCTCGGGTCACATATTCCCGTTGCCAAAGGCTCTGCCATATCTCTTTCCCATTATGATGGGACAAAATCCTCCTGAAACCATGAACCAAAATGAACCCACCTTCCTGGATTTGTTTTTGCGAGGTGTTTTATGATAGCACCAACTTAGAAAGTAGTTGCTACCCCAGCTATCCAACCGGGACTTTCCCTGGTTTCTATACCAGTCTGCAGCAATGTTGACTAGTGCTGATTCCTTCTAAGGTATCCCTCTGTAGCTGGATGGTCCAGGAGCTCAGTCTACTCACCCAGGTAATGGATTCACTGTTTTTCTTCCTTAGGGTGTGAAATAAAGATACTTGCAGGTTTGGACAATTTGAATTCCCCCTGGAAGGATGAAAAACCTGCCCTCACCCATCCCCTGTTCATATGGATGTTGAGAGAAAATGAGCTATGCCAATATTGACAGCCTCCCTCTTTTGAAAGGTGTGAAACAGAGGGAAACAGAGACATGCCTGTGAGCTAGGCGTCCACCAGGGCCTGGCAGGGTGGCAGCGCACTCAGGGGCGGGGCCCTCTGTCCTGGTTGTATTGCTTCACTGAGAGAGAGAGAGAGAGAGAGAGAGAGAGAGAGAGAGAGAGAGGATGCTGGTGCTGAGGCAGAGGGATGCTAAGGGCTGAGGGAGTGATCTCCAGGTTGAATTCAGTTTACATTGACACAGAATCTTATAGCAAAGACTCCCTTTGCAGAAGGCTTTCTGGGAGTGGGGCAAGAATATAGGTTGGCTTAGGAGACAGGCACAGGAGTTAAGGGGTCAGGTTAGGAGGCTAGGAGGTAGCAATAACGGTGACACAGGTGGCACGTGCTTACTGTATCGCAGGCACTGTCTAACACCTTACACGGATGGACTATTTCTCATTAAGAGGTTATGCGGGGATGGCTACCGTCACCCAGGTCTAAGGATGAGAATCAGGACCACAGAGAGAACTGGTGAGACCACAGTGAGACTGGTGGATTAGAGTGTTTTGGAGAGATGCACTGGGCTGGGGGCTGGGGAGATGGCTTAGGCGGTAAGGCACCTTCTGAGCAAGGATGAGAGAGCTCAGTCTCCAGACCTTATGCAAGAGCTCCGAATGTGGCTGCCACCCAGTGTCGGGGAGGGAGAGGCTAGAGGGTCCTTGTCAATCAAGGTGAACGGTGAAACGGTGAGCTTGAGTGAACGAGAGACTGTGTCTCAGGAGAGTGAGGTTGGCAGCAATTGAGAAAGACATGCAGCATCTAAGTACTTCAGACCTCTGCATCTACATAGAGGGACGGGGGTGGGGGGAGAGAGAGAGAGAGAGAGAGAGAGAGAGAGAGAGAGAGAGAGAGAGAGAGAGAGAGAGAGGGAGCCCAGTGCAAGCACAGGATGGGAAATTAAAGTCTTTGGGAAGCCAAGTGTCCAATTATTTGGGCTCCAGATCTGGGACTCTTCTAAATCTGTGCTTGGAGCTCGCCCCAACCTCCAGATACTCCTGATGTCACACCTGGATCCAGTCCTCTCGGGAGCAGCAATCTTACCCCACCCACCTACCCCCTGCTCCCCCAACTGTATCAGCGTCTAACCTAAGCTCGGCTACTGCCTAACTCCCAGTCTCCTCAGCGCTCCGTCCATCTTCCATCTCGCTCAGTGCCCTGTAAACACGTCCGGTTTAGTGTCTGGCCACTAAGGGCAGGGTGAACTTGTGTGCTCCCCTAGTCAGTCAAACGCTTGCCAGGTGAGAGGAGTGGTGCTCCTTAGGAAGGGAAGAGGCTGCACCGAGGAGCGGTTGAGGGGTAATGCTGACTTCTGTTCAGGCTTTCTTGCAGGACGCACAGTCCTCCAGTTCATCATCACACAAAATAGGAAAGAAGATTTGTTTTGAGAAACACTGACCCCACTGCTCCCAGCGTTTTTTACAAGGTCAGGCACATCCCGGGTTTTATTTAAGAGTGTTATTAGAAACAGCCGGGACCGTCCCAGCCCCAGGTGGCCTCACCGGAATGCTCATTTCTTTGGGCATGTCACCGGAACAACGAATGAGAGAGACCGATAAAGGAGAGAGAGAGGTGGTTCCACAAGCGGGTGGTCACCGCTTCAGTGACGGAAAGAAAGAGAAATCTAATGTGAGAAACCAGAAATGGAAGAACAAGAAGGCCCAGGCTTTACATGATCAATATTTACATTTTTCTTTTAAATTTTAATCACATTGATTTACGTGTGTGTGTGTGTGATGTGTGTGTCTGTTTGTGCGCACACATACCATAGTGTGTCAGAGGACAATCTGTAGGAGTCTGTTCTCTCCTTCCTCCATGCAGGTCCTGGGGACTGAACTCAGGTTGCCGGCTCATGGGCAAGCATCCTTACCCAGCAGCCATGGCCACTAGTTTTGAAACGAGGAAGGCAGTTCTTATCGCTGTTCCACGGATCATTGGTGACAGGCAAGACACAGCGTCGTGGAGACATCTCTGGTGCTGGGTCATGGGCGGGACCTCCAGTGTGCACTAACTGATTTCTTTTTTTTTTTTTTAAAGATTTATTTTATGCATATGAGCTCACTGTAGCTGTCTTCAGACACTCCAGAAGAGGGCATCAGATTCCTTTACAGATGGTTGTGAGCCACCATGTGGTTGCTGGGAATTGAACTCAGGACCTCTGGAAGAGCAGTCAGTGCTCTTAACCACTGAGCCATCTCTCCAGCCCTGCACTAATTTCAACATTTACTGAGCAGTTACTATGTGCCAGGCATTGGACTAGGAAGGGTAGATACAGTAGTGAACAAAAACAAAGCCCCTCCATTCCCTGGAGCTGAGTTGGAGGAGACAAAGTATCGGATTTGTAATAATATATCCAGGGGTGAAGAATGCCATGAAAAAAGTCATTATGTAAAGGGCAAGGGATGGGCTTTGCTTCTTATGTAGACACATCAGTGATGTATAGAAGGGGCCCAGTGAGTTCAGAGCCTGGGCTCAGAACATCCAGGAAAGAAAGGAAAGAAGAACAGAGCCCCATGTGGCAAAATCCTGCTAGGCACATTCCAGCAAAGGACCTGGCAGATGTGAGCAAAGGTGATGACATCAGAGAAGACGCCAAGGGTACGATCATGGGAGGCTCTGTGGACTGGAAGAACCGTGCATAACACGGAATCTCTGGAAGGCCCACTGGCATGTGGAAATACCAGAGGATTGTGGGTAGAAGCTGGGCGGGCAGCCAGGAGAGAGATAGTGGTGGCGGTATGGACTGTGCCGAGGAGTGGAGCGAGCGAGACGCAGGAAGCGCTTAGACACACCTGGAAGGGAAAACCGACTGGATCTGCCCATGTTCCGGTTGAGAGTGTGAAAGAAAGAGGCAGTAAGGGATAATGAGGTTACCGCTAATAAATGGGGACACAGGGACGAGATGTGAGGAGACATGGTGCAGTCAGAGGGGTCCAAGGGGCAGAGAGAAGCCTGGCTGGAGTGGAGGCCCCAGTTCCCAGAGCGGGGAGGGGCCAAGAGCATCCACTAATTATGTCAAAACCTTGCTAAGGGTGGAGGGATGGGCTTGAGAATGGCGCTCTGGGTAAACTCTGTGCAGGTCATGGTGACTTTAAAGAGGGCAGGGTAGGGGCTGGAGAGATGGCTCAGCGGTTAAGAGCACTGGCTGCTCTTCCAGAGTTCCTGAGTTCAATTCCCAGCAACCACATGGTGGCTCACAACCATCTGTAATGAGATCTGATGCCCTCTTCTGGTGTTTCTGAAGACACCTACACTGTACTCACATACATTAAATAAATAAATAAATAAATAAATAAATAAATAAATAAATAGGGCAGGGTAGAGTGCCATGGGCACCAATAATACCTGGTCTATCAAACTTGAGAGCTGACAGATGATACCATGTAGCCTTTCGCTGAATCAGCCCTTGATATTTGGGCTGGGCACTGCCTGGAGGGGCATTTCCTTCGTTTTTTTTTGGGGGGGGGGAGGGACTACTTTATCACATTTGTAGCCCACAGATATAATTCAGCAGTGGGGGTGGGGGTGGGGATTGGTAGCATGGGACGAAATGTCCTGGGCCATAACTTTCTCCTTCTCTTTATTGTAGAACTCTGAGCATTGATCAGTGTGTTTAGTAATTGTTTGTGGTTGATGTTCCTGTGGATGTCTCTGGCATTTATTTTCCCCTTTAGGCAAAGTTGTTTCCCTCAAATATGCCCATGGAACTCGGCCAGCTCCACTTAATGATGAAAGCGCCTTGGAAAAGCAAATCCCCTGACTTGGGTCCACGAGCCCTAGTTAGCCCTTATCACTCATTTGTAGGGGTGTCAGGCGAATCGATACCAGCGAGTTACTGTTATTGAAAGCTCAGTGTGCGTTTTACATGAATTATCTCTGCAAACCATTGCTTTGATGTATGCGCTATTGATTGTCTCAGTTTAATGAAGAAACCCGTTTCAGAGGTTAAACCGCATGTCTAAGTCCGAGGGGTGGCTTTAAACCACACCGCATCTTTTAATCGAAGTGCCTTGGAGAGATGCACCACGTCCCCTAGAAGGGCTGTCACGCCCATACTGTCGCTACAGGCAGATGTTAGCACAGAGAGTCTGGACCTTTTATTTATTTATTTATTTATTTTGGTTTTTTTTTTGGTTTTCTTTTTTGTTTTGTTTTTTTTCCTGCCAGATTGAGCCAGGCAGTGTGTCCTGAGGTGGAAACTCCCTGAATAACAGATCTACAGTCCCTTCTCTGGGTGCCCCCCCCCCCATCTTTGCCTCTCACCCCGCGCTCTTGTGTGGGGCTGTGTGGTACCAGCTGGGCTTGGGCAGCAGGGGGCGCTCTCTTGCCACGAGCGGCCGAGCAGTGAGGCCTCGCTCTAGGCTGGAGAGAGACTCCCTTGCTGCCAGCTCCAGCTCCTGCTTTCTTGTAGCTAACAAAGCCACTTCCTAGGATCAGAAGATTCTGCGGAGGTCCATGAGAAATCTATGCTCTGGTGGAAGGGTGTTAGGGTGGTGTCAGATAGAGGAGGGGCACCAAGCTCAAGGCCTGACCTCTGGCCAGGGCTCCTAGATACTGGGCTTGGGAAGGAATATGGAGGACCTGAGGTCAGGCAGGCACTCAACAAAACACCTGCTTTTCTTTTAAAGTTCCTGCCTGAGCTGATTTCTTTCTAAGACTCCAGCTCCGGGGACCACCGAAATACTGATTCAGGTTGACCACTGATTGATTTCAGGTTGGAAAAGCAGCTTCCTGCCCTTGCAGGGACACAGCAAAGAGAGGTATGCACCTCCTCGGCTTTAGAGCAAAGGACCAGGAAGCAGATGTTGTTCCCTGGGGCCCTTCCTCCTCCGCTCCTTCCCCAAGACACCACTGGCCATTTGCTACTCTTGTGTGCTGAGGAGCAAGCTGTCCCTTGGGGAAGGCCAGACAGGGAGGGCAGCCATGTGCTGAGCGCCTGAGTCCTGGGGCCACCACAGCTGTCATCTGCATGTGACTACACCAGGCCTGGCCAGAGGCACTCCAGGCCACAGAGGGAGAGCCAGGGACACAGCTGCTCCTGCTGAGAGCTCAGCAGTCTGTATCCCTCAGATCTATAATATACCAGGCCAGGAAGCAAAGCTGAGGGAGGTGAAGGACCCGAGCGCTCCCCTCCCCCGACCCCCACCCGTGCCTGACTCAGCCGCATCAGATTTGACTCCTGTGCCCTGTTGGCGTGTCCCCATGCTTCCTGACTAAGGTTGGCTTCCCCGGGATGAACTACAACCTGCAACCTCCAGAGGGGGCTATGGTTGGGCAGGGAGCAGCCAGTGTCCCAGACTAGAGCCAGACACAAACCTAGCTCTTGATTTGGAAACATTGCCTCCCCTGCACTGGCCTGACAAGGCCGACAATGCGTTCCCAGCTGGGGGAAGGGAGGGTGTCAGCCAGAGGGGCCTGGCTATCCTTCTGCCCTGCTGCTTCTTTGAATCCTTCTTTTCTTTTTGTAGGTTCCTTTGCCTATTTATTTGAGCCAGATCCTCACTATGAAGCCCAGGCTAGCCTTGAGTGAGATCCCTCTGCTTCAGCCCTGCAAGGTACTAGATCCAGGCATGGGCAGACTCCTAATCCTTTGGAAGCGGGGATTTCTGCAGGGCTCAGAGCCTGCAGGCGCTCCATCCACCCTTCACCAGCTAGGCAAAGCTGCACTTCCTGTGGATGAGACCCGCAGAAATGCCAAGAACAACAGGGCAGCAAGTGTCAATCACTTACTGAATATAAGAAGTGGAGCCCCTGGAGGGGTTCTGTCCTGTAGCTGAAGAGAGGTAACCTGGATTCATGGGACTCCAGGATGGTGTGTGTGTGTGTGTGTGTGTGTGTGTGTGTTGGGGGGGGGGGGGAAGGAGTCGGGGTTGGTTTCTCTGTGACAGATCATCAAACGCAAGGCTCCAGCAGTGGCTGAGTCCCAGGGAGGCAAAGCGTCAAGCCTGCATGGTTCCGAGGGGCCGCACTGCTGAAGTAGGCATGGGACGCACACTGTATTTCAGTTGTTTCTTGAAGGCTGAATGCCTCAGATTGGGGGGTGGGGGTAGGGGGGACAGTGTCCTGTTTTGTTTGGAAAACATACAAGAGCCACTATTCTTTCTGAATGATTCCAGGTCACTGCTCCTCACGTCACCAGAACAGACCGTTGTATGAATAAGAACGACATCTATGAGCACCCGCTGTGCTCCACTGATTGTATGGGATGCGTTAGAAACATTTCTGATATTGTCAGTAATACTTCCCGAAAGAGCGTCCTCCACTCTAATCTATACTGAGGCAGATGGAATGCAAAAAGCATAGATGTCTTGGCCAAGGTCAGGTGACCGAGTCAAGGTGAAGTCAGGCTGGCTTTTAGGACTAATCCAGCTGACTCAAAGCTGAGGGCTGAGATCTGCAGAACAGCCCCTCCTACGACCCCTCCTAAAGGCTGCCTATCCCCCTCCTTCAAGCAACCCTGTTGCCAAGGGAGTCCAAACAAGTACACAGATTGAGAACTGGCTTCTATATTATTTTGCTTTTTATTTTAAAAGTTTTATTGTTATCTATTTTTATTACTTTTAAATTGTGTGTGTGTGTGTGTGTGTGTGTGCGCGCGTGTGTGCGTGTCTGCTTGTCTGCATGTGGGTACGTGCACAAGAGTGGAGATGCCTGAGGAATCCAGAAAAAGGTGTCAGTTCATCTGGAGCTGGAGTTATAGGGAGTAAGTAATAAGGCATTTGATGTAGGTGCTGGGACATGAATTCAGGTCCTTGCAAGAGCAGAACACACACTTAATTGATGTATCATCTAGCCAGTTCTTCCCCTACCCCTCGTTTTCTCGTTTTTCTGTTTTCTTGTGTGTGTGTGTGTGTGTGTATTTTAGGGTAGGGACAGTTTCTCTGTGGGTCCCTTGCTGTCCTGGAACTCATTCTGTAAAACAAGCTGGCCTTGAACTCAAAGAGATCCACCTGCCTCTGCCTCAAGAGTGCTGGGGTTAAAGACATGTGCCACCACTACCTGGCCTAAAAATTATTTTTAATTTTTGTGTCTAGTCATGTATATGTGCGTGAGTGCAGATCATGGGGAGTCACAAAGAAGGTGTTGGATCTGGGGATTGAGCTCAGGTCCTCTGTAAGAGAAGTACTTGCTCCTAACCATGAAGGTTATCCCAGAATCCAGAAGAAGGTGTCAGTTCATCTGGAACTGGAGTTACAGGGAGTAATAAGTCATGTGATGTAGGTGTTGGGACATGAATTCAGGTTCCCAGTTCTCTCTTTGCCCAGACCCCATCTTGCCCTCGAAGGTAATGGAAGAGATGCCCAAACAAACACTATTGTTGCTAAGAGAAAACAATACATTATGGCTAATCGCACCTGAGGATTTCAGAACGTGGTGATGATCTGAATAGAAGAAACCTTTCAGAAGGCAGGGATCCCAGCCACCCAAAAGTCCCTGGAGAAAATAAAGGACTTCACTCTTCCCAGGATGCTTCACTCTTCCCAGGATGCTTCTCTGTCCTCGACCCTCAACTCCCTCCCTCTACAGATGCTCATGGGATGGTGCCAAGATGTTCAACTCCAGCACCAGAGGAGGCCAGGAAGGGCCAGCCTTGCAAACGCCCAATCCCCAGGTTCTCAGTGGCAGAAGACTGTACAGGGACCAAGGTGGCTGGTGGCTGAGCTGTAGACACAGCTCTTGGAGTATTTGTGCTCCAGGCCGATTTGCTTTCCTGACCCTGTGGGTGAGGTGATTCGTGCTTGATTCCTATTCTGTCTTCATGGGGTCAAGGACCCACTTAGCAACCGTACTAGTTTATTCAGGCTTCAAGAAGAGCATGCTATAGACTAGGTGGCTTCTAAACAACAGACATTGATCTCTCAGCTGGGAAGGCTGAGTTCAAGATGAAGAGATTCAGTGTCTCACAAAGGCCAGCTCCCTGATGTCTTCTCCTCATGTCCTCCCATGCCCGAAGGAAGGAGTCTTTGGGGTCTCATTCACAAGGACACTGTCCCCAGGGCCTAGCCAGCTCCCGAAAGGCCTGTTTCCTGACACTACCACACTGTAGACCAGGATTGTAACCTTTGACTGGGGGTGGGGCAGAAATATCCAGTCACTGACAACACCCTTCAAGAGCCCGTAGGATTCTGAGTAGTATGTAAAGTCTCCATTCTGGACCTGAAACCACTTTCTGGAAAGAAATATACAGAAAGAGAAAGTATATCAGTGTCAAGAAAAAAAGGTAAACCCATGCTTTCCCAAAGATAACTGCTGTGAATTTGGGGGTGAGTCGATCAAAACGTTAATGCCTTAACTTAAAAACGTTGATAAAAATGTCTCCACCCTTGCAGTCCGTTCATGCCCTTAGATCCTCAACTCCTAAACTCTCTGAAGACATCGTTTTAACTCCCCTGCAAGGGGGTCATCTGTAGCTCAGCCTAATTATTGTAACCCCTGTACAATTGGCCATCTCGGCAGCTCTAGGTTCTAGATCACAGTACAATGGATATGTTGGCTTATAAAGATATTTTGACATGTTAGTTTATAACTCAAATAGATTGCCAGAGTGGGGATGAGGAGACCAAAAGAAAGAACATCTCTTAGTGAATCTTTCCAAATTGCCTTCCAGATGGGTCAGATTAATTTATCTTACTAGGAATCTGTTCTGGCTAGTTTTGTGTGTCAACTTGACAAAAGCTGGAGTTATCACAGAGAAAGGCAGCTTTCTTAAGGAAATGACTCCATGAGACCCAGTTGTGGGGCATTTTCTCATTTAGTGATCATGGGGGGGTGCCATCCCTGGGCTGATAGTCCTGGGTTCTATAAGAGAGCAAGCTGAGCAAGCCAGGGGAAGCAAGCCAGTAAGCAGCACCCCTCCACGGCCTCTGCATCAGCTCCTGCCTCCAAGTTCCTTCCCTGCGTGAGTTCCAGTGCTGACTTCCCTTGGGGATGAACAGCAATGTGGAAGTGTAAGCTGAATAAACCCTTTCCTCCCCAACTTGCCTCTTGGTCATGATGTTTTGTGCAGGAATAGAAACCCTGACTAAGACAGAATTTATAAGAACATTAAACATGGCACCGTGGCACACCCAATCAGTATTTTCTTTCTTCCTTTCTCTCTTTCTCTCTTTCTTTCTCTCTTTCTTTCTTTCTTTCTTTCTTTCTTTCTTTCTTTCTTTCTCTTTCTTTTTTCCTTTCTTCCTTTCTATTATTATTTATTTCTATAATTTCTATTATTATCGTGCATGCATGTTTTGCTTGCATATATGTCTGTGTTCATGTGTGAAGTGCTCCCGGAGGCCAGAAGAGGATGTCGGATCCCCTGAGGCTGGAGTTATAGACAATTGTGAGCTGTCATGTGGGTACTAGGAATTGAACCCAGGTCCTTTGGAAGTGGAAGTGAAGCCAGTGCTCTTAACCGCTCCAGCCCCAATATTTTCTTTTTTTAAAAATCAGTCTTTAGCTTCCCAAGTCTATTCTTCTTGTTAAATAAAGCCTTGTGGGTAAGGTTAGAGTCGCCTTTGCCTATGTCTCCTTCTCTCTCCTCCTTTGCTAGTCTTTCCCGTGCCTCAACACACATCTGCCCAACATTTGAAATATGGTGCCTGCTGATATATACTTTTTTTTTTTTTCCGAGACAGGGTTTCTCTGTGTAGCTTTTGATGTCCTGGAACTCACTCTGTAGACCAGGCTGACCTTGAACTCAGAAATCCACCTGCCTCTGCCTCCCAAGTGCTGGGATTAAAGGTGTGCACCACCACTGCCTAGCAATATATACTTTTTTTTTTTTTTTTTTGGATTTGGTTTTTTCAAGACAGGGTTCCTCTGTGTAGCCCTGGCTGTCCTGGAACTCACTCTGTAGACCAGGCTGGCCTCAAACTCAGAAATCCGCCTGCCTCTGCCTCCCAGAGTGCTGGGATTACAGGCGTGCGCCACCACTGCCCGGCTTAATATATACTTTTATAAGTGCTATTTTCCTTCTCTTGGAGAAAAGCTTGCATAGTTTCTGTAAAGAGCCAGGTGGGAGAAATGTTAGGCTTTTATCTGAGCTACAGCTGTCAAACTGAACTTGCTGTTGTAGCACAAAGCAGCACAGGCATTATGCACACACACACACACACACACACACACACACACACACACACACACGAGTGCAGCTGGGTGCCAATAAAACTTTATTTATAAAAAAAAGTAGCCACCAGATTGGATTTGGCTTGTAGGCAGTTGCTGATCTCTCTTCTACCCCAGCCCCTGGAATGGCCTATGCAGGACTTACCTTGGCCATGACTAGGAGGGAGGGCTGATTTTTCAACACTGCATTGACTTTAGGTGAGCAGAAGGGACATAAAGCCATCAGTCCGCACCACCGCCCCTGTTCTCCCTGAGCTTTGCCCTTTTGGGAAGAGGTAGCAGAAAACAGAAGACCATTCCCTTGGAACTTGAATCTTTGAGAATGGGAACTTAAAGAGAAAGCATGGTCACTTTCTTCTGCCCTTACCCTCAGCAGATGGCAAGGATAAGCCCTCCCCCCCCCCCCGCCTTTTTCTTTAAGGGAAGGTGTGGAACAGTCACAGGCAGGTGAGAACTATGCCATTGCGCTGGGACCCAGGAGACAGCTCAGTAGCTAAGAGCCCTTTCTGGTCTAGCCGTGGTAGGAAGTTCAGTTCTGAGTTTATAAGCCTCTAATTCCAGCTCAAAGGGATCCATCGCCCTCTGCTGGCCTCTGAAGGCAACTGCACACACATGCACAAACCCACCCACATACATATATAACTAGAAATAAGAATTAATTTTTTAAAAATGCCGTGGCAGAAGAGTATCAACAGGCAAGGCAGCATGTGTCCAGCACCTCTTGTGCCACAGAGGACTATAGATTCCTACAGATCTCAGTGGTAATCAGACAACACTGGAATTGCTAACCATGAACTTAGTGCTGTGGCCATGCCAGTTACATACATGATGCCGTAGCAGGGCTGCTGAAGGTTGACAGGACGGTGCTGGGGGGGGGGGTGTAGAACCTTCAGGAGGTGCAGTTTAGAAGAAGGATCTTGTGTCAGAAGAATGTGACCCTAGAGGGTGTGGGAGACAGCAGTCTCTTTCCTGGTGCCTTGTCTCCTGGCCGAGAGCAGAGTACCCGTGCCTCTATTTCCTGCCGCCATCATAGAGCACCCCCCACTGGAGGCCCAAAGTAATGGGGCTGCTTTTTCATTGGAACTTCCCAGACCATGAGCTAAGCAAGTTTTTTTTTTTCCTGATAAATTATTTGCCTCAGGTCTTTTGTTATAGTCATGGCAAGCCACACAGCACAGAAAAGAACAGAACACGGGACAAAGAGCTGAAGGAAACAAAGACTCAGAGCTGATGTCCTGGTCCTCCGCACCTCACCTCTACTCCAGTGACAGACTCTCCAAGTTGTCATTCTGGCCAGTGTCCAGTCTGATCTTCTCTTAGATAAGACTCCAGGTGACAATACAGTTCCCGGTCTGCGTTTCAGCTAGTTGTACTCAATGAGAAATGGATGCAAGCTCTTTGGCTATGTCTGTTTACCCACTACTTGGAATGTTTTCACGACGTCTGGCACCCCAGCGGCCACGAGGAAGCCACCTTGCAGATAGAAGCCACGTGACGAGGCTGGTGGAATAAAGTTCAGAAATGTGGCTGCCTTACTCTAGACTCTGTCTGTCTGTCTGTCTGTCTTTTAAGATGAGAGGGAAAATAAATCTCTGTCTTGTTCAAGCCATATCGACCAGGTCTCCTTTACAGGAAGATAAATGCAGTTCCTAAGTGTTAAAGCCTCAGAGGAAACCAGAGCTTATAGGACACACGAGCTTTGCTAAGAGTGGTCCAAACATTGCTCTTTGCCTGGCTTCCAACCCAAGACCTCAGATGTAACACTGACACACCCGTCAGGGGCTGAGGCATGGTGGAACCGAAGGTAGGGAGGAAGTGAGTTAGAAGGAGACGTTTCCTTACTGGCATGGAAGCAATGGCTATAGGAAGCCAAGCTGTAGATTCAAAATGGAGGAGACAGTATGAGAGTTGGATCCATGCAGGTTGACTGGTCCTGGATCAGGGACTGCTAAACACACCCTCCTTCCACTGGCCCAAGTACCGCCAGTCCCCTAAAAGAGCAATTGTAAGAGAGGTATGTGTAGGGGGTAGGGGGGAGTAGAAAGGAGTCAGCTATGGTCCAATCAAGGAAGATCAATGTTCTTCCTTCCCAGGGTGTAAGCAGCTGACCACGCCCACCTATTGCCAGAGCCTTGTGCTCAAGTTTATGTCATGAGGGCAACCCACTGGACACTGAGTTATAGACCAGTTGTCCCTTTGGATGGAACAAATTTGAACCTGCTACCATCTCTAGACTCTGAGTTCCATGAATAGAGAGGCAAGTAAAAACAGGTCTCACAGGGCTGGAGAGATGTCTCTGTAGTTAAGAGCATTTGCTATTCAGGCCCAGGACCTGAGTTCGGTTCCCAGCACCCACAGAGTGGCTCAAAACCGTCTGCACCTCCAGTTTTAGGGGATCTGATGCCCTCTTCTGGCCTCTGTAGGCATTGCATACACATGGTGCACATACAGGCAAAATGCTCATATACATAAAGTAAATAAAATTTTAAAAATAATCAAAGAAAGCCTCTCTAGCCGTGTATGCTGGCACATGTCTTTAATTCCAGAGGCAAGAGACTGTGGCAAGGAGATCATTAATTAGGTACCATGTTGGGGTGTTTGTCTCGAGCTCCCCTCAACCCACCTGCACCAAGTGGGGCAGCAAAGGAGAAATTCCTTTGGAGCTTTGAATTACAATTCCACCAGGAGCTATAAGCACAGCCCTCATTGATTCAAAAATGGCTATCGGAGATGCAGAGGTTCAAGGGTCACACTGTCTGAAGCCAGGTGTAGAGTGGATCTCACAGGAAGTCTATTTCATCCCAGGACAAAGACCCAGAGGAAGGCCTGGCTCTGCAGTCTAGGGCAGAGTCCTCACAGAGCCTCTGGAAGTGGCCAGCACTTGCTTAACCTTCAAAGAAAGTCAAGTCGCCAGGGTTGGCTTCCCGCTTGTCCTTGTCCTGATGAGAGTAGCAGGTTCCCCTCAGACGACTCCCTATCAAGGCGATCTGCAGATTTTCCTCCAGCCGGCATATCGGCTGCAAAGATAATGTAGGTATTTTCAGCCAGCCCAGAGCCAGAAAGATAAGGGGGAGAAGAGCGGGAGAGAACTTGATTGAATGACCAAGATAAATTTACTGTACCACAGGAAATCGAAATGCAAAAATCAGGATTGGGAACAACTGAAATATTTAAAAAGACAGAGAGAGAAAAGGGATGGGCAAGCTTACCCCTTCCTCCCCTGAGCTCGTGAATATTGTAAAAGATAATGGGGTTGAGAAGGAAAGGGACCAGAATAGAAACCGGCCATTAGGGAGGACACAATGACAAGGTCCAGGTTACAAATGGGAATATAATTAAGGAAGGAAGAGAAGTGAGAAGAGTTTGGGGTTGGTCTCCTTGGCCTCAGGTCTCCCAGATTAGGGCTGAGAGAGCAGGCCTGTCTGCTGTAGAAGCCTTTTCTCTCATCCTCTCTGAGGTCTGTGAACGGAGTTGGGTTGCAATGGTCTTAGATGGTAAGCATGAGGGCAGTGGGTTAGAGCCATAAGAACCTAAATAGTTTGGGTCAGGTAGGAGTTTGCTTTCCTCAAGTGTTGCTGTTTGAGTTGAGTTTTCCACCATCATCCATGGGTGTTGTCTTCAAGGACTGAGGCTGAGCTGCTAGAGCTCCAGTTAGATAGAAAAGGGCGGAGCCTAGAGAAAACCCAGCCACATGCCCCAAGACCCCTGGATTAGACTTGGTACTTCTCATTCCCGATCACGTTCTTTCAGGAACCTCTTCAGTTGTACTGCACCCATTAACTACAGGGGCTGTTGGGAAATGTAGTTTTTGCTATGCACTCAGGAAGGTGGGAATAGGGTCTTGGAGGATAAACGCAGACGAAGACCACAAAGAACTAGTTGGAACCAAGGGCCAGAATGACTGGGGTGCTGGTGGGAAGGGACAGTGAGACTCTGGTCTTGGAGAGAGAGCTACCCATGGCTCCGTGTGGACTTTTGCTGCTGTCTGGGAGATCAGCTGCAGACTTCCATCAGGACCAGCGGGGTCTGGAAGCAGATGTACTTCTCGGTGAAGACGTGGCCCATCAGTTGGCATGTCCTTGCAAGCGATCAGCCCCCACTGTCTCCTCTAACCACCCCAGGCTGCAAGAGGAGAAAACTGCCTGTGTTTCCCCCTCAGCAGTGACTGCAGCATCTTGGCATAAGTCTCCCTCCCTCCCCTCTCAAACCGAGAGCAAAATCAGGGACACAAGAGGGGCACGTTAAGCAATCAGTGGCTAATGGAAGGAGTAACCCCTCAGGATTGGACATTCAGGCTCAGGTACGGGAGTGGAGATGCGGGAAACCCAGGCCACTGGCTGCAATCAGCAGCAAGGCAGGGGGCTCTTTCATAGAGCAATGGGGGTGGAGAGTCAGGGTCCATCCGTCAGGCCCTGTCAGCTTAGACCCAGACTGTGTTTCCTCTGAGGAGCCTGGATTACATGTATGCTAATTGCCAGTCATTGGCATGATTTCCGGAGCTCCCAGCTTAAGATCGCTCTTCACAGTGTCTATTTTCACCACCCCGTGGGGTCACCTCTGCAATCAATACACCTACCTCGACAGGGGCTGGCTGCTGGGCAGGGCAGATCTGATCACTCCAGCTCCTCTCTGTTTTTAAGAGCAAACATCTATGCATAAAACCTTTCAGTGATCCACGGGCCACCGCGTTGCTCACCGCCTGCATCCCAGTCTGCCGTCATCAGCCTGCCATTTCAATCTTAAACAATGAAACCATGTTCTCTCTTCAGATGTAAAGACAGGCCCCAGAGACCTTGATTCAAGTCAAGAGACCCGAGCTCCCTTGGGGTCTCTCTGAAGAGCTGCTGTAAAGACTGCTGTCCCCAAGCCCTCTCCCTGGTGTGTCCTGGAAGCAGGGCTGCACACTTGTTTCTCAGGAACACACGAGGGAGACTGTGTTTGTTAGAGGGTTTCCATTAGGGTCCTAAATCTTGCAGTTCTGTGGGATCGCCTGGGGAAGGAGTCTGGCGCTCACTCTCTGGCCTGCCTAAGGGACATCAGAGCTCACTACTGGCTTTGTGTCTCCTCATCACTGGGTCTTATGTAGACACAAAATCTTAAGAAACATGCCTCCTGATTCCCAAGAGTCCATCTCGTTTCCTTCCTCTCTGGGTTGTGTAGACAAGCTCCTGTCAGGGCTCTGTCTCACCAAGCTTCATACTTTCAAATGTAGAGCACAAAAAACTCTTGTTTTTTCTTTTTGTAAAAGTAGAGTTGATGTTTCACCCTCTCCATAAGTCATTACACTCACACACACACAAACACACACACACACACACACACACATACGCGCGCTCGTGCGCGCGCGCACACACACTCACATACAAAACGACTGGGAAATACGTAGTAGCCAGGTGATTGTGAGCAATCAGGGCTCGGCAGTGGACAGCCATGGCCCCTCCCTAGTTCTGCACACACTAGCCCTGTGGATTCAGGATTCCTGTCTCTTGCGTTCTGGATGCTCCCAGGTATTAATTCCGAGGTGGGGTCTGCAGAGGGGATAGTGTAGAAACCAGGACTGACTATACTGGCGGTCTCATGAAAAGAAGGAATGGCTCGTTGACATGTGAGTGTGCAGCTCTGTGTCTTGCCGTGTGGCACCCAGTGGTGTCTCAAGATTCTTCCCACACAAAGGCCACCAACAGATGCTGCCCATCAACATGCATTCAAATAAACCTCTCTTCTTAATAAAGTTACCCAGCCTCAAGTCTTTCATCTTAGTAACAGAACAGAACATGCACCCATTATTCTCTACTTTGGAGCCTTTGTAGTAAGGCTGAAGAAAAAAATCTCACTGTGATATCCAGGTGTGGTCTCCAGGTTCATTTCAATAGAAGGTCACAGCCATTTGCAATATGCTTTGTTGCTCCTCCCATTTGGGGGTGGAGTCTGTTTCTCTATCTTTAGTATCTGGATTGGTTCTGTGCCTGGCTTTGCTTACTTAGAATAGAGAAAGGGGTGGGCTAGGCAACTTTGGGGCATTTGTGTCTGTTATGGTTGTATATGCTCAGCCCACAGAATGGCACTATTAGAAGGTATGGCCCTGTTGGAGTAGGTGTGGCCTTGTTGGAGTAGGTGTGGCCTTATTGGAGTAGGTGTGTCAGTGTGGTTATGGGCTTTAAAACCCTCATCCTAGGTCCCTGGAAGTCAGTATTCTGCTAGCAGTCTTCAGATGAAGATGTAGAACTTTCAGCTCCTCCTGCACCATGCCTGCCTGGATGTTGCCATGTTCCTGCCTTGATGATACTGGACTGAACCTCTGAACCTGAAAGCCAGCCCCGATTAAATGTTGGTCATGGTGTCTGTTCACAGCAGTAAAACCCTAATGAAGACAGTGTCCTTAGTTCCTCCTTTCTTCCTTGTTTGTTGGGTGTGTGTTTTATTTAAATTACTTGTGTATCTGTTTGTTTAAATTTGAGACATGGTTCTATGTGACCCAGGCTGGCCTTGAACTCTGGGTCTTCTGGTTTTGACCTGTGAAGCACTGGGTGTTGGCATTACCCTGGCTCTGTCTTGGAATGTCTTCGTGGAAGGCACATCATGGCTGAAAGACCACAAGGAGAGAAAGGTCCACCACCATCCAACACTGGTGCCAACTGTGTAGGGAGGGCCTCTTGGATCCCCAAGCCTGTCAACCTCCCGCTGAGCACAGCTGCACAAGCCAGACCAAACAAAGCCAGCCTAGGAACAGGCCACCAGCCAACCGGAACGAGAAATAAAAGTTGTTTTCAGTCACAAATAGAATATCATAAATAATGAATGGATATAATATTAAGTGTGTAAGTGCTGGGCAGCTTTTGATGCAGCAATGGGGATCTGAGGCAGGGGCGTGTTAGGAAGAGGGAACAACCACTCAAACGCCCACACAAACACCGTTTAGTATCTCATTTTCTACACACACATTTTCCCACCGTTTTATCTTGTAAATTTCCAGATATACATTAAAAGTGAATATTTGGTACCCACCATTTAGATTCTATAATCAGCACTTACTGTTTATCTCCTCATTTGCCAGTCCTTGTGTGTGTGTGTGTGTGTGTGTGTGTGTGTGCATGCGCACCCACTATAGCACTCACGGAGATCAGAGGACAGGCTCAGGTGCTGGGCCTTGCCTCCCATGTTGTTTGAGGCAAGGTCATTATTTACCAGAGACTCTCCCTTGTCTCTGCCTCCCATCCCATCTCAGGAGCCCTAGGGTGTTGGGTGCACCTGATCTCCCGGCTTTACGTGGGTTCTGGGGATTTGAACTTACATCCTCACAATTGTGTGGCAAGTGCTTCACCCACCAAGCCACGTGTCCATCTCCCTTCTCAGTTTTTCGATACATTTCAAAACTGTAAACATCAGTTCCTCCGCCCCTAAACACATCAGCACCCTGGGCATGCTGTTTTTCAGTAGCTGTAATATTATAATACCTAACGTGTAATTTTGCACCCTGCTTTATTCAATTATCATGATAGATGAACTCATTTGGATGTTATGAAACTCTTTGTGAAATTTATTTTTAATGGTAGATAATAGACTAAGGAGATGCGCTGACATTCATTTTTCTATATTATGATTGTTGGATACTTGTGATTTTTCTAGTTTGTCCTCTGTTATTATAAGCTACCCATCAAACACCCTTATTTCCAGGTAAAGGAAAAAGGCCAGAGGGCTTAAACAACTCATCTGATGTGCTCTGGGATAAGAGACAGTGTACAATTCTCGTTAAATAAAACATTTCTTTCCTCTTATGGGAAAGAATTAGATCAATCTGAAGAGCTTGGATCCCCGCACTGAGGACAGCTAGCTTCTGTGCTGCGCTGGATGCCCTGGCTGGATCCCACCACCTCTCACTCTCCTTGCTCAGCTGCATACCCTGGAGGAATTCCCAGTGCCTCCCATCTCCTCATCCATCCTGTGAACTGGGAATGGTGAGCGCCCTGGCTCAAGAGTGTCAGAATGCCTGGCACAGGCCTCCACAGACACCATTTTGTCCACAGCCACAAAGTTTTAGTGTATATGCTGCCGGAGTAAGCACACAGTGAAGTTTTAGAAGCAAAGGTATTTACACATACCAATGTGTCGCACACGCACACGGGATCCCACGCAGGAGTAAAATTAAACTAAACTAAACAGCACACAAGCTAAGTGTGTCAAAGACAGTTCCTGAGCAGCCCCTCTGATGATACAATGTAACCATCTTCTTAGAGAGGTCCACCTGCTTCCTGTGCAGCCACTGATGCCAGTTGTTTTCAACAGCTGCTCAGGGAAGGTGCTGTTCTGATTGTTACAATAAAAAAAAAAGTGTGTGTGTGTGTGTGTGTGTGTGTGTGTGTGTGTGTGTGTGTGTGTGTTTGAAGGCTAGAGGGCAATTCTGAGTGCCATTCTCAGGAACCCTGTCCACCTCCTCCTGACACAGGCTCTCTCGGGCCAACGAGCCTGAGCAATTTCCTGTCTACTTCCCCAGAGTCGGATTGCAAGCACGCACAGCTCCCTCCACAGCATTTTACCATGCTTTTAGGTACTGAGCTCAGGCCCTTGTACTAGCATATCATCAAAAATCCACTAGCCATCTCCTTAGTGCCGCCTTCTTCTTCTTCTTCTTCTTCTTCTTCTTCTTCTTCTTCTTCTCCTTCTCCTTCTCCTTCTCCTCCTCCTCCTCCTCCTCCTCCTCCTCCTCCTCCTCCTCCTCCTCTTCCTCCTCCTCCTCCTTCTTTGTCTTTGTCTTCTTCTTCCTCTTCCTCCTTCTCCTCCTCCCCTCCCTCTCCCCTTCCTTCTCCTTCTTCCTCTTCTTTTGGTTTTTCAAGACAGGGTTTCTCTGTATAGCCCTAGCTGTCCTGGAACTCACTCTATAGACACACATGCGCACATACACACATGCACACACACCACCTTTTGCTAGTGCTTGGGGTCGAACACAAGGTCTGCACGTGCCAGACAAATGCTCTACGAGCTACCATACACCAGCCCTTGGCTTTTTTAAAGACAGGGTCTCACTAGTAGCCAAGGCTGAGTTCCAGCTTGCAATCCTCCTGCCTTGGACCATTCAGATGCTGGGGTTACAAGTATGTGCCACCATGTCTGCCTGGACTTTCTTAAAGGAACACTTCTACCCAAACAACCAACCTCCAGTTTAGCCCAGGGAAAGCCACGCCCCATTTTTGACTGCAGCCCCTTCCTTTCCTTTGCAAAGTTCCAGTTTCTCCCATTTCTAACCTTCTGTTTCTCCACCAAGGCTCTCTGTTTTGATGCCCTGACCATGCTTGTACACAGACTGCCAGCTCTGACTCTGAGGTGTTCTGTCTGACAGCATCTACTCTGGGACACTCACCCCATGCGCCTTGTTAAGGCTCTTTTTCATCGTGGTCAGAGACGACTTGGAACACCTTCCAGTGCAATGTTCTTTGTCCTGACCAGTAATGTTACCAAGTAAATGTTACCAGGGACTAAAAGCCAGTTCATGGTTCTGGTTTTATCTGAATTGGTACATAGTGCTCAAAGATGGTAAGAAGATGGAGCTCAGTTGTAGAGTGTTTGCCTAGAGTGCACAAAGCCCTGGGTTCTATCCCAAATACCACATAAAGCTATATTCTGAAATTCTTGGGGGGCAACGGTCATCCTCATGACCAGGTTGGCCTTGAACTTGCAATACAGATGAGGTCATCCTCATGTGCATGTTCTGTTGTGCTTGTGTGTGTGTGTACACTGTAGCAGGGAGAAACCTCTCACTTGTCTCAGGTAGCTGATTCTAATGATTCTGGACCCTCTCTTTGAGGCCATTATCATTTTTATAACCATCCTCATCACTAGCTAGGGCAACTAAAACTGAGGAAATAGTGGTCCTTATGGGATTCTGGGGCCTACTAGGGGGTGGGACTCACACAGCTGGGGGGGTCATGTGGCTCTTCTTTACCCTTTTCATCTCAAATCCAAAGGAAAGGAACATTCTGGGCTCCATTTTTCCTGCAATGTTTCCTCAGAGACCTGGGAGGCTGGAAGTTTCCTTCCTCTTAATCCCCAAGGCAGGAGTGACATGCCTGTTCTTCATCCTTTTTAGGCAAACAAGGGGAGTCTGGGGAGAGTCCAACGGGAGGCCAAGGAGATATGTCACCATGTCAGATCTACCCCATGTTCCATTCACCGGAAATACAGCACGGCACACCTTCCATCCGCTTCTGAAAGGGCGTGGCTCACTGTACTGAACCTATCAGGACTTCCAAGATTGTGAGCTTTAAATAGTGACAGACCGCAAACTTTCCCAAAACTTGACTGAGATAATTACTGCTGTTAACTAAGATGTTTTCTTTCTTTCTTCCATTCTTTTTTACCCAAATTATTCAGGGATCTGAGCATCTCAGTGAGGGTAAAGTTAGGAAAGAGAGATCAATGTAAGTGGCTGACTGATGGCTAACGGCCTTTAGAGTGTAGAGATTGGGTAAACAGATTTAGCCACTGATTCAACACATTAATTGTTTGTTAACCTTTGTCTAACCTTTAGGAAGCCTCTGAACGTGTGGATTTTAAACCCAGAGTACACTTGAGGTATTCCCATGACAGAACCCATTTTTGCAAGGTGTTAAAACTCATTAATGTTCTGTTGAAGCAGGGCAGAGAAGGGGGGTTGGGCGGGGGACAAAGCATATCAAATAGAGAACTAATCAAGCAAATTAATGTATGCAGCAGGCTCGCTCTCTGGCTTGTGGAAATATTCATTTGTTACCTATATAAGCTATAATTACATAAAACGCAGGCGATTGCTGGATAGAGGGTGATTTAAGGGTTGAGAGAGCAAACGTAATAACAATAACGTGATCCTAATAGCCGTCATCAGTCTAATAACGTTGGCCCCTG
Organism: Apodemus sylvaticus; assembly: GCF_947179515.1. Taxonomy (NCBI): domain Eukaryota; kingdom Metazoa; phylum Chordata; class Mammalia; order Rodentia; family Muridae; genus Apodemus; species Apodemus sylvaticus. The sequence continues at coordinate 35,348,912 of NC_067481.1, read as the reverse complement.
GCTAGCACTCTCATTTGGGGATTTCAGAGCGTGTTAGCCACATTAATTAATCCTCTGGCCCTTAAGTCTTCGAGGGTTGGGAGAACCATTAGACCCTCTTACTTCAGGTGAGAGCAAAGGACAGCAAAGCTGGGAAACTGAGGGAAGGCTGTGAAGTCCTGCTTCTTACCCGACTCCCCTGCCTCCATGTGCAAGCCAGGCCCAGGCTGGGAGGCAGCTCTCTACTGGGAGGCTGTAAGCTTGGTTCTGTGATGTTTGAATGAGGAGAATGGATGACCATCTTTAAGTATGGTTACAAGTTAAGCATTTAACTCTTCAACCAACATTTCTCATTCCGGGGTGAAACCAGGAGCTGTTCATCAAACTCAAGGTGAACTGCTTCCAATCCTCTCCCCAAAGATCTTGCCAAGCCCTTGAGAGGCAGGGGGGTTGATTCTGTGGTCCTCTTGGCTTTCCTATTGTGTCACCTAAGACCATTTTCTGGTTTAAACTCCATGGATTGGAGTACTGTTATGTTTTGTCTTAAATATTTTATGATCCTAGCTTTCCTATGAGCTTTAGACGGTCTTCCCCAAAGTTAGCAGTCACTGGGTTTTGTGTTCTGGAGATTAACCTTTGGAGTCTTTCCCAAGATCATGAAGGTCCTGGCTTCCCTTTATCTAGCTGTCCCCACGACCTGTTCAGGTTAGTCAAGTCAGTTATCTGGATGACATTTCCTGCTTTTCTGTAGGAGCCAAAAGGGACTTGGCTGTCTTTGTGCAGGTGGCATGAGGAGCCCCCATACCTGGCCCTGTAGAAGCAATGCCCGATGCCTCTTTCCCATCATGCTCTCCTGTTCTCTACTTACCGCTTGCAGTTGCATAAGGCCCTGCTAAGCCCCTCTCACGTCTCTGTGCTAGGGACTGACTGAGCCCAGGGCTTCACTAGTGAGCAGCTCATCACTGAGCTGCCTCTACCTCCTTGGCCTCTCTCTGGCTGTGTGATGTCGGGCTCAGCCTTCTGCTCCTTCCAGCTTCAGCACTTAGCTCCCAGGTCACAAATGAAGAGACACAGAGACATTCCTCCCACTCCCACATGTGGCAGCCATAGAGGCCTCATTGCCCATGGCCAGCCTACTCTCTGCTCCTGGAAATGAGAATCTCTACCTCTTCTGCAGAGGGCTGGCTTCTAGACCCTCGCGGAAATTCTCCCAAGAAAGCGGCTGTTCCACAGGAGCATGTCAGCTAGCTCAGGAGTCTACAACTGCTCCAAATCTCCTCCCCCTCCCTTCAGCCAACAAATTGGGAGCCTTCTCCTTGTCACATAGCTAACCATCACCACTTTTAATCTGCCCCCGAGTGTGTGTGTGTGTGTGTGTGTGTCTAACAGGGTCTTACTGTGTTGCCCAAGCTGGCACCGGAACTATATAGCTCAGACAGGTCTCCAACTCATGATCCCCCTGCTTCAGCATCCTGATCATGCTTTATATCAAAACCAAAACAGCTACAAAGCCACACACAAAACCCTCACAGACAAAAGCATAAAACAATATGAAAACAGGAAACCAGTCAATCAAACTGCAGCACCAAAGGGTGGCAGACCCACAGAAGTAAAAAGAATCACTCCTTACAAACTGTTATGGTTTGAGTAAAATGTCCCTCATAGGTTTGTGTGTTGAATGCTTGATTCCAAGTTGGTGTTTTGGAAGACAGAAGTAGCTGATCACATTTCCACTCACACGCAGGAATCACACCCAGAGAGAACAGGAAATGACTCGAGGCTATTGGTTCTAGTTAGGGTTGTATTCCTCTAAAGAGACACCATGACCAAGGCAACTCTATTATAAAGGCAAACATTTCATTGGGGCTGGCTTACAGTTTCAGAGATTCAGTCCATTATCATCATGACAGGAAGCATGGCAGTGTGCAGGCAGACATGGTGCCGGAGAAGGAGCTGAGAGTTCTACATCTTAAATCAAAAGCAACCTTCTTTTGCAGGCTGTCTTCTGCACTGCGTGGAACTTGAGCACTAGGAGACCCCAAAGCCCGCCTACATCAGCGACACACTTCCTCCAACAAGGCCACGCCTCCTTGTAGTGCCACTTCTCATGGGCCAAGCCTATTCAAACCACCACACTATTAAACCCTCAAAGCCCACACCCAATGGAGAAGGCTCTACCTGTAGGTTTTATAACTTTCCCAGACAGTTTCACCAGCTGGAGAGCAGGTGTTAAAATACATGAGTCTGTGGGGTCCATTTCTCATCCAAATCCCTTTACCCACTCAGTGACGAGCCAGCGTGCCTCACAACTACCAAATCCTGGATTTCCCCCTCTGAGTCTTCAGTCTGCATCAGCCCAGCCTGACCCTGGCACACATGCACCTTAGGATATCAGCCATATTCCAACCCCAAAAGATTAGGACTATGCCTCTGCTCACTTCAACAATGAGCAATCAGCGTTTGAAGTGTACCTGGTTGTCATTGAAACACACTGTAAGAGTCAAACTTGTATCAGACTAGAAGCCTTAGTATAAAAAGGAAGAACATAAAATGTCTCAGTAATTTTTTATAAGAATTATACAGCTAAATGGTATTTTAGATATATTGGGTTAAATAAAATATATTAATTTCACTGGTTTCTTTTTCATGTTAAGATGGGTACTAAAGGATTTTAAGTTATGTAAATGGTTAACCTTATGCTTCCCTTGAGCTTTGATCTAAAAGTTCAGAATTCTATTCCCCCTGAGCTGCTCCCTTGCTGGGTGTGGTGGTTTGAATGCTTGGCCATAGGGAACAGCACCATTAGGAGGTGTGGCTTTATTGGAGGAGGTGTGGTCTCGTTGGAGAAGGTGTGGCCTTATTGGAGGAGGTGTGTCACTACTTATGCTCAGGCCCTGCCTAGTGATGAAGAGAGCCTCCTCCTGGCTGCCTTCTGGAAGACAGTCTGTTCCTGCTTCCTTTAGATTAAGATGTAGAAGTCTTGGTTCCTGCAGTACCACATCTGCCTGCATGATGCATGCACACTTCCCACTATGATGATAATGGACTGAAACTCTGAAACTACAAGTCAGCCCCAATTAAATGGTGTCTTTTATGGGCGGTGGTGGCACACGCCTGTAATCCCAGCACTCTGGGAGGCAGAGGCAGGCAGATCTCTGAGTTCGAGGCCAGCCTGGTCTACAGAGTGAGTTCTAGGACAGCCAGGGCTACACAGAGAAACCCTGTCTCGAAAAAAACCAAACCCCAAAAAAACCCAAAAAAACCCCTCCCCCCCCAAAAAAAGAGTAGTCTTGGTCATGGTGTCTCTTCTCAGCAATGGAAACTCCAACTAAGACACTGGGCATCTCAGAATTATTACCTTCTATGGGCCGTTTCCTAGAGGAGATGCTGGGGGTCTGTGAGCATCTCTCTCAGTGCACTGGAGGTCCTTGCCAAGTTGTACCTTGCTATCCCAGATTGAATCCCACGCCCCTCTGTCTTTCACTTTCAACACTAAACATGCTGACTATTCAAGCCTGCCTCTGTCTGACAGCTGACAGCTCTGCTGATGGTGTTCCTAGCCTATCATTGCTTTGGGGACAAGAAGGTATCTCAAGTGAGGACAAAACCCCGTGACAGCCAAGGACCTGTATTCCCCTAGAAATCCCACTCTGGAGAGGTCTCTTGAAGAGAGGCACCCTGAAGTGTTAGCTTTTCTGTCATTGTCAAGGGGCTGGGCCTAGAGTCCAGCTCCTCTCTCTGTTGTCTGTGTGACAAGAACAGACAGTAAGGAGGCTGGACCTGACCAGTTCAGTCTCCTCAGTTTGAAGCACCCCCTCGCACCCACCTTGGCTCTGGACTATTTGGGCTTTGCTCCTGCTCTCCTCAACCCTTCTCCTGCCTTGAGAGACACTTAGAGACACTTGGTCTCAAGTCTAGACCAAGAATGACATTAACCAGTCCTGTTTATTGAATGCTGAGTGTGTGCCAGACATTGAAGTCCTCTATGCATATCTCAGTTAAATCAGTTCATCAACCCTGTGGAGCAAGTCCTAGGACCACCCCCAGCCTACCCCAGAGGAGGCCGAAGCTTAGAAAATAGCCGTATTTTGCCTGAAATTATAAACTAACACACACACACACACACACACACACAGAGAGAGAGAGAGAGAGAGAGAGAGAGAGAGAGAGAGAGAGAGAGAGAGCTGGGACTCAGGCCTTATCAGACTCCAAAGCCATGCTAAAAATGCTACAATATTGTCGAGTGTATTCAAAACTTAAAATTCAATGAGTGGTATACAGACATTTTTCCTCCCCAAAATTAACAAAGTAGCATTAAGATGACCCCTGCAGCCCTGAGCCTGCCTTCCCTTGCCTAACTCTTCCAAAGGTAACCACTGCTTACCCATTTTGCTTTGTTTTGTAGCACTGGGGATTGAACCCACGGCTGTCCCCATGCTAAGCAAGCGCTCTACCACTAAGCTACAGCCCTAGCCCCTGCCTATGCATGATGCTATATGTTCACTCACAGACCCACATTTAGATCTTTGAGTGTTTTCTGGTTTTTGTTTGTGACACACACTGCATCATGTTAATACTTGTGGTTTTTGGATGCTATTCCCCACTCTCACTTGTATCTTAAAGATCTTTCTATGTAAGTAGATATGGACTGACTTAGTCATTGTCTCCTACATGCTAAGCATGTACTCATTATATCAGTGAGCTACATTTCCAGCCCATTTTTTCCAGCCCATTTTAAAAACAATTAAATTTATCATTATTATTATTATTATTATTATTATTGTGGGTGTATGTGTGTGTGATGTGGGTCATGGGAGGGAACACGTCACAGGATTCATGATGCTAATGTGAAAGTCGGAGGACAATTTTGTAGAGTTGGTTCTATTCTTCTACCTTCACGTGAGTTCTGGGGACCAAACTCTGGCGCCAAGACTTGCCCAGCAAGCACCTTTAGCCACGGATCCACCTCGCTGGCCCCCATTATACTGTAGTAACCGTAGAATCAAGCACCACCAATTTCCACAGCGTTGTCTGAACACCCTTATCAGCCTGGCATCCATCTACAGGCTTTGCACAGATCTGAACGTCTGCTGTGGAGATGGATGTCTGCGCCTCCTGGGCCATGGCGATTGTGCATTTACATTTTGATCAACACGGACGCGTTGCTTTTGAAAAGGCCTCTGCTTCCTCTGACACTCAGTGAGATGCCAATCTTCCTACGAGTTCGGCAGATGTAGGAATCCCCGCCAGCCTTTCCACCCTATTTCTCTGTCTTAGGACCCTCATACCTTAAATTTCCTGCTTTTCTGCTACTGTGACCACCTCATTTTCCTAGAGGGAGGGGTGTCTATCCCCCTGGATGAAAAGTTGCCCCCTACAATGAGATCTGGAGACGGTCACCAGCAGCCACTGTTTAATATGTATTGGGAGCCTGCTGCGTGCTGGGCCCACACAGCAACCAAGACGACCTTTGGGAAGGAAACCTACAGTGATTTGAAGGCACAGATTACTTAATAAAAAGCGACAGCCCCATCAGAGGCCACAGGGGCTCCACAACAGCCTCATCAGGGGCCACGGGGGCGTCGCTGATTCCCTGGACGGCTGTACACCACTGGTGAAGCAGGTGGGGGTGTGTCCCCCCTCTGAGAAGCTACATTAAGAAGGCAGCTGGTCTCCTACAGGACGTCTGTGCGATTCGATGGGGCTCATCACTTTCCGGTCTATGAGCAATTAAATTGCACCAGGAAGCCCTGCATCCTTACATCATCCCCTAACGACTTTGGGCTGCGGGAGTTGGATGCAAAGAACCCGCATCCACATCAGTGCGCAACTGGCCAAGTCTCACCTTGTTTCAAGGGCCAAACATTCAGCGCAGTTCCAATTTGTCCCCCTGCCAAGACCAGAAAGCAGCTGGCTTTGTCCCCGCACCTCTGGCGTTAGGCACCCTTTGAACCCACAGAACGGCTTGCAGCTTGAGGATACAGCCGCCCGCGCCTTTCTTTTTTTCCCTCCGACTCTGACACCTTCAACCCTGCCCACTCTCACTCCTGCTCGCCCCCCTTCCCCGCCCTAAAGACTTTTGTTTTCTGCAAGTCCCATCCCAGGGCCTGTCAGATTGCATTTTTTATTGCATGGAGACAAAAAGCCATCTGGAGGCCCTGGTCTACTGACTGCCGTTCCCAGGGTCTCCTGGCAGGCCTCCGATTAAGAGTTACCCCCCACCACCAGCCCTCACTCTTTATTTTTTAACCCCTCCCTGCCCCCTCCTCAGAGCTGGTGCCTTTGTCCCTCTGCTTTCCTCCTCGCCCTGTCACTGAGGTCCGGCTACCTTGTCTTGGTGGAACAATGCGGGCTGTCAGCTTTTATTAAGCGAGCTGAGAAAAGCGCCGTGATTTCAGGTGGCTGAACGCTTACAAATTCTGCCTTTCAGTCTACCAACCCGGAGTTTCTTTCCTGGTTGCCAATAGACTTTTTTTTAGGGGGTAAGGGGGAGAGGGGTTGCTACTATTCCTCTCTGCTTCTCTTCTTCTCAAACCATCAGCTCCAAAACTAAGCAACCGGTGAGAGCCTTTGCAAGGTCATTTAGCCAAGGACACAGCACAGGTGAAGATCGGCTGCAACAGCCCTGTAGGAAAGCTAGTCTCCGAACGCCTGGAGGGTGGAGGGATCTGAAAAGCAAGAGAGGCTGCCTCCCCCCTCACCTCCCCTACACTACAGTCTGGGCGGGGTCCCAGTCTCATGTTTGCAGTTAAGGATCCCTGCAAGTGTGAGCATGCACACTTGAAGGTTGAAACTCAAGCTCAAGAGATGGCTAGACTCCAGGTGAGCAGAGGACCGGCCTCAAGTGTAAGGCACATAAAACTCTGCTTATGGGCGTGAACGTACCCGGCACAAAGTGAGCTCCGCCCGGACACAAAGTGACAAGGGAGTGTCCCTGTCAGGAATGTCGGGAGCCAGTGTATTAGAGGAAGCCTGGCAGACAGCAAGTCCCAGTGTAGGTTTCAAGCTGTTAAGTATGGACCCTGTCCTGTGGGAGCCATGTGGCCTGGGATCGGAGTGGTCTCGGCCGACTGTATCCATTTCAAAGAGCTCATAGGAAGACTGAGAGAGAGAGGTTGGCGGAAAGCTTCAAGTATCACACTTGGTTCACAGGACATAGGCAATCAGCGCTGGCAAATTGGTTACCGTCTCTCACCAGGCTCTGGGGTCCAGGCCCCCTCCTGCCTTAATTCTTGCTTGGTAGTGATCTATAATAATCCACTGTTGCAGCCAGGCAGTGGTGGCGCACGCCTTTAATCCCAGCACTTGGGAGGCAGAGGCAGGCAGATTTCTGAGTTTGAGGCCAGCCTGGTCTACAGAGTGAGTTCCAGGACAACCAGGCTACACTGAAACCCTGTCTCAAACAAAACAAAACAAAACAAAACAAAAACAACAAAATCCATGGTTGCTTCCTGAGAGGGAATGCTCATTCTCAGGGACCAGTTCCCCCATAGGAGGATGGGGCTGAGATCCCCACATGTGAAGGCATGCGTCCTCTACAGCCATTTCCCCTTGGATGGCTTCAGGTAGAAAAAAAAAATCCAAAATGGTGTTCTGAAGCAGAAAGCAGCCAGGCTTTCAATGCTGGGTTCCAGATCTGCTCCAAAGAGGGAGGCAATCTCACTTAAAGAACCCAGCAATTGGCCTTTAGATCAGAGGCTTGAACAGAAGCTTAAAGCACAAACTTATCCATTGTTCTCTCCTCTCAGGTAACGTGAACCTGAATTTGGCCTCCGGCACTGGAGGAGACACTCCACATGAGAGTCACTAAGAGTCACGTGGTGAATGTCAGTCCAAGGATGAAGGCTGGCTCCAGCTTCCTAGAGGCTCCGAGGTCGAGGTGGGATGGAGAAAGCTCCCAGATCCTGATCACACACATTTGCCACTGAATTCTCAAAAGTCCTGTGAAGTAGGTTTTATTACCCTCATTTTACACAAGAATAAATGGAGACTCAGAGAGTTTAAGAAACTAGCCCAAGGCCTTGGAGCCAAGTGAGGAGTCAGGATATGTCCCGGAATCTATCAAAGCACCAAACCCAGGCCTGTCACTCCACACCAGTGTCTCCAGCGGCCTTTAATTAATCACCTAATAAAGGCAGGCACGATGCCTGTCAAGTTTCACCAACAGTTAATATCGCCCCACTTTCACAAACGATCAACCAGCCTGACCGAGATGCTACATGCAGGATTCCTCCCCCCCCCCCCCACACGGCAGAATTGCTTTGAGGCCCCACCTCCCACTAATGATCAGAAGCAGCCTCAGGGAGCAATCCTTTTTAAAAATGAAGCTGTCTCAGACTTGCAGTGGACAAATATGGCCAGAGCTGTCTCACAAATCTTTCTTCAAGAACCACATGGTGGATGTGTTGCCAGTACTGATGTTGCTGACTAATTTGGGGGCCTGCGGGCCTGTGCGGCTCTGCTCTGAAATAAAACAAGGAACTTTCCTTGTTTCCCATAAAATTACAGTAGGAAACCAAGGTGGTCTGCACAGGCCTTGGGAAGTGATTAGAGGGACCCGGTCTGTGAGTAAACATGGATTTTCACATGTTCCTGCCTGCTATAGAAAAATACCCCCTCCCCAATCTCTGGATCTTATGTTAATTTGTCCTAAAATTAACATAAGATCCAGAGATCGTCGGGTTTGTAGAGAGATGGCTCAGTAGTTATGAGCACTGACTGCTCTTCCAGAGGTCCTGAGTTCAATTCCCAGCATCTACATACTGGCTCACAACCATCCATAATGGGATTCGAAACCTTCTTCTAGTGTGTCTGAAGACAGTGACAGTGTACTAACATGTGTAAAATAAATAAATAAGTCTAAAATATTGAAATAATTGGACCAGAATGATTCCTCTCTGCGACCCCATCCTTCTCTCCCTCCAGTCTTACAGTACTCAGCATCGAACCCAGGACCTCGAGTGTGCTAAACGAATGCTGTTCCGCTGAGCCACGTGCTGCTGAGCCGTGTCCTCAGCCTTTTCTCACTTTATTTTGAGACAGGGTCTTGCTGTGTTGAGGCTGACCTCAAACTCTAGATCTTCCTTTGCTTTCTGAATGTTGTGATTATAAGCATGAAACCGTATGTTCGGTCTGAAGCACAACAGTCTCTGAGGTTCTTTTATGGTGTGTGTGTGTGTGTGTGTGTGTGTGTGTGTGTGTGTGTGTGTGTGTTATGTCTGGGTCTGGGTCTATGACTGTGTGTGCACACACATACACGTGCACATGCTCAGGCACTTGGGTAGCCAAGCACATATGTAAGCATGTATGTAGAGGGCAGAGACAGATGTTGGGCATCTTCCTCAATAGATGGCTCTTCCACATTATTTACTGAGACCGTGTCTTCCAGTCAGAACCAGAGCTCGCCAATAGCAAGTCTTTCAACCATTGAGCAATCCCAGTCCCAAGCTAAGGGTCTTTCAGATTCAAGTGCCTGTATCTAAAGTTGTGTCTTCTTACCAGATGCCTCTGAAGATGAAATACAACTGTTTTGTGACTCGGGACCCTCTCTGTTCAAGGCCAATTTTGGTCTTCACAGCCATCTCTCTAGGTAGATATTTTCACCATTTTAAAATGAAGCTGAGATTTCTGTCTGAGGTCACATAGCTAGTAAATGGCAGAGTTGGACTTTGGAAGGCCCAGGCCCTTGCTGTAGCCACACTGGTTATATACTTACATCTACTGGAAAAGGCCACAGAGCAGCCTTCTGTTCCTGACCCTAGACTTTATAGAGATCTCTACCCACTGAGAATCACTCAGAACTTGTTTGCCAAATGGGAAAACTAAATGAATAAAATATCAAAGATAGAGCCACCAGCCATCAGGTGGTCTCTAATTGGTCCCTTCTCTTATTCCACAGTCCCATTTAAAGGTGAGAACGTTCAGGCCCCACATGAAGGTGTGAAGTCTAGACTTCCCTGTTAATTTTTACCACTTTTGTTACCCCTGAATGAATGGACCTGCTGATCGATCACACCTGGGCTTGTATGTTCAGGGCTGGAACAGACAGGTCTGTGCTGGGAGTCTGAGTCCGGCCTCTCTCTAGCTGTATGACCTCTGTGATCACTAGCTGGTAAAGTGTGTGTGTGTGTGTGTGTGTGTTTGACTAAGTTGCCAACACTTAAAAAGTATTCACATAAAACTTAACTGTCCCAAACCTCATGTGCCCTGGCGGATTGACAGGCTGGAATCCCTACAGTGCGTCAGGAAGCAGCTGATGAGAAGGATGCTCACCACAGCCTCTCTTGCTCTTTTTCTGGAGCCCTGCCTCTGTGTTAGGCTTTTCTCTGGATTCTCATTCTTCTTGGCCTGGAAGGCATCTACAGAGGTAGCCTTTGTTCCTCTGGTCACTAGGTCCTGGGCCTTAAGGGACTCATCTGAATGTCTCCTGGGCTTCAGGCCTCCCCTTGGGCTGGGAGACTGAGGGTGCAGTGGGGAGCTGGGTTCTGGAGTCCACTCTGTTGTAAGGCTCATTGGGGAGGCTGGGAGGAAGTTTGGAAACATTTCACACTGATCTGGTCCCAGGTCTACACTGGGTCTCTCTCAACAGCAGAGGTTCTCAACCTTTCTGTTGCTGTGACCCTTTAATACAGTTCCTCATGTTATTATGACCCTCCCCTCCATAAAATTACTTCTGTTGCTACTTCCCAGCTGTAGTTTTGCTACTGTTTGCCAGAGGGGATGTGACTCACAGGTTGAGAGGCACTGCTCTAGGAAGCCATGGGTACCGGTGATGGATGGGTGGGTGGATCCCCGCCTGCCTTCTGGGGGCCTGTCTGTTTCTTCTCACAGAGTCCCTGCTTTTCAGAGATTAATTGTTGTCAAATACAAGTTATTTCTAATCCTTTCAGGACCCATTTAATCCTTCTGCTTTATTTTATCTTTTTTTTTTTTTTAAATAAAGTCACCAAGGCTTTTTAAAAAATTTTGTTTTGTGGATTTGCCAGTGATTGTCCAGTTTGACAAATTGGATTCTTAAAGCCGATTCTCTGAAGGAAAGGATGCAATGTGACAAAACAAGAGACAGCTCATCCTCAAACCGGGAGGATAGATAAATAATAATAATAAAAAAATAACAGCAACCCTATTCTCCAGGCTTCCTGTGACCCACAGGGTGTCTGTCTCAGTTGTCACTGATAATCTAATCTTTCTAGCGTAGGTGAGGAACAGGACAATGGCGACCCAGCCAGGCTGTGGGTGTGATAGGCCTCTGATTAATAGGACTGTCCAATAAGCCCCCACCCCCAGGAAGATGATTAATGACGTTTGACGTGAACTCTGCCCTCCCCCAGTGGGAAGAGGGAGGACGGATATCTGTTCACACAGAATGGCTCGTCCTGAAGGGTTGATTGATTTCTAAGGCTTTGTTCCTAAGAGGCTGTGTCCAGGGAGGGGCCTGGCACCTTTGTGGTGTGTGGGCTTTGCCTAGCCGGATGGGACTGTGTTTACACTTCTCCTGGAGACCAGCCTTTTTGTCGCCTTAGAGCCCTGGGTTACATAAGCGGCACGGCCCTCAACCGCCGCTGCTGAGTTGATGTTCCCAGTCAGTGTGGTCATTCTGACTTCTCCATACCATAGAAGCCCGACAAGGCATTCTGTAAGGGACAAGCTGGGCTTCTGAGTCCTTCTGGGATAGCCACTCCATCTTCTGGGTTTATAAGGGTATAGGCTGGGTGGGAGTGTCTAGTCTTTAGGTCCAGCTTAGATGCCCCCAAGCAGAGTAACTAGAGCAAACCTGAGGCTTGTGACCCCCCTTTGGCAAACCTCTCTCTAAGACTATTTGCATTATGCTTCATTACAGTAGCAAAATTACAGTTATAAAATAGCAATGAAAATAATTTTATGTCAGAGAGTTGTCACAATACGAGGGACCATATTAAAGGGTCACAGCATCAGGAAGACTGAGACCCACTGGGAGGAGTTCATGAATGGACGCCTAGCTGGCTTCCACATGACATCCAGAGGGTAGGAGGTTGTCTGCCTGACCTCAGGGATATCCATATAGACAAGGTTGTGCTAGCTACTTTGTGGTTGTTGCAAACAATATACACCGTAGTGACCTACGGGGTAAAGGTTTTATTTCAGCTTGCAGTTGAAAAGGATGTGGTCCATCACCATGATGAAGGCCTGGGCCAGGAGACTGAGGGAAGCATCCTAAATCAAGAAGCAGAAAGAGATGAATATCTGTTTTTAGTTCTCTTGGTAGTTAGCCTGCAACCCCCGCATACAGATTGGCACTGCCCCACACTCAGGGTCAGACAGGTTAACTTTTCTGGATATGTCATCACAGACATGCTCAGAAGTGTGTTTCCATGGTAACCGTGCATCCAAACAAGTTGACAGTGCCAATTAATTATCACAACCACCTCATACTTGGCAGTAATGGGGTCTTCTTAGCTTAGCTTTCTGGAAAATTTTCCAAATTTTCTCCCTTTAAGAAGACTAGGGGGATCCTTTGAATGTTTCTTTCTGGTTATTGGCTTTTTTATTTCTCTTTAAAAAGATGTATTTAAGTTTTAAAAACATTTTAATTTGTGTGTGTGTGTGTGTGTGTGTGTGTGTGTGTGTATGTGTGTGTGTACATGACTGCAGGTGCTCTTGGAGGCCAGAAGAGGACATCAGACTCTGCTGAGCTGGGCTCACAGGCCTGGCGTGGGTCCCAGGAACCAAACTCAGGTCCTCTACAAGAATATTATGTACTCTTTAACTGTTGAGCCAGTTTTACTTATTTTTAATTATGTGTATGTGTCTTCTGGTGCCCACAGAGACCAGAGAAGACTGTTAGAAGCCCTGCTGCTGGAGTTCCAGGGAGATATGAGCCACCAGACATGGGTGCTGGGAACCAAATTCTGGTGCTTTGGAAGAACAAACGCTCTCAACCACTGAGTTATCTCTCTAAGCCCCTTCCCCACCCCACCCCCATTTACATGTATTTAGCAGTGTGTATGCATGCATGTTATATGTAAGTACACTATAGCTGTCTTCAGACACAGCAGAAGAAGGTGTCATATCCCATTACAGATGGTTGTGGGCCACCATGTGGTTGCTGGGAATTGAACTCAGGACCTTTGGAAGGGCAGTCAGTGCTCTTAACTGCTGAGCCATCTCTCCAGCCCCTAGAATGCCAGTTTTAATCCAAGACCACACAAAGGGAGAAACAAAGGTGACTTAACTGCTGAGTCATCTCTCCCTCTTCCTTACTGGGGACACACTGTGATCAGCTGCCCCGGGCTTCCCTACCATGGTGGCTACGCTTAAAATAAACTCACACACAAAAATGTTTTTGTTGTTTTTGTTTTTGTTTTTATTTGGTTTTTTTGAGATAGGGTTTCTCTGTATAGCCCTGGCTGTCCTGGAACTCACTCTGTAGACCAGTCTGGCCTCGGACTCAGAAATCGCCTGCCTCTGCCTCCCAGAGTGCTGAGATTACAGGCGTGTGCCACCTCTGCCCGGCTCACAAAATTGTTTTTAAACCTTAAATAAATCTTTTAAAAGAGAAATAAAAAAGCCAATAACTAGAAAGAAACAATCAAAGGATCCCCCTAGTCTTCCTAAAGGGAGAAAATCAAGCTCACCGTTAGCTACCCAAAGACTTCAAGGCAGGCCTGGGATATGTGAGACTCTGTCTCACATAAACTCTATAGCCATCGGCATCCCAACAGTGGATGTGGTGTTTCCAGTGTACATCTCCGTAGTGAAGCTTCAGAGACGCTTCAGAGCCACCAGGCCAGGGGTGGCCAGCCAGGCTCTTCAGCCCAGATGCGTTAGCTTCTTGAGCCTCAATGCAGAAGCTACATTTCGCCCATCTCCCATTCAGACCTAGCCTAAGACTAAAACCCTATGAAATATTTAAACCCCAGTGCCACCTCTGCTGTGGGGTCCAAGACAGCAGGATTGTCACCTGCACATGCTGACCAGCCACCCTGGAGATGGCTCAGCACGATGATGTTCTGTCAGCTGAGGTGTGACGTGTGGAAGGCATCTGGTGGTTTAAAAGTATATCGTCAGAAGTGAGGCCTGTGCCAGACTCCCATCTCTGCTCTCACCAGGGGTTTGGGAGTCTAATTCCACTGCTAGGGGCCTTGGTTTGAGCTCATCTCTCAGAAGGCCAGTGCCAGCCAGTCAGCCAATCCTTGGAGCATTCACTGCTTTTTGGGACTTACGGAAACCCACAGACAGACACGCGTCCAGCTCTCGGAAGGTCGACTGGTCAGGACACTCAGTGGGTCTTGTTCTTGATTATCACTCTCTCTCTGATTGGCTCTCATTATTAGGTAATTGTCACAGCTAAGAGTGAAACCCCAAATGATTTTTTCTTTTCTCTAAGGGTATAAGGTCAGAAAGTCAGTAAAGGCTGAGGATGTGGTGCTGTCTCATCTGATGAGCTGAATTCAACCATTTGAACTCACATAAAAATGAGGGCTCACTCAGATATGAGGGCTAAAGAAACGGCTCATTAGCCGGGTGGTGGTGGTGCACGTCTGTAATCCCAGCACTCTGGTAGGCAGAGGCAGGCAGATTTCTGAGTTCAAAACCAGCCTGGTCTACAGAGTGAGTTCCAGGACAGCCAGGGCTATACAGAGAAACCCTGTCTTGAAAGAAAGAAAAAAAAAAAAACCAAACAAACAAAAAACCTGGCTCATTGGCTAAGAGCGCTTCCTGCTTTAGCAGAGGACCTGTGCTCAGCATCCACATGGAGGCACTCTACTAGTCCATAATTCCAGTTCTAGGACATCTAATGCGCCCTTCTGGCCTCTGCAGGAACTGCACCCATGTGGTACATACACAAGCGGGCAAAAACACTAAAACACACTTTAAAAAGATTAAAAATTTCAAGGACTGGAGAGATGGCTCAGAGACTGCCCTTCCAGAGGTCCTGAGTTCAAATCCCACCAAGCACCTGGTGGCTCACCACCATTTATAATGTGATCTGATGCCCTCTTCTGCTGTGTCTGAAAACAGCTATAGTGAACCTCCATATAACAATAAATAAATCTTTAAAAAATTGTCATTCTATGACTGGAAAAGGGATATTTCCAGGTAAAGGCTACAATGTACGCTCTAGCTAGGGGATCAACTTGTCCTGAGTTTCCCAGAACTGTCCCAGTTTTTGAAGTCATCCTGGAATCTGTTTAGTTCTGAGAAAACCATGTAACTGACCATTCTAACTCCACTCCACTACCAAACCTCCTGACTTATTTCCTTGGAGCTGAGTCCTAGGCCCAATGTCGGGGCAGGAGGGAAACATGGACGAAGAGGTGTAGGTACAACTTAAGACTGGGGATGCTCCCAGAGTCTGGTTGAAGCCCAAGCCTAATGTGGCTCAGGTGTCTGGATTTCATCCTTTACCTCTTGTCTCTGTTGCCAGAAAAGACAGACGAGTCTATAGTCCTCTGCTGTGGATGGTTTGAGACCTGGCAGCCATTACTTTCAAAGCCCCTCATCATAGCCTATGATACTGAGCTTTAGAATCTACTGTCAGTAGACTGACAATCTTCTCAGGATGAGACCCATTCAAGTTCAGCTCTATTTGAACACTCAATAGATATATGAATGAAGTAGTTAATGAATGAATGAATGAATGAACGAGGCACCTGTATTTGTGCGTATGTGTTTGTGTGTGTGTGTGTGTGAGAGAGAGAGAGGTGGGGGGCAAGGTTTCATGTCATTTGGACTGGCCTTCACTATGTAACCAAGTGGTGTTGAGCTTCTATTGCCCTGCCTCTGCTTTCTGTATTCCTGAATGATATAGAGATAAATTCTGGCTCCTCAGGGGACCTAGAGCAACCCTTAAAAGAGCCAACTTCTGGGGGCTGGAGAGATGGCTCAGTGGTTAAGATCACTGACTGTTCTTCCAGAGGTCCTGAGTTCAATTCCCAGCAACCACATGGTGGCTCACAACCACGTGAAATGGTCAAGTGCCCTCTTTTGGTATCTCTGAAGAAAGCAGAGCAATGGTGGTGTACTCATATGCATAAATCAATAAATCTTAAAAAAAAAATAAGGGAGCCAACTTCTGAAGTCTAGGAACCTCGTGGGGCAGGACCGTGGTGGGTGGAGCTGGTCAGGAGTAGGGATGGGGCTAAGCTCCTCCCCCAAGACTCCAGAAGACTGTACCCATGTCCCGGACCCAGGTCCAGATCCTGGGCTTCCCTGGGAGCGGGGTGTGTGCAGCGGTGCTGGGAACTTTCCTTGGTTCGGGCTCATTACTCATCATTAGGAGTTCTGGCGTCTGGAGTTTTCCAGGTTATCAAAGCTGCTCTGTCTGGAGCGGCCAGCAGTCCCTGATTCCTGTCACCAGTCATCTCTTGCCTTGCCAGGCAGAAGGTTGAGTAACCCAGGGAGGAGGGGATTTGGTTTTTATACTGTGTAATTCAGCATGACAACCACAACCTGCGGACGGTGGTTCTGGCCCACAGAAAGCTGCTCCCGGCTGGAGGACCTGCCTACTGGCTTTCTTTGCACTGGGTTATTTGGACTTGGTGGACTCCCTTCCCCTTTGCTCCCCTTGGGATAGAGCCATGGCTGCCATGTGTGGTACTCTTAACTCCTCCAACTCGGCTGAAAAAGGCTTCTGGTCATGTCCATGTCCCTGCAGGTTGCAGTGCTGACCCTGAACACCTTCTAGGGCTTTTCTATTTTTGTCACAGATCTAGAGCTGGAGCTCAGAATCACTTGCTTCCCAGGCCTAGATCTCTCAGTGCTCTTGAGTCCACGCGATTGTAATGCAGAAAATGCAGTCCAGGCTGAAGGAAGGTCAGGGGGCGTTGGCTCAGGAGGCCCCGGGCTAGGATGGGTTTGACTTTTCAGTACTAATGTGAACGCCCTCAACCATGAAAAAACATATTTAAATGATGTTTTAAACAATGTGCAGACGTGGCATTTCCTGATAAAGAAGTTTGTGTGAAAATTCCGACCTAAAAATTCTTTTCTGATTTTTGCATAAAAAAGTTTGTTCGTTTTTGCCCTAAGTGATGCAGACTCTACCACTCTTTCTAAGCAGACAGCAAAGTCTGAAGCAGGATCCCGTTAGGGAAGGCGGAGAGTTCTGGAAAACTGAAATGTCTTGAAGAATTTCATCAACTATGGAGGCCTGGGACAGGAAGACCTTCAGTTCAAGGACTGCCTAGACTACAGGGCTCAAGACTCAGCGACATCCTGTCCCAAAATAAAAAGCTAGCGAAGGGGAGGAGAAAGCCTGAACTTGGTTCAGTGCCCCAGATCTATGTTAAAAAGCTGGAGACAGAGACAGGGGGATTCCTGGAGCTCACTGGTCTGCTGGCAGAGCCTACCTGGCAGCCCCAGCCCAGTGAGAGACCCTGCAGCTCAAAAATAAACTGAGGTAAACAGTTCCTGAGGAAGGACAGCAGAGTTCCCCTTCGGCCTCTACAGGAACTTGTGCACATATTTTACATACACCATATATCCACGAAAACAACAACACACACACACACACACTTACATGTACCCGCGTATGAGAGGCGGTGGGGGACAGAAGAAAGGCGGCTAGTGATCCTGTGAGTGGTATGTGTGAGACCCCGGGTTAAATCCTCATTGTTAAAGCTGGAGAGATGGCTGAGTGGTTAAGAGCACTTGCTGCTCCTACAGAGGACCAGGGTTCAATTCCCAGCACCAATGTGACGATTCACAATTGTCTGTAACTCCAGTTCCAGAGAATCCAACACCCTCTTCTGGCCTCAGTGGGCACCAGATACCCACAAGGCAGGTGCGTAGACATAATCACAGGCAAAATACCCATACACAAAATATAGGAAAGTAAAAATAAAAAAAAAATAAAAATCCCTGGTCCTGCATTAAAAAAGTTTTCTATTATTGGACGTTGGTGCCTCACACTTTTAATCCCAGCACTCAGGAGGCAGAGGCAGGCAGATCTCTGAGTTCAAGGCTAGCCTGGTCCACAGAATGTGTTCCAGGATAGCCAAATCCACACATCCGTCTCAAAGGGAAAAAAAATAAGTTTATATAAATATCAGTTACAACCATCTTAAGAAAATTATGATTGAAAGTGAGGATAGAATATTAAAGTTCCCAATATTAGTAACTGGTGTCACACATTCCCAGCATGCTTTGAGGTAGAAGTGTTGGACTTGTACCACTCGCTTCTGAACAGACCTTCTTGCTCAGGTTCAGTTCCGTGGTCCAGAGACGCTGCATCTCAGACAGACCTCAGTGCCTGCAGCGTTCAGGAGGGCCCTCCTGGCAGCCATACCCTCCCTGGCTGGAGAAGGGCCAGCTCCGAGCTGGGTTGGCCTGCCTGTACTTCTGCGGAAGGCAGGTTCCTGTGTGTTCAGAGCCAACTCCCACCAGCGTGTTTTACATATTTTAATTAAAGTGCCGCCCTGGGCTGGCAGGGCCTCTGATAGATGGCTACAATCCGAGGTGCAGGGAGGCAGCGGTGTGAAACACAGCATCCCAGGATGCACTGGCGGATGCTGCGTTGGCTCACACCTCTGGAAGCAGGTCTCTCCTCCCTTCCAAGGAAGCGAGCTGCAGACAGGTGCCAGTCACACCCAGATGCAGCTCAGGCAGGGCTCAGAGACAGGGAGAGAGGGGCATGCGCCGTGGGTGGCTTCTGAGGACCGGCTGGCTGGTGAGCACTGGACCAGTCCGATTCTCACAGAAACACAGCCCCGTGGCCACTCCTTAGCAGTGTCAAATTATGACAAATGGCACGGCTAAAAGTTGCTGGGTGGCAGCTGCCGCGTCTCAGAGGGAAGCAGGTATTTTTAGCACCATGCCTTGGGGGTTCTGGCACTGGGTTAATTAATCACGGTGAACAGCACCAAGTTTGAGTTCATCCCCATCCTCACCCCTGCGCCAGTCTTGTTCTCATTGTCCAGCCCGGGATACCAGCTGCAGAGCTGGAGACCACCCAGAGCCGCGGCAGCCCCGCGTGGCCCTCACACCGCCCTGATGCTGTCCCGTGTCCTCTCTCATTGCTGCTGCAGTTTGCCTCCAGCTCCGGTTGCCTTTGGTTTTCGCGGTCCGTTCCTGCTCCTAGGACATTATCTCACTCCCAGCCCTCCTGTCTCCCTCCAAATCCATCAGATTGTTGAGCCCAAGGACTTCCCTAAACTTCCTTCGCTCTTTCCTTCAGGGATCTGGTGCCAGCCCCGCGGCCTTAGGTGTTGATTGCTTACCTTATTGTTCGAACACTGAGCAGGACCTTCCCCGTCTTGTTCTTTCTCTTGAGCACTTATTGCCTAGCTCAGAGAATACAGGGTAAGCAGGCCATGGATTGTGCCAAGTATATGTATGTGTGGGTGGATAATGAGGTAGACAGATGGGTGGGCGGAAGGACAAATGACTGGATGGATGGATGGATGAGGTGATGGATGGATGGGAGGATGGATGGATAGGTGGGTGAAAGGCTGGCTAGAAGAGGTGTGTATATAATGACCTTACTTAGGCCAGTATCACCATCATGAGAGGCACAGGACCAGGGGATTCTGGGAAAAAGAGTGGCTAGAACCCACAGCTGTCCCTTCTTCTAGAGAGATAGCTGCTCACAAGCTCTCTGGGAGTCTTCCATATCACCCTGGAATCCGTTTCTCCCAGCATTGGTTTCCTTGGGGACAAGGAGCGGTAGACATCGCCCAGAAGGTTGACATAATAGTTCATCTGAGGGTTAAGCAAGGTCTTCTCTTAAAAATGTATCCACTTGGGCTGGAGAGATGGCTCAGCAGTTAAGAGCCCTGACTGTTCTTCCAGAGGTCCAGAGTTCAATTCCCAGCAACTACATGGTGGCTCACAACCATCTGTAATGGGATCTGATGCCCTCTTCCAGTGTGTCTGAAGAAAGCTACAGTGTACTCATGTAAAATAAATAAATAAATAAATAGATAAACAAACAAACAAATAAATAAATAAATATTAAAAAAATACACCCACTCTTCATGGAACACACAGCTGCCTGTCCTCTTTGCTTGAGTACGAATCCCCAGTTGGTTCCGATATTGGGAGGATATTGGGATATTGCCTGGGTTTCAGGAGAACTGGCTTAAGTCCAGTCCAGGAAGAGAAGCATGACTGTGTGTGCCAATGTCGGGTTAGAAACCAACTGTGGTTGGGTTAGAAATGGCTGGGAACACCATTTCAATGGGACACAAGGAACTTTTGTTTTTTTAGGGTTTTGTAGCTTCACAATGAAGTGACAAGAAGAGATGGGAGTAGATGTTCTAATCCCCCAAGAGAATGGGGTTTACACACTTGACAGAGGTGACACTTAAGACTTGCAATGTTCTCTCCCACCCCAGTGTTCTTAGGGGGACTCCAGTGAAAGGGTCATTCAATCCCCAAAGGAGTAGCGACCCAGGGGCTGAAAACCTTTGCTTTAAGGCATACTATACAAGAGCTTCAACCCATTATGACTGAACTGGACTCAAGAAGGGTGTAAGATTGCCTGGGTCTCTGTAAAGTTGCTGCATCCCTCATGTCTCCCCGCCCCCTTGAGTTGCAGGGAAGCTGGGACAAGCTGAATGAGACGGAGGCAGGGGACCCTTCTCACAACAGAATTCCAGCTCATGGATGCTTTACTGGGTCTAGGTTCCCTTCTCTCAATACCTTGAAGGGAAAACATAGGTCAGCCATCCTAGTCCCCGAGACAGACGGGAGGGCCAGTGGAATGCAGGGCCAGGCCTGACGTGGGACTTCCTGGCACAGGGGAACATTCGGAACTCACAGATCCAATGTAATTTGTGGCCCTGAAGGCTCAGGAGGCTACTAGGCCTTGGTGACAACGCCAGCTTTCAATTCCCTGTGGCTCTTAGGAAAAGGGGACTCTGACGCCATCTTCCCTGTGGTCCTAGGAAGCACATCGGAGCCTCATTCTGCAGCACCAGAGGAACTGAGAAAATGCTGTCCCAGTGCTGGCCCTCTGACCTTTGTGTCTCAGCCACGGCTGTGACTTCTGCCATTCCCTGTGTGAAACAAAGTGGCAGAGAATGAGAGAGGAGCCAGGGAGGGGGAGGCCGGAAGCGGGAGAGAGACAGCAGAGGAGGAGACCAGAAGAGACACACCATTTCGTTCTCCCTTTCACTAATCTGGCAAATATCTATTGATGGAGAACTCAAGAGGCACAAGCCCCTGGTTAAAACCCCACAGACCCCCAAGCTGTTCCCTTCCGCTCCCCATCCCCACCCACTTTTGGGTGGAATTCCAAGGCTGCGGTTTCTCTGAAGACCAGTAGGTGTCAATATGTCAGCAGAAAAGCTAGGGGTCCCTGGTGTTTGAGAACCACCTAAGGAACGAAATCCCATTCTTCTGAGTACCATTGTGCGAGGGGCAGCGGGCAGAACGCTGACGGTAAACAGGTTGAAGAACTCGAAATCTGTTTGCCACAGTTTACTCTGCCTAAGCAGACAGTAGAACCAGGTAACAGTTATGAGACAGAAGGAAGAGAACTGGGGAGGCGAGCATGGAAGGCCTTGTGGAGCCCATCTCTCATGTCACAGTTGTGGGGACAGGCTCAGCAAGGGGAGGTGACTGTCCTAGGGCCACACAGCAGTTCCCAACGCCAGCTTTCCTGACTCTTAGAAAAATATTGGAGTTTCTTGCAATTCAAAATTTCACCTTCAGCTAGCTACAACTGTCCCTGCAAATGCCCTCCTCTGATGACTATTTAAGGCCACTAGATAGTCAATCGACGTCTCAGAGAAGGCAACAGCCCTTATTATGGGCCCTGTTGTGCTACAGTTGACTTATCCAGGCCCAGAGGGGCTCGCATGGTTCTTCACTACTAGGAGACAGCAAATTTGGAGCTTGAAACCATCCTTGCTGGGAGTACTTACGCTATGGAAATTGGTAGCAGTTGCCCATCAGATATTTTCCCTCCCAGAGGGCTGTGTACCGCAGCTCTCAAAAGCTCAGAGAAGGAAACGGGCTTGAGGGGGAAAGGTGATCTACTAATGAGGCATTGCTTCTAAGTGGTGAATCCTGGACTCCAGTGCAGGACAGTGGGTGATAGGCTGCTCAGAGATAGGAGACCTAACAGCCTTTGGTCACTTGGAAGTGACAGCGTCTAGCTTGCTCCCAGGGAGCATACTCTGCGTTGTTCCGCGGTGACAAAATAAAATATCAGAGGCTGAGAGATCTATAAAACATCAACAGCAAAAACATTTGTTTCCCTGTAATTCTGTAATTCCAGAAGTTGTGAACTCTAAAATCAAGGAGCTGGTGTCTGGTGAGGACTCTCATGCTGTGCCTTCCTTCCTATGTGGACGGCATCCATGGCAGAAAGGCAAAGGTAGCAAGAGAAACCGAAAGTGGGTCAAGCAGAGATTAGGAGAATGAACCCATTCTAGAGATGTCACCATCCATCTGATATGCTCTGCCTCCTAAAGCCCCTCACTTTTCAATACTGATAGGATGACAGAGTTTCAGCTTGAGTTGGAAAGAGGACAGACATTTATACCTTGGCACTAGATGCTACTGTGGCTGCTGTCCCAGGTAGAGTCATTGGTAGGACAGCAGAGCAGGAACTAGTTTGAGTGAAGAGGTTATTTATCTAGTTCTAGATGGATTGGCCTCAAGGCCGGTTGTTGGGAGATGTTTATAGTTGGAGTCCCAGTGGGAGGTCTGGGCAAGAGACTGCAAAGGCAGAATCTGGTTCTGGACTGAGCCACATGTGGCTAGAAACATTTGCCTCTGTTAGAGTAACCAGGCAAAAACCACAAGATTTACCCAGACACACATACCCTTCCTATTCGCCACCATCCAGGAATGTTGGGAAACATTCTTACACTCATTCCCTAGTTCCAGAACCCAGCGAGCACTCCGGAAATTTTAACTGAATCAATATAAACAGCTCATTTTTATCCTTCAGGTATTTCTGTGGACCACTCTTTAAGAGCAAACGCATTTATCACAGTAAGGAGATCATCTCTGCATTCTGGTATCATCTGGCCATTGCAGGAATGTGGATCGGGGATCGGATTATTCCTCTAGCATCTTATACCTTATGGTGAATTAGCCATCATTTCTCAGAATGCCTTTGTCCTGTTGGTGAGGCTGAACGAAGCCCAGACATCAGGCCATTAAAACATCCGTGGGGTGAGGGACTGCTCAGCCTTGGCAGCCTTGTGAACCTGACCTGCTTGCCTTGACTTGGTCAGTTTTCTCCACTTCCTCGGATTTGGCTTGCCCTCGGGGTTAAAGGAACATACGAACTCTAGCTCAGACCGGTGACCAATTAATGAGACGCCTCATTTCCGGAGACCTAGAAAGAGCAGGTAAATCTGTAGGTTACCAACAATATGCAAAATAGTGAACTGGGACTTTCCTTCTGATTGGCCGAAGGGTCTTGATGTCACAATGAGATGGGTCTATCCACTTCAAATGATAGTGCCTCTAGCCCCCCAAATCTCTCGGGCTCAGTTTCTTGGCTTCCTCTCTGGAGGAGATAATGGAAGCCCTCTTTCAGGCAGGGTCTATTCTTATGAAGGTGAATACCTTACAGGGCAAGAAGATGGTGGAGAGCGGGCTCCAGTCTGGGGATCTTTCCCTGTCTCAGTCCTGGCCCTCCTACCTCCCTCTGCCGGCCGACTTGGAGATCCTGCAGCAGAAGGTGGCCGCGTTGCAAAGGGAACTGGAGGACTTCAAGAAGGAGGCGCTGAAGGCCATCCGTTACTTGGAGGACGCCTTCTGCCAGATGAGCGGCGTCCTGGCCCAGCAGGAGGAGCAGGCGGCGCGGGTGAAGCAGCGGCTGAGGGAGGAGGAGGACCGCGGCATTGTTCGCAACAAGGTCCTCACCTTCCTCCTGCCCCGGGAGAAGCAGCTTCGCGAGCACTGCCAGCGGCTGGAGAACATGCTGGTCAGGAGCCACGAGCCGCTGCGAGGCATCAGGAAGAGCCAGGCCGACTGAACGACCGCATGTGCGCCCGAGCTGGCGGGCAAGATTGTTTTTTAATGGAAGGACAAGCGCTAAGTCATTTATTCCCCTTTCCCCATTTTTATTGCTTTCCTGCTACCAAAATAACACCATGCAGAGAGGCAAAAAAGACCTCAATATGGCTTTCGGGTGAAGTTCCGTTTTTCCAGCCTCGTCAAGGAAGGAGGCCCCAGACACTAAGTCAGACCTGTAACTGTCACCTCGAACTGTTTTCCCGTTTGTAATGGTACGGTTGCTTGGATGTAGTAGCATTTTTCTTGTATATTCTTAAACTGGTTGTGTTGAACAGATTTACCTTTCTTTTAATGACTCCAGGCTTTCGTGATTTATCACTTAACAATTGGTTTACTGAGACCCGTCAATGTGTGTTCAGGCTGGGGGCTTAGTGAGAGGGCTTGCCCAGATTCCGAAATGGACCCAGACGGCTGGATTTGTGTAAATCCTGACCTCGCCATTTCGGTCTGCTTGTGCGGTTGGACTACTGTTCCTCTCTTTTCCTTACTGCTTTGGTTCAACTCTGCTTCCTCTCTGTTTAGTCCGGAAGACTGCTCGGTGGGGTGCACCTTGTTAGGTTTCTGATGGTCCAACTCTTTGATTTCTGTCTAATGCACAGGAAGTGACATCCATAAGTTTCCACAATAAAACAGTGAAACTGACACCCTTATTTGACTCACTGAACTACAGTCGCTAGGGTGTCTGGTCAATTATCAAACAACGTATCGTCCCCGCCTTCTGCCTCCACAGGCACTTCCTGAGGGCTGAACAGCGCTGTTTTCAAATGGTAAACTAACCAGCAAACCCCAAACACTGTCCTATGTGTTCTGCGTTAACAAACGGCTAGTGCTCCAAGCCCAGACCCCTTAGGTGTAATCACTTACAGTCTTGCAGGCTCACAATCCCCTGAACCAATCAGACTGTTTTTGGACTGGCTCCTTCTGGGGTACTGGAACAATCACATGCATGGCTCCAGGCCATTAGCAGTTACTGTGACTTGTGTTTCCAACCAGCCCCTGTTTCACCGATTCATATATTATTTATTCGGCCCCTCCCAAAGGCTGCCACAGATCAAGGCTGAGGGGTCTGGTGGCCAGAGGCGACACTGAGCAGTTGGGGGGTCTCTAGTCCAGGGCTTGCAGCCTGGCGCGTGCCCTCTGACCTTCCGATGCAGCCTCGGCCATGCTCTACTCGCGGGCTCTCAGCTAAGATCCAAATATTCAGGTCCCCTTGAGCCGGCCTCCACCAAAGGACCTGTGATCCTTGGTTAAGTACAATATTCAGCCATCAACCATCTTCTCAGAGGGGCTGTATCTCTGCTGTAACTATAGGCAGCTTCTCCTCTACTTTAGCTGACACAGTAAGTCATTCAGCACCAGTAATAGTGATAATCCCATGGTAGCTTAGAGTCATCAGGCACAGTACACATGGACACACACTTCTCTTCAGTGTTATGAGCAAACCAAGACTTAAGCTGAATAACTTACCCGAGATTGAAGCTGGCCGGCTAGGGATCTGAACCTAGCACTTGCTAGCTCTTTTAGAGCCTGTGCTCTTAGCTGTCCTGGAGTGTTCTGGAAAACTTTCTGGATATCTAATATATGCCCCTTCCTTAGTGTAGGTAAAACATTGCTGAAATTGCTGAGGTTAGCTCTGGAAGAAGGGAGCGTTTCTTAGAGGAGATCCCCAGACCACTAAACCCCAGACAGACAGAGACAGACAGACAGACAGACAGACACACACACACACACACACACACACACACACACCATATAAGAAACAGAGTAACAGGGGTGTTAGGAGTCTGGGCTTTAAAGGGCTGCCTTGGCTCCTCTGAGATGTGGACATTTTGGAAAAACTTTCACCTTTAAAGGATTCTGGGAACTAGTTTCAGAACCTTTGCAATATCCTGTCCTATAGACTATCTCTGCTTCTTCCCTGGGGCCTCCGTCCTCACCAGATGGTTTATGCTAACAGTGTGATTTATGGTTAGGGCCCTGGATCATGCTGTTTGGGTTTGACCTCTAGGGGAGCTGCAGACTGCAGAACTAAGGTCAGCTACACCGCTGCTGTGTGCCTGAGAGATAAGCCACCAGTAAAAACCCTGGACACTAAAACCCAGAGGATTTGACCTGGTCCACACTACTTGACCCATGCTGCCACACACGGTTGCTGAGAAAATTAAGCATGATGCATACAAATGTGCCAAGAGGCCATGTGGAAGTCTTAAGGCCCTTGACGCTGTCTTCTGGGTCTTTGCTGGTTTTAAATTGTGTCCTTTCCACAGTGCTACACAGAAACTACAAGGACGGCAGCTTGGCTTAGATTTCGGAGTTGTTCTAGGGGATTCTGGAACCTGAGGGTGTGACCCAGGGGGAGCCACAGCAGAGTCAGCCCTACCTGTTGTGAAGTGAATTCAGCACTGCTAGACCCATGGCAGATGAGGAAACTGAGGCACAGAGAAGTTCATGTGTCTTGGAGTCCCCAGTGACACCACAGAGCTTGCTGCTCTCCCACAACAAGGGAAGGAGCTTAGAGAATTGTGTGGCATGGGTGCTGTCCTATGGCTGAGCAAAGTGGAAATCGGGCTGGGAACTGGCATGGGTGCAGAGGGTCACCTCTGTGCTACTGGGACTTAAATCTGCTACCCTAACTTTCTCCAGCCTTACCCGCCTTATGCCTGGTTTCACCCTGGGAGTCAGAGTCTTGAGACCTCACAGGATGCTAACTAGGGAAATACCGCAACTCCTCAGATCTAAAACAGGCAGACACTTGTTAGAGATGCCATCACCGTGGGGGGTGACCAAGTTGTCATTTAACTAGAACTGTCCTATTTTAAAACTGCAGATCTCACATCCTCGGCACCCAGGCAGGGACCGTTGGGAGGATCCAGGTGAGGCTGGAGGTAGAATGCGTCCCAGGAGGATGGAGCAGGACATGGTGTTAGCAGCCTGTGCTGGCCGATGACCCTCTCTGTTCAGTTTGGAGCCAGAGGCCATGCTGCTTGTCCTGTATCAGGAAGGCCTTGCTTCCCCTCATCCCCTCTCCCCACAGCTCTGGGTATTCAGAAAGAGGCCTTTTCTATGTAACTTTGGAGCTCCTAAGGATACTGAGGGCTTCTGATAAAGTCACACTTTATAGATGTCTTCACAGACTAGTGGTCCTGGAGGACAGAAAAGACCCCAGGGGGATGAAGGAAACAAGAAGAGATAGGGGGATGCACTGTGGTGGAATATTTGGCTAGCATGTATGCGGCCCCGAGCTTTCTCTCTGGCACCATATAAACTAGGTGTAGTGGCACACCACTGAGAAGTTCAAGGTCATCCTCAGCTACGTAGAGAATTCAAGGTCAGCCTGGGCCAGCCTGGGCTATGCAAACGTTGTGGTTTTGTTTTTATTTATTTTTATTTATTTTGAGTTTTAAACTTTGTTTAGTTTTATTTCATATGCAGTGGTGTTTTTGCCTGCACATATGTCTGTATGAGGGTGTCAGATATCCTGGAACCGGAGATACAGTTGTGAGCTGCCAGGTGGGTGCTGGGAATTGAACCTGGGTCTTCTGGAAGAGCAGCCAGTGCTCTTAACCTCTGACTCATCTCTCTAGATGACTTATTTCCTCATTCACTCATCCATCCATCCATCCATCCATCCATCCATTCATTCATTTATATGTTGAGTTTTTTTTTTTCAGACAGGGTTTCTCTGTGTAGCCTGACCTTCCTGGAACTCACTCTGTAGACCAGGCTGTCCTTGAACTCAGAAATCCGCTAGCCTCTGCCTGCCAAGTGCTGGGGTTAAAGGCGTGCGCCACCACTGCCCAGCATTTTTCTTTTTTAAAAAAGTGGAAATAGCTTGCTGCCGCTTTCATGTCAGCTTTCCTCCTGGCTGTGAACAATGCAGTCCCGTTGCTCACTTTCTCTGAGGCTCTAGGGCCAACAGGAGACAAAATAACAGATGGCTTTCTTTCTGCCAACTGCAGAGTTCTCAAAGGTGTCCTACAAGCTGTGGTCCTCCACTTGCCTTCCCGAGCATCCCCAGCAGCCAGAGGCTATGGTCACTTGAAACATCTCATCAAGCGAACCCTCAGCAGTGCAGGGTACACTCCCCGTGACCCTGGGGTTTACGTCTTCAGCAAACAGGGAGTCTGTGAATGGGAAACGGCTGAAAAATCGAGGAAAAGAAATGCAGTCATGAAACATACAGAGCCGTGGGTTCGATCCCCAGCACCCTATGAACTGGGCATGATGGTGCATGGTTGTAATCCCAGAGATTCAGGAGGCTGAATTGAGGGAAAGTTGAGGGTTTAGTGCCAGCCTAGGCTACCTAGCGAGCTCTCAGACTAACCTGGCATCCATAGTAAGTGGCAGGCATAGCAGGCAACACAGGTGAAAACGTGTAACCTTGCTTGACCCCAAGTCTCAGGAACTTGGAGGTGTGCTAAGTGGTCTAAGTGGGTGCTTAAGTCCCCTTCTCCAGAAACACAGGAGACAGAAACGCCAAGAGGAGACAATCCCCAGGTCTCTCTTCCATCCCGGAAGAGCCTCTGCCCAGGTGATGTGATAGCATTATGGTTGGGTGGCCCACATTATGCACAGCAGCAGTTGCTGGATCCGTAGGCCATCAGAAGGTTGGATGCTTTCCAGGCGTCCTGTCTTGTATGTGTCTTCGGAAGGCATCACTGTAGGAGTGTAGTCTGAGGTCGGTCTCTGGTCCATCTCACCCCTTCCTTCTGATTCCTCTCCACAGCAGAGAGGGTCAGGATAGAAAAGCTGTCTGAGCTTAAACAACCCTCTGCTACAGCTGCACAGCCTGGGGCCCTCAATGCATTGTCCCATAGAAACTGCCACAGTGACGTCAATGCTCTGTGACTCTGTGTGGTCAACACGGTGGCCACTAGCCATTGCGACTGCTGAGCATTTGGAACATGAGAGATTTGGGAACTGGACTTTCAATGTCTTTCATTTGCATTAACCCTTCATTGGCGGCGACTACAGCCCCAGAGCCTCCGCTTCCCTATTTCCCTTACCAGGATAGGGACACTCCTTTCTAGGCACAACATAAAATGTAGGTATGGCAAAAAAGTTAACTAAAAGATTCAAGTACAATTTGGTTTGCCAACCCAGGAAGATAATCCGTGTTTCCTGTCTTGAGGACTTTTATTGGTTGTGCCCCCAGAAATGACTGGATGGCCCAGAGACCAGGAAACAGGAGCAATCGATTCTGTACCATTGTAAGAGAAAGGTTGTATGGACCCTGGATTTTTCAGCCCACCCTGTGCTGGACTGGCTGGAGAGGAGCACCGGAACCTTTTTCTAAGTGGATAGCAGGTCGAGTGTCTCCATCTCTGTCCTTGCCTTTCTACTCCTTGGAGTCACACCAGTCAATGCAGCAGAAGGGTTTCTTAAAGAGCCTGCCAGCCTGCTGTCAATCAACCATCACCGCAAGCTCACTAGGGTTGAAGTGAGAACCAGCTCCATGTTACCGGGCCAGGATGGGGATCAAGGAAGAGTTGTGTGTGATGGCCAGAGCCTGGTAGCAACAGATCCAAAGGCAGCACACCGAGAGCAAGCACAAGGGCTCATTCTCATGGGCCAGCATTGGAACAGTGGCCTGCCCAGAGAGGTCACCTTGGTGTATAAACTCCCAGCCCCTGGGAAAGGGCAACAGAGGAGCTCGTATAATCCCCACGAGGCACTTGTATATCTGACACAGGGAGGCAGGGCTCATCCTTGAGACTTGGAGTGAGGGACACTGGTCATGGTGTCCTTGTATGTCACCATCCTGATGGTTATCGCTTCAGGAGGGGTCTGGCCCCCTTTCTGAGCTTGACAGGTTTGAGGAGTCAACCACATCTCCACTAAATAAGTTAGATCTCTCCAGGGCAGATCAATATTTAATGTGGGGCTTAAAAAGACTGACTCAGGAAATGAGTTTAAAAGCACAGAATTTGCCTTAGGTAGCAATTTCTGAAATACAGTAGTGTCAGGGGACAGATTATTCAAGCCCCAGCCATGGGTGGTATAAAAACAGTTGAACAAACCAGGTTCTGCTCCCTGTCATTGGTGACTCTGGATCCCCCAGTTTCTGTCCTAGACTCACAGAGGAGGACTGTCAACTTAGAAGGACGCTCTGAGAGTGGCCACTCCAGGGATGGCCGATTCAGACATCACTAATCGATCCCAGCACGCTCTCCTCCTGAGCTAAATGCAGGTTCATCTCCAGGCAACCACCGTCCACTGATGAGAGTGGCACTTGGCGTGACATTTATTTTTCATCCCCATTAAACCCAAATTCTTTACTGGGCAGAGGGTAAAGCAGTAAAGCACGAGGCTACACACTGAGCTCGCGACTGAGATAGTGTTTGGCTCTCTTTTCCTTCTTTTCTCTGAGATCTTTTTTGTTACAAGAATGCATTAGAGGCTGAGGCTCCATCAGGGACCACTTGCTAAAGGGCTTTTCCTGAGTGACACTGACCATTTTGTTCTAGAGATAAAATGATGACATTTTAGAGCTAAAAATCAGCTTAGAGGCCATCTAGTTCCTCCTTCTCCATCCTGGGGAAACGGACACATAGGGAAGCCAAGTAACTTGCTCGGAGCCCTGGTATTGGCCACTCCCCCATGTGAACGAAGTGCCTCCGAGCCTAGGGCTCTCGTTTAGACACAGATAAAACAAGTATTTGGGACTTCCATTTTCTATATAGAACTATTAACTAAGACTTATTATATATATTATATATATAATTATTATATAATATATATTATCTGTAACATATAAAATATATTTTAACATATAAATATATATTAATATATTAATAATATTCTCTCATATATTATATCCGGCCACAGTTTCTCCCACCATATTTCCCCTTCCCTTCCCTCACCCAGCCTCCTCACCTTTCTTCTTCTCCAGATTCCCCTCTTTCCCCATCTCTCCTCAGAGAAGAGATGGCCTCACAGGGACATCAACCAAACACAGCATAACACGCTACAATAAAGACCAGGCACATAACCTCTCACATCAAGGCTGGACAAGGCAACCCAGTAGGAGGAAAGGGGTCTCACAAATAGGCAAAAGAGTCAACGACACTACACACACACACACACACACACACACACACACACACACACGAATACTAAGCTACTCAGTCAGCCATAACACATAACACATATGTAGAGGACCTAGGTCAGACCCCTGCAGGTCCCTTGTTCTCTCAAGTCACCGTGAGTCCCTGTCAGTTGATTCTGTGGCTGTGTTCTCCTGGTGTGTTCCCGACCCCTCTGGCTCCTCCAATCCTTCCTCTGCCTCCTCAGCAGGACGAGCTCCGCCTCCTGTTTGGCTGTGGTGCTCTGCATCTGCTCCCATCCTCAGCTGCTGGAAGAAGTCATCCTGGTCTCTTTGATGACAATTCTGCTAGGTGCTGGTCCCCAAAAGATATTTTTTTAAGAAACATAAAACTGCTGAACTGTAGAGACGGCTCAGTGGTTAAGAGTGCTTGCTGCTCGTGAAAAGGTCCCAGGTTCTGTTCCCAGAACCCACAGGGCAGCTCGCAATCACGATAACTCCAGTTCCAGGGGACTCCGATGCCTGTTCTGACTTCTGCCCTCTGAAGTCACCAGGCACACATGTCTTGAACATACATACATGCAAACAAAAACATGTACACATAAAATAAATAAATCTAAAAAAGATTCATTAAAAAAAGGAAAGAAATATACAAACCGGATGTGACGGCTCTTCTGCAATCCTACCTTGCAGGATACTGGCCCAGGAAGATCACTGAGTATAATTTTAGGCTAGCCTGAACTATACTGTGGATTATAGTGTGAGAGAGAGACCCTGTCGGCTTTTAAAACAAAATACTAAGCAAAAGAAACATTTTTTTTTAAAAAATAAACTCTGATATTTATGATATGTTCCTAGGTTTACTTTTGAGATTATATTTTGATTCATGCAAAAAAAGAAAAATAAGTGGCTTCTCTCTCCTTAACTAACATTAACTGAGAATCTAGGTTTAGGTTTATGCTGGCTGTAGAGGGTTATTGAATTGTGTGTGTGTGGTGTGTGGTATATGTGC
This sequence comes from Apodemus sylvaticus, assembly GCF_947179515.1. Lineage (NCBI taxonomy): Eukaryota > Metazoa > Chordata > Mammalia > Rodentia > Muridae > Apodemus > Apodemus sylvaticus. The sequence goes on along the minus strand of NC_067481.1, from coordinate 35,316,915 downwards.
GCACGCGCGCGCTCATGTGCGCGCATGCGCATGTAAGCCAGAGGCGGGCAGCTGGTACCCTCCTCTATCACTCTCTGCCTTATTTCTTTGAGGTGGACTCTTTCTGAACTTGAAGCTTGTGTTTCCAGACAAGCTGGAAGTCAGGAAACCCCAGCCACACCCCTACCCGAGGCCCTGGAGTTCCAGGCACGCCCAGCTTGTAACACGGTTGGTAGAATCTTAACTCAGGGCTGACGTCTGCAGAGGCACTCTTGACCACAGATTCATCTCTCCACTGGTCATCATATTTTATGTGGAAATCCTTTTCATGGTTTTTGGGGAGAGGGGGCAGAAAATTATACTTTCTAACACTGGAAACAATATTCTTCTAGGGTGAAGGGGAGGGCAAGTGACTTTATGCTCCTAGGTTTAATAACAATTTTGTGGTCTCTACCTACTTCCTGATCTGTAAAATGACAGTAACAATACTAGTTCTCCCAGGCTCAGAGGCAGGCTGTGGAGGCCAGAAGCCATGAGGCCTATGAAGAAGTTTTGAGAAGGAAGAGTTCTTCCTTCTCAAAAGGAAGATAGGTAAGGTAGGGGTCAGAATCCGTCCACTGAGTCTGGGAGAGAGGCTGTCTGCCGGGAACACGTGGGGCGGGGTGGAGGGAGACAGCCGCTAGCTACCTCGGCTTGGAGCAGCAGTGAGGATTCCCATGCCCTCATTATGCTAGGAACTCCTGTCAGATTTAAACCATCGCGTGTTACTGGTGGAGATACTACAATGTTAGAGAATCAGCAGCGCTGTTCCACCCTTTCCAAAGGTCTCTCTCCTGGAGTTGCCATTGCGTGTTATCTTTATGATGCCATTCCCTTATCCAACTTCAAAATATACATCATATTTATATCGCCTCTTCTAAGCATATATTTTTATTTTACTGCTTACCATGTGGGTGACATTTGGCTATTGGATGTCTGGAGAATTGGACCCGGGTGCTTTCTTTTTCTTTTTTTTCCTTTCTTCCTTTTGTAAGTGTTTGCTGTGATGTATTAATCTTTGCAGAAGGGATGAGACAGGGACACACAAGCACGCGCACTCATACACACACACTAATCACATTGCCATTTTATCTCACTTTGCGGGTGTGTGGCTACATTTATAAGAGCCGACAGATCTGGAATAGGTGGTCTGAACCGATTCAGGTGGGAGCATTGAGACCAACAGTCGCCTGGGGAACCGGAGGGGGAGGGGGGAGGAGAGAGCCTTTGTCTTCAGCTCGTGAAGGACACACCAGGCAAGGAGCACAGGGGAAGCATCGCAAGCACAGGCTGAAAGGGACCCTGGGGGCCTATTTATATGTCTATAAAAACACAGACATATGCTTTATAGATATTTTATATCTTATATATCCATATACCCATATAGCATCTCACATAATTTTTGATCCTGGGCTCAATAAATGGTTATTGAATTAAAGAACAAAGGGATAGTTACATAAACCATTTGCTGAGGTTGTGCTCTGAAGAACACTTTATATATGTTTTCTCTAAGCTGCCCTACAAAGTAATTTTACTTTAGCCATTCCTTTAAAAATGCAGGAAATTGGGCTTTTCAAACAAGTCAAGCATAGGATTCTTATATGGTCTGGCAATTGTACTTTCTTTTGGGGGATTGATCAAAGGAATTGAACATAGGTGCTCAAATGGATAACTGAACACACATGTATACCTATTCTAGTTACACTAACCCAAAGTGGAGGGCCCCAGATGTCCATCCACTGACAGTGGAGAGATCAACTGTGGCACACATATGAAGGAATATTATTCAGCCATAAAAAAGGAATGAGGATAGATACATACCATGTCTTTGGTGATGTAGCATGCACATGCACACACATCATTGAAAACAATGCCAAGAAGCTACATATAAAAAGGTCACTCATTCCGTTTGTATGGAATGGCCAGAGTTGGTAGTCAGAAAACAGATGGTGGCTGGATGCCAGGGACCGGCAGAAAAATGGGGGGGGGGGGCTGACTTGTAAATGTGACCTTTTAGGGGGGTACTTACGTATTTGGGGGCTATATATAGGTAATAATTTTATAGTAGTGTGGATGCATCAAATGCCATTCCATTGTTCAATTTCTCATGATTAGTTGTGGCTGGGCATGGTGGCATGTATCTGAGACCCTGGCTACTCAGAAGCCGAGGCAGGAGGATTACTTGGGTCCAGGAAATAGAGAGTTCTCTGGGCAACTGTCATGAATGTGCCATCTTGGGAACACAAACACACACATTTGTGTCTTTTTACAATATCAGAATTGATTGAATAACAACAAATTTGATGTATAATCCTGCCAGACTTGTTAATTTGGCCGAGGCGAATGCTGGCGTTTTTACTCTTAATTAATTGACATTAGCTCTCACCCCACACTCACACACTAAGTATATCTACAGTTATGGATGCGTGTGTCTTGCAGGGTTAAAACAAGTTTAAAGAGGCGACAGCCGAGTTCAGAAGTGGACTGAGGAAGTCTGTATTGATGAGATAACGAACCAGATGGATTTGGGGCGCAGTTCCTGGAGCGGCTGTCATCAGAGAAGAAGTAGCAACTTGAGCGGAAAGGCTGAACTGGGTCCCGAGCGGAAAACACCAGGTCAGTCCTAGGCGGGTGATCGGGTGGATGGATAGACAGGCCGCAGCAACTGCGTGAAGCTGACACCAGGGGCCGCTGGGCGCCCTCTGCTGGTCGGTCCTTGACACACACCCGGGGTGTCTGATAGTAAGCTGGCGGGGTACCATACCGGCAGTGTTAGGTGACCACCACCTTTGGTAGCCCGGGTGAGGGCCTGGTACTCACTCTCCTTACTCTGGAGTTGTCTGAGGGGTTCTTGAGCCTGGTTTCCCTGATGTCCGTGCGCTTCTTCAGTCTAATTAACCAGGAAAGCTATAAGGTGACTTCCTTTTGACTCCTAGGGATAAGTTGTTTATCGGTTTGTGATGGCTGGGTGGTGCCTGGCAGATGGTGTGGTTTTATGTCCACTCTAGAGTTACAGTCATAATCCTCTATCAAAAGGGAGTTTTTTAAAAAGAAAACTGCTTTGGAAACAAGGTCGCCAAGCCCAAGAAAGCATGTTTGTATACTAAGGAGTAACTGTGAGTTAGGCACAGACTGATGGTAACAACTACATTTTGAGGCTCTGTCTTAAAAAAATCAAGGAAACAGTAGCAGTGGTGTCTGGGTTAAGAGGAGACCGCAGGTGATTAGACTGAGAGCCTGAGCTGCCTGCCATCTGTGTCCCCATGCCGTCTACCCCACGGCCTTACAAACCTCTTCTACCGTAATGTCCACCAATGTCGGCATGGTATCCCAGCAAACTGAATGCAGCCCCACGGTGGCTGAAAGGCCCAGGACTGCACTGTCATCACGGGAATAAGCCTGGGCTAACCTTCTGTAGGGTGACTGACCACACCGGGGAAAGCCAGGCTCTCCCATTAAAGGCACTGCGGAGCAGCCAGTCAGTCGACAAGCTGACTGTAGACATATGAGTGAACTGGCCAAGATGGGGCTGGCTCATGTCAGTAGAACTTCCTGGGCGACTGGGGGCCCATGAGACACAATAAACAACTGTGGGTTTGAGCCATTTAGCATTGCAGCGGCGTGTCTGTAGTATTAGCTCAGAGATGCTGAACACTGCATCTAGAATAACTATCACCCTCAGTAAGAAAAGGTCAAACTGGTTCAAAGTCCAGCTCTGAAGGCACTGCCCTCTCTACTTAGTGGTCACCCTCATTTTACAACAACACGGGGGTTGTACAAAGAGTGGGAACATGAGTGTTGTCTGTGTATGAATGTGCGTGTGTGTGTGTGCGTGTGCGTGTGCGTGTGCGTGTGTGTGTGTGTGTGTATGTATGTGCATGTGCACGTTCATGTATACATACACGTATGTGCATGTGCATATACATATGAGTAGCCTTCTCCTCTGTTCCTGCTGATGGAGAATTCACCCGTACCCCCAGCCACCCTTCCCACAGACCGCGCTCCTATTCCGTAAGTAGGTCCCGAAGTGCCAACCTTGGTCTCCAGCCTGTGCTGTCTGTGGCTTTCGTCATTCTGGCGAAGCCGCTGTCCTGCTCTGCATGGGCCCTGCCTGGCTGACAGGACGGAAAGACTTGCCACTATGCCATTTTCTCCTGAAGCTTTGCATCCTCCTGCCTCTTCGGGAGAGTTTGATTCTGCAAAGCACAGAGTTGCTAGGACAATGGCTGCCTTCGCGGCTGTGGAAATGGTCCCAGGGAGAGCGCCCAACTCATATTACCACATGGTTAAGTGCACCAGGATCCAAAATGATTAGTGTGTTATTCCAGATGCCACCTCTCACCCAAAGAGAATCCTGAGGTTGCTCTCCGTCCCCTGCCAAAAACAGTCCACGCATCAAAGGGCAGGGAAGCTAGGAGAGGGTTGGGAAAGTGAACTGGAGGCCACCTAAACTTTCCCAGAGGGCCAAGGACAGTCCCACCCAGCTCTCCTTCCTGTAGGAAGGACACAGATGAGAGTGTGGTTAGGTTACAAGTCCTGGGAGGGGCCTGCGAGCCCTCTTGTGGTATTCGGCTCAGAGAGGAAGGCCCACCCACATCGCACTGGGCGTCTCCTTCATTACTGTTCTCCCATGAGCCACGAGGGCCCAGGCCACACCGTTCATGCAACCCAATTCTATGCAGACCTGGAGAAGATCAATCTGTGGGAAGACTGTCTGTAGTTCCTGCTCTGGCCACCACAGGCCTGCTCTCTGTAGAACTGAAAGTCCATCTAAACTTCACAGCCTTGGCCTAGTCTTGCTCTCCAATTTCCTCAGCCCCAGGATCAGCACACTGCCCTTCTTCCCGTCCTCCCAGCACTGTCTCCTGAGCTCTGGCTCTCATAGGTTCTGTTTCACACTGACCCACTTCCCGCTCCCTAAGGCCACACCCCCAAGACCTCTGGCTCCTCCCACTACTTGTCACCACGCCTCTCTGAGGAAGCTTCCGGTGCCACCCTCTCTACCCTGGCAAGAACGCTGTGCTGCCGGGGCACCTGTGCTCACCTGCTTCTGGGTCTTTCCAACACCCTATTTCAGTTGCTTGACTGCCTCTACCTGTATGTAGCCGTCTTACCTCATGCCCTTTAGAAGTTTCTGAGCTGTACTTATAGCCTAGCGCCCCTGCAGTTGGTGCAGGGCAGATGGCGGATGGCGAGTGGCAGATGGAGAATGGGAAGGTAAGTTTGGACAGGATGTGGAGGAACTAAAGGTAAACCCGTGCTTCTCCCGCAGTGTGTGTCCTCTCTGCACCTAAGGTTTGAACACTCTGCTATGGTGAGAGGGGTATGGGCTTCAGGGGTGGCTTTGTTGGGCCACAGGACACTGGAACCTGTAATCTGTCTAGGACTGTGGGGCACTGTAGGATCTCTGCAGGCCATCCCCAGAAGACACGAGAACCTAAAACAGGCTCAGGGCCAGGTAGCTGAGAAAATAGCTCGACAGAGGCCTTAATCTCCTTGCTGAAGGTCAAGGGTCAAGGTTGCCCTGGCAACCTTTCCTTTTCCTCACCAATCTGAGGGCTAAGGATGGTGGCTGATACTCCTTCTTGCCACATCTGCTGGTCCAGAGGCGGATGGCATTGGCTCCTCCAACTGTCACGGTGCATCCACGCAAGTCCCTTCTCTGAATAGTGGAAGAGGTCTCCAGTATTTGAGGACAATGAAATCTTGTTCACAGGTGACCAAATGCAATGGCTGCCTCGGGGCAGGGGACAAATAGTGGTGATTCCCACACATGGGGCACGGGAGCCTCTGTGACCACCCTAATTTACTACATACTCCTCTTCCTGGGGTTTGCTCTCGTGTTTCAAGGGGTTGGGAACTAAGCTATGTTCTGTTTTGGTTTCTGACCCTGAGGTGTGGGATTCCTAGGGACGTATCTCTGTCTCCTCCTAATCTATATCCTTGGGCTACACATCACTACCCCAGGGACACAGCTCCAGAAACCCCACTTTCAGGCCATGCCAGCTTACACCAGGATTCACTTTCTAGTTTCCTCAGGGCGCTCTCCCGGGCACTCCTGCTTTGGGACAAAGAGCCAGAGCTTCCCAGAGTCCAGCCAAGCCCAGGACAGCAGAGGCAGGTGGCAGTTGTCCTCCTGCCTCAAACAAAAGCAATCAAGCCATCATCCTGATTTCTTTTTAAATCAATTCCCATGACAAATGTGTCTGCGAAAGAGGGCGGGCTGCCCGCGGGCGTTCACCGCTTCAATGAGGACAACAGAAGGAGCAGGATTCATAAAACTATAATGTGCTGTTTGAACAGATTTGCCAGTAACCTGACCCTGTAGTCTGAGAGTCGGCTCAGCCTTCACCCAGTCCAGATGGAGCCTCTCTGTAGCCTCCTTGGGGGACAGGAGCAGCTCTGTGTGCCTGATTGACCAGGGGGTGCTTGTAAGGAGGGGAACAGAGTAGTTGTGAGTGGGCAGGGACCCTAGGTTGAGGTAAACCTACCCTAGCACTGGGAGACCCCACTTGCCTGCCAAATTTTCTTGCTCTTGTGTAGAGCTTGTGACCTATTTCCTTCTGTGTCAGAGTATACATGATGAACATAAACCTTAAGACATCATGGGAAATGTTTGTGGACTATACCAGGCTCCTGTGGGAGCTCCAGAGTGAGGCATGCTGGGAGCTGTCACCAGTCTGTCCTAAAGAGAATCAAAGCTGAATGAAGCTAGGCACACTTTAGACTTGACCTCCAATGAAGTCACCAGGTAAACTGCTGCAGCCTAGGAATTGTCTGGACAATGGGAAATTCCAACAAGTTTAAGTACCCAGAGAAAGACCCAAGAGTTAATGGAAGCCTAGCACTAGGCAGACAAACCTGAGCTGTGACTGCCGAGACCAGCGGGTCACTTCGGGCTCTGATTAAAGCTTGGGAATACAAGCTAAGGGGACTGGCCCCTCATGGCCAGTCCAGACTTTATTCTTTCAGTGCCCAGCAGAGAACATGTGCTGGGGCTCTGCTGTCCACACTCAGAAGAAAAGGAAGCATTTGAAACGCCCAGAACATTCTGTCTTTACTGAGGCTCACCTTTAGGAGAAGATGAGCCTGCTGGGATTCATCAGAACCTAATCTAACCAGAGGGGTGGAAATAGCCCAACACCAGGCGCTTCTAGCCTTCCCAATGACCTGAAGAACTGAAGGCCATTTTGTAGTTTACAGCTTGGGCCCAGGGGTTTGTAGAGAGGCTGAGACCCAGTCCTGGGGCTTTAGGATACTTCTCTCCCCAGTTGTGCCACTGAAGATGTGCACAGGGACAAGTGTCTACACACCACACTCTGAAGCTCCCCAGGACCCGGACAGAGGATGTCACCTGAATCGTATAGATAAGGAAAGTGAGGCTCAGAGGGATGAGAGACTCTGAGGAAACCCTGAAAATAGCAAACCAGGAGCTAGGACCCAGATTGGGTTTCCTTCCCCATCCAGCAAGCAGCAGCAGGGGGTCTCCAACCTCCACCACCAGCACCAGTCTCCTTCCCTAGAGTCTTCAGTCTCAGACCAGGAGTAACCCTGAGCTTGGCAGGTGACCTCAAATAGCTTCTTCCAGCTTGGCTCATGGAGGCCTCCGGGGGTGACTCTAGTGGGTTGGGGTCCTACTGAACTTCTCTGTGTCACGCCTGTCCCTGTCCCTTTCTGAGGAGCAGAGAAGTTGCTCTCATGTGCTGAGTCCCCGCTGAGCGTGAAGATGCCCAGGAAGGAATCCAGGCTCCTGGCCCAGCTCAGGGCCAACCTGTCTCCACCAGGAGCACCCGTGCCCTTTACTGTCTGCTTCAAGAACAATCTGTGCTGCTTGGCAGAGGCAAAGAGGCAAACCTTTACATCCTCTACCTTAACTAGGGCAAGCGTAAGGAGAGAGCAAAGGGATTCAATGATCAGGCTCTGCTGTTGGGCCACCTGGGTTCCGGTCTCGCTTGTGGCTGTGCGACCTTAAGAAAGCTCCCTTGTCTTGGACTCTTTTTTTTTTATTAAAAGCATATGATAATTAAAGTCAGTTTATGGCTGGTTCAGGGCATGAAGATGACACAATACACTAGGTCTTAGCTCCCGGTAGAAGGAGATGATAAACTGTTATTAGTATTAGGATATTCCCCTCTGAGGCATCTTTAAAGGGATGGAGAGTCCACCATAATACAAGCTTCTGGTGAATGTAAGTCAGTTGTTATCTGACTGCGAAAAGGAAGAGGCTACCCAAGCTCATCTTGAGTGGAAGATTAACAACAAAGAGTCCAGAGAACCAGGGAGGGCCTAGCCCTCAGGAGGCTCCACCCTGTAACATCAGGGTATTAGTGTTGTAAGTTAGAGATGTCCTGCCGGTCAGAATGAGACATCTAAACTGAGAGCGTTATTTCCCTCACCGTCCGGCGTGGCCATCTCTCAGGGGAAGGCACATGAATGACAAGCTATAATTAAAGCCTCAGTGTTTTTCTCTTTGGAGAGGAATGATTCTGTGGTCAAGCACACAGATGAGGACTGTCCGCAGGCCCCTTCTCCTTGTTGCTCTGTCTGCTAGGATGGGTGACCCCTCTTCTCAGGACCTTTACTGGCCTGTCTCCAGCCCATCTGGCAGAGTTTGAGCTCTGGGACTCCTTTGCACAGAAGGTCTAGGAGGATGTCTGTCTGGATACAATGGATCTGAATGGTGGTACCCAGGAAGCTCTGCCGTCTGTGATAGGGATGGGATTGCCCTCCCAGATTGCATCTTCCTGGTTCCAGCTGTACTAGGTGCCCTGCGCCCTGCTACACAGGGCAAGCCTGGGTGTGCAAGGTGGAGGTGCTGCGTGGTGGAGGAGAGGTTTCTCTCTACTAGAAACTGCTGTCAGTTCATGCCATCCTAATGGCCTAGCTTTGCTGGCCCATGTACCCAGCCTGCGGTTGTTTTTCTAGGAGGAGAGGGTGTTTCCCCCTCTCTGGGGTCTTATTCTTTCATTTGATCAGCAAATATTTATTGAGGACTTGCACTATGCCTTAGTAACAGAGAAAAGCAGGCAGATTCCCACCACCCACACCATCCACAGAGAGGAGAGCCAGGTGCCAACAGATTGTGTGGCTCCAAGCCACATGGGAGTCCCAAGCAGTGCAGGCCCCTCCTGAGTGTGCTAGGTGAAGGGAGAAAAGCAGAGCCCACTTCTAGGCCAAGGATCCACATTTCCTTCTCCCAGCCTCTAGCCTATGTCATCGTCCTAGGCCAGGGAGCCACCACGTTTGTGATCTTTTCCCGGCCATCTGGATCCCCCCTAGTCTTTCCTTACCAAGGCAGCAGCATTCCTATTTTACACTTGGGGCAGAGAGGCCTCAGAAGAGAAGAGGTGGGCAGGCACACCACATCCTAACTGCTTCCTGCATACCTGTTTCTTTGTAGTATAAGAGGAAACCCGCAGGCCCCTTTGCCATCTTCAGCATCCTCAGGAAGCCAGGGCTCTTCACGAGCGGAAACAGTTATTTAATTTCTTATTTTTTTCTAAATCAGCTTTCCGATGGAATTCTTGGACCTGTCAGATTGGTCCCCAGTTACTCTCTAGAGAGTAACCGCTGAGGTGGGTGTGGGAGTACATGCCTACAAACCTTCCCCTTACTCCACCACAGAAGGCTTGGGCAGGATGCTTGTCATAAGTTTGAGGCCAACCTGGGTGACAGAGGAAGACTCTGCCTCAAAACACCGAACAAAAGCAGCGAAAAGGGGAGTGTCTTCACACAGTAGCTCTCACTTGTCTGTGAGCACTTGAGGGGTAGGAGAGAGTAATGTTGGGGATGTTTGTTGCCTGGCTTTCTCTCGGAGGAACAGGCAGTGGCTGGTCACCCTGCCTGTCAAGAAGCGTCCCTCACTGCGGACCCCACTCCCCCTGGGCCCCTGCAAGCATTCCAGAGTTGTTCTAACAAGACATCATCAACAGCATGCCTTGGAATAGAGATGTCTTCAGGGTGCCCGGGATAAGTCTTGGTTTTATCTTCACTAAACTGGAGACAAGATTCACACCTGTGCCTGATTATTCCATGAAGCCGATGAACCCCACAGACAAGGAGCCAGCAGGGCCATGCTCCATCTGAAAGCTTCAAGGAGATCTCACCTTTGTTGACTCCCAGGGTTCACTGACTATCCTTATTACTGCACTGTGAGTTATGAGGATCTCTCTCTCTCTCTCTCTCTCTCTCTCTCTCTCTCTCTCTCTCTCTCTCTCTCTCACATGTCTGCCAGCATCTGGGGGCTTACTGGCCACCCATAGCATGGTGTGGTATGCCTCCATGTGCCCCCCTCCAGAAGTGGCATTTCAGACTGTTGTCATTGTCACACACCATTCTGCCCTCTCATGTCCATCTCAATGTCTATTCTAAGGACACCAGTCACACGGATACAGACCCACCCACTCCAGGATGACTTCATCAGAAACACACTAGCAACAACCTATCTCCAACTAAAGTCATGTCATGAGACACTGAGGTGAAGATTTGCAAAGATCTTTGGGGACACATTTTAAACCTGATCTATAGTTACTGGGAACCCCTGTCCCCACAAAGGCCACAGCAATGGCTAGTATCAACACTGCCAGCCAATTGCAAGATGCCACAGGGAAGGGCCGGATTGGTGTCATTGTCCTTTGAGCTGACAAAGCCAAAACAAAATGCAGTACATGCTCAGTAAATGCTTCTTGACGCTGCTGGTCACAGTGTCTTGCTTGTCCTGGCTCAGCCTCGAGAGATCTGGCCACAGGGTCTCTCCTCAGCACACAATCTACCCAGAGCCAATTTCTCAGGGTCTTGGTGTCAGCTGAACCCTGACATCGCAGACTCCTTCATCACCAATCCTGGGAGAGGCCAGCCCCTCGACCTCCAATGGGGCCCTTACTTTTAGTGTGACAGCTATGTTATCCGGGCAATAGGGAAGCAGAGATATTTTAAGACGAGTGTGTCAGCTGGGGTCAGTTTCCGCTTGGCTATCGCTGGTGCTGTCAGGAGGAGAGCGGGTTTGGCTGTCCGGAGGGAGTCCATCAATCACTCCTGACAGCCCTTAATCAGACAAAGGAGCCCTCACCACCGAGTTACAGAGAGGGAGAGGATATAGTATTGTTCAGCTCAACAAAGAATTTTGGACAGGAGTTTTAAGTTGTAAATATAATCTCTCTATCTTCCAAGCATTTAGATTCCTAAAGCTTCAGGCCCTCTCAGGTCTGAGGACTAGTATCCTACCATTCTTCTAGGAAATTGTTCTCTTTACTCAAAGACAGACAAATAGACACACACACACACACACACACACACACACACACACATTCAACATTCATTGGTTTCCTCTGATATACCAGGTGTTTTGGGCAGTTTATCAAGAAGTCTGTGGACTTGGGCAGGCAAGATGGCTGAGTGGGTAAAGACACTTGCCACCAAGTCTGACAACTTGAGTTCAGTTCATGGGTCACACATGGGCAATGAAAGAATTGTCCATGTCTACAAGTTTTCCTCTGACCATAACACTGATGCACATTCATCACACACACACACACACACAATGAATATAAGTAATAGCAGAAAAAATTACTAAAAAGAAGCCCATGGTTCTTTTTGTTTTGTTTTGTTTTGTTTGTTTTTGTTTTTGTTTTTTCGAGACAGGGTTTCTCTGTGTAGCCCTGGCTGTCCTGGAACTCACTCTGTAGACCAAGCTGGCCTCGAACTCAGAAATCCACCTGCCTTTGCCTCCCAAGTGCTGGGATTAAAGGCATGAGCCACCACCGCCCAGCAAGTCTATGGTTCTTAATGGAAGCAAAAGGCTCATGAACAAAGAGGCCCCCATGCTGCATAGGGGCCCTGGAGGAAGGTGGCTCAGCAGGCTGGGGAACCCAGAGGTGGCTCAGCCAAATCCACTTGTTTACACCTTGGTCTAACTGTTTTATTCTAGCAGGCCTAGGACAGTGGCTGCAAGAGATACTGCATGGCCTGTGAAAACAGTAATAGAAGTCTCTTGTTGCGTTAACACTTTCCCTCCTCCACCTTGGATGAAGCAGATACTCACTGCGGAGCTGCCGCCTGAGCACGTAAATGAGTTTGATGCTTACACAGAACCTACGTCTCAGCTTATTGCTCCCCATCTTTTGACTCGGTGTCCCCCTGCATCTGCTGTCATCTCTCGGCCTGGGTGTGACAGCACTGACCTTTCAGTAAGATAAAGCAGAGGGCAGGGCCGGTACTCTTCCTCTGTTCTCACACTGTGGCTACTTCCAACAAAAAGCTCTGGAAAACAGGAAGCATGGTTGACTTTCTCCAGCTCGAAGCGATGCAGCATCCCTCTGCAGCATGCAGAGGGAGATCCAGGGTAGAGGAGGCTGTTGTCTCCTTACCCTCATCCATCTCTCCCTGTCTGCTTACCCCCACCCCCACCCCTGAGACTGGGTTTCTCTGTGTAGCCCTGGCTGTCCTGAAACTCACTCTGTGGACCAGGCTGACCTCGAGCCCAGAGCTCCATCTGCCTCTGCCTCCTGAGTGCTGGGGTTAAAGGTGTGCGCCACCACTGCCAGCTCCCTCTGTCTGCTCTTAAGCAGGCCTCTCTCCCTCCTCTTTTTGGCACTGTCTGGTTTGTTCCATGTTAGGGTGCATGGTCCCTTCCAGATCTAAAGCTCACTTTCCATGTTGTAATCCCAGAAGTCAGGGGTCTTCCTTTACAATGCCTATTCAGAACAATTTTGAGGAAAATCTCAGATTTGGGACAACACACACACACACACACACACACACATGCACACGCACACACACACACACACACACAGAGAGAGAGAGAGAGAGAGAGAGAGAGAGAGAGAGAGAGAGAGAGAGAGAGAGAGCCTTGAGCACTTTGTATGGCCTGGTCACATGGTCATCCTGGATCTACAGTGGGGCTAATATTAAGATAAAGGGAGCCGGGCGGTGGTGGTGCACGCCTGTAATCCCAGCACTCTGGGAAGCAGAAGCAGGCGGATTTCTGAGTTCGAGGCCAGCCTGGTCTACAGAGTGAGTTCCAGGACAGCCAGGGCAACACAGAGAAACCCTGTCTCGAAAAAACCAAATCCAAAAAACAAAACAAAATAAAACAAACAAACAAAAAAAAAAAGATAAAAGGAGTTGGTACACACAAGCTGGGGAGAAAGAAAAGCTCTCAGGGTGGGTAGTGGTGCCCCAGCAAGTCAAGGCTGTGAGCCTGTGAGCTAGGCGTCCCAAGTAAGAGGAGCCTCAGAAAACTACCCAGAAGCACTGTGGCCACATGGGTCCATGGACTGTGCAAAACCACTGCCGGGTCCAGAATCTAAAGCTGGGATTGCTTATGTTCCATTTGGGTTAAGACTGTTCTAGAAACAGTGGCACGTCTACACATGTCAGGCTGAAAGGAACATCTGTCTGTCTGTCTGCCAGGCCCCCCACTCTTGCTCTCCTGCTCTGTGTGTGTTTGCACATGCGTGTGTGCTCGAAAAGCGATCTTGCCAGAACCAACAAGGCTTGCTTGGCCAAGATGGGTATAAGAACAGGACAAAAAACTGAAGTGACACGGGCTTTATAGGAACATGGCTTATTGTCTCCCTGGAGGTAGCTAAGTACCGGGCTTGGTTACTCCAGTGTCTTCTCGACAGCCAGGGAGAGGGCCACCTCTGCAGCCCACAGCCTCTGTATTTGGCTATCTAATACCAAGTCATCAATACACCCGCTCCCAGACCCCACATGCCGACAACACTTAGAGATGAGAGACGTGCAGGGACAGCTATGTCTAGGACAGTGGTCCTGCTGCTGCTCCTCCTCTTCTTCTTCCTCCTCCTTCTAACATACAATGACCCCCTGCCTCAACCTCCCCAGTGCTGAGACCATATAGGATTGTGCCACCATGTCCTGGTACCAGGGGCTCTTTTAAACAAAGACGAAAACTTTGCAGGGAACTTCCAACACAGTTACCTTGTGCCTCTTTGAATGGCATGTCATTTTCCGGACTATTACTTGGGACGAACAAAAAAAAAAAACCTTCTGTGATTAGCTTCGATGAATCAAGATTAACTCGTGGTGTGGGGCAGAGAGAGATACAGCATTATCCCTAAACTTGAAATATAACTCCATCAGATTTTTTTTACATGAATCACTGAGGCTATTGATAGCATCGTTGAGCCTCAGTTACCTCATCTGTAAAGTGGGTAAAAGGGGCAGTACCCTCCTCATACACATGTTGTATTATCTAATGCAGTTTCCAAAACATTTCATGTTTCATTTCCCCTTTTCTTGCTCTGAACACTAACTGGCATCTTGCCTGGCAGTCACTTCTGCTTCTAAAGCTTTCTTTATCACATCTGATGTTTATGAAACATTTAAAGATACACACACACACACTCACACCCGTAAGTGTAGGGATTTACATTTATCTTTTTTTTTTTTTTTACATGTTTTCAGCCCATTATTCCGACCTGTCAAGATGCCGTTGGATCTTGATTCTGCCATTCTTTCTATTAACAATCCCTCTGGCTTTGTGTCAACTGCAAATTTGATAAGCCAGTCTTTCATTCTGCTTCATCCACGATGCGGAGAAAAGCATAGAGATGGACAAGGTCAAGGGATGAGCCTTGGAAAGGCTCCTGAGCCGCAGCACTGCACCCGGGCTCCCTCAGCACCCAGCCCCAAGGCAGGCTGCGTTAGCCTCCGTACTGAGTCGGTAAGGTTTAAGGAAGCCCTTTGTCCAAGGCACCCGTGTCCCTCCTCCCTAGCGGCCCTTCTAGCATGGAAATTCTGTCAGGCTTGGTGAATGCAAGCCAGTCACCAGGAATATTCCAGCTCCTTCTCAAAGTCCTTACATTCAGAAATACGCCACGGTGGTAATCAACCTTGCCAGTCTGTTACCGGAAGTTAATGTTATATGTTGTTCTACCATGAGACTGTGCTGTCGTGACTCGGTGTGCCCGGGAAGCTTTCCATGAGGCTGCCCTGGAGCCTTGTGTCCAGACAAAGGAACCCCTGGAGAGGCCAGAGCTTCCCTTCCCTTCCCCTTGTCCCTCTGAGAAAGTGCTGACTGAGCGATGAGGCTGGCAGGAGGCTCTGGCTGCAGGTGTGGCAGCTGGAGTTAGGACTTGTTTCTTGTCCTGCCCTTACCACATGGGAAGCCGCCATGGTAAAAACCCCGCATCAAAACCACGCTAGGCAGCAGAGTCCCTGTCAGTACCAGAAGGATGGCTGTCTTGTGGACCACTCTCAAAGGAGAGGCTCCATAAACACCCTGACGACCACCCTGGATGGGGGAGTCAGAGGGGTATTTCCCCAGGATATCTCATTTGCGGTTTGTTTGCTTATGGTACTAGGGACTGAACCTAGAGTCCCACCATTATTAGGCTAACCTACTACTGACTGAGCTTCATCCCTAGAGCCTCACCCCTTTAACATTTATTTATTTTATGTATATGAGTGTTTTGTCCACATATGTATCTGTGTACTGCATGAAGATCAGTTGGGCACAGAGGCCAGAAGAGGGCATCAGATACCCTGGGACTGAAGTGGGTGCTAGGATCCAATCTGAGTTCTCTGGAAGAGCAGCCAGTGCTCTTAATTACTGAGCCATCTCTCCAGCTCCCCCACACTCCTTATGTATATGTGTATATATGTATATATGTATATGTGTATATGTGTATATGTGTATATGTGTATGTGTGTATGTGTGTATGTGTGTATGTGTGTATGTGTGTATGTGTGTATGCGCACATGCACATATATACATTTATATATGTATGTATATATGTTTGTATATCTGGTACATGTGTATGTATATATGCATATATGTATATAGTAATATCAGTTTCAGACAGTGCTGGCCTTGCACTTTCCATTGTGCTGCCTGCCCTTGGCAAACAGTTAGGTTTCAGGCCTACACCACCAGCCTGGGACTCCCTAGGATGTCTTTTTTTAAATTTTTACTTTTATTTATTATTATTAGGTATATATGGGGGGGGCGCGTGCCACAGCACATGTGCGGTTAGAGGACAACTTTCTGAAGTCATTTTTCTCCTTCCAACTTTACATGGTCTATGGGGATAGAAACCAGGCTTGTGCACCACACACCTTGACTGAGTGAACCATCTCACCAGCACCCCCTATTAAGACCAAGAAGCAAAGAGCAGAGGGACAGAGGGAAAGAAAGAGGCTGGTAGAAAGCAGGAGAAACATCTAGGGGGCTGTCTGTGGCTGCAACACCTGAGGTGACCACTACCCTCTTCCCTCCTCTCCCTTCAGCTCCAGAAAGTTTGGTGTCCTCCCCCCCTCAGAGTGCTCCTTCCCACTCAGAGTGCTCCCTCCCACTCAGAGTGCTCCCTCCCAGTTAGAGTGTTCCCTCCCACTCAGAGGGCTCCAAGATTGGTGACCAGAGAGACTATGTGAGCAGAAAGAACCAAGATATTCTAGAAGCTCTCTACATAGGACAAAGGTGTAACATTTGCTTGGCAGATGGAGGAAGATCAGAGGCCTTGGGGAAGCTGAGGTCCAGAGAAGAGGCAGGAAGAGGGGTCAACAAAAGAGGAGGACTCTGGGTAGAGGATTCCAACAGAGGTCTATGAGAGTTCCTGGTGGAAAGTGTAGCCAATGGCAATGCAGCCACCGGTTGGACGGCTGGTCCACACCTTGCAGGGGCACTCTCACCTGGGAAACACCAGTGGCTGTCTCCATGACTACCCACACATCTATGCAGTCTTAGCCTGCTTCCTCACTCCTGCCTGTGTGTGGGGAGGGTCAGCGAGGGATAGTGGACCTATCAGTCAGCTAAGGTCTACTCAGCTACACCTTGGGTGTCTCCCATGCCGGTGACTTCTCTGTGCAGCCATCTTCAGCAAACCTGAACAGGTACCCCATTTCCTAGATGCAACTACCCATTCTACAGAGTTGCCCCTACCAGGCCCTGGCTCTGGCAGCTTTATTATAAGTTTATTACATGCTAATTCAAGCAAATAAATTTGCCCCAGCTGTGAAGCAGAGGAGATTAATAACCTCAAAGATTACTTCTCTGCTTTGATGAGTTTCTTGAGCAGAGTATATTTAGGGAGAGCAACTAGATTAGTCAAAACCCCCTTTAATTATTAGTGACACTGTGCAAATGACTCTGTATGACCAGAATACCAACGACTCTACTCCTTGACCTTCGTATTCAAATAAACACATCTTATCTCTTCACCAAGCCTTGAATCCACATACCATGGTAACTGCTGTCCTCAGGACCCAGCAGTGGGACAGATGACATGAGTACTCCATTACTGGGGGATGACAGCCTTAAAGATGCAGGTATCCCTCTCTGTCTTTGCACCTGGACTGGCTTGGGGCCACCAGGGATGCTCTGGGGTATCCTGGAGCTAGGAGCATCAGTTCTCAAAGGAGGGGAAATGACTTGTTCAGAGTCTTACAGGGAATGAGCCTCCTTGTTGTGGCCACTTATATTTTGGATTGGAACATTCCACTTTCCAGATTGACAGTAAAAAGTTTAGGGCTGCTTCCTGTGGAAGCATGAATGTGACCCATTCTGTTTCCAGGAACAGCTGGCGTTCACTGAGGCCTTGGTGTGGCTCTGTCTTAGGGAGTTCCATTTGCGAGCCTCGACTTGCTTGGTTTAAAGAATGATGTGGAACAGCCATTTCAATGGCGGAGCTGCTGTCTCTGCAGCTGGAAGTGGGGTGGGCTATCTATCCAGCATTACTTCTCGTACATACTACCTCCAAGTCCTTACTGCACATCCTGGCACATAGTGCTGTCAGGAGCCTGCAGGAGGAAGGAAATGTCTACTGTTTGATCAGGTGCAGAGAATAAGACAGGGCAGGCAGGGAGGGGGCTGAGGATGTAGCTCCGTTGGTAGAGTGCTCCCTTAGCATGTACAAAGCCCTGGGTTCAAAACCCAGCACCCCATAAGATAAACCTTGTGATATAAGCCCCTAATCCTCAAACTCAGGAGGTAGAGGCAGTAGGATCAGAAGTTCAAGGTCAGTTTTGACTACGTGGTAAATTTGAGGCCAGCTAGATATATTTGAGAACCTGTCTCAAGAAACAGAGGCTGGGTTACAGACAGGGTTAGGCTGGATCCTCTCCTAATGACCTCACAGAACTGTGATACTCACCCCAGTGACCTAACAACACAAAGAACCACCTCCACCTCAGCCCCAGCTCCCACGGGGCACCTCTAGGGACCTCACATGGGACACTCAGAATGCCATTGCACTTCTTATGCTGATGCCAGCACAAGACCCACCAGCCTGGCTGTAAAGCACACACAGCCCAGCCTCTGTGTTTCCGAGGGAGAGAGACCTGTGTTCCCAGAGTTTAAGCAACATGTCCTAAAACGACCTTTCCGTACTTGTTCTGGAAACCAGTCCTGGCTTCTCCTGACTCAAATGTCGCTTCCTTTGGGGAGCTTCCCTGCAGGCTCCTCCCTCCACACTGTCCTCAGGTGACACTTGATGGCGCAGATGTGCTGACAGGCCAACTCCATATTCTGTTGTCCCTTAAAGCAAGGATCCTGTCTCTTCATCCTGAGGTCCTGCCACACTGACTGAGCCTGGTGCTCAAGCAATGCGGACAAGCATCTGAAGCTGTCAGGGATTCCGGTCGTGTGACTCTCTGTGTGAGGCCCTCTATCCCAAGCCTGGTCCTACTGACTGAGAATTTGGGGTGGGGGGGAATCACATGTAGTTCCCTGATCTTGTAAACTAAAAACCTGAGTTGTACAAAAAAGAAACATGATAGAAACAAATTGCAAGAGTGGCTCAAGGGGAGATGCTTTCCTCAGAGTTGGGATGAAGGTCAGATTTTGAAAGAGGAGAAGTGTCCATGGAGACCTCAGTTTCCCCACAGAAGCTCAGGGCCACTTTCTTTCCGAATGCTGACTATATGTATTCCTGGTTAGACACTCGAGCTCATTCCAAGCCTTGAAGAGCATCATCAAAGTAAAAAGTCTTCCAGTAGAAATGCTTGGTCCCTCAGACAGTTTAACTTACAATCTGGAGGACATGGGAGAGCCAGGCCCCGTCCCTTTCTTCTGTGTGTGCAAGGCTGATGCATGTTCACATGTATGTGGACCTAGATGCATGTGCACTTGTATGGGTGTGTGCAGGCTTAGAGGGTGAAGTCGGACATCTCCCATCACTCCCCCGTACCTTGTCTGTTAAGACCTTTCATTTGAACCCAGAGTTGTCCTGTTCAGTTAGTCTAGCTAGCCAGTTTGCTATGGGGGGGGGGGGAGCGGCGGGGTGTCCCTTGGCTAATCCACGTGAGTGCTGGGATTTCAAAGAGGCCTCCATGCCTTCTCAGCATTGCCCTGACCTCTCCTCCCAGCCCTGTCTTCTTTACTCTTTACAGAGCCTCAACTTTAGTTGAGCATCTACTTTTGAGTAAATGTCTCCCACTCTTCCTCATAGAAGTTGATCAGTGCGCTACTCCTAGAAGTTGGCTGTGCAATTTCCTGAGTTCCTTTCAGCAGAAGCAGCCTGTTTTTACCTTGGTGGCTTCCCAGGTGGCACTGGGATGTGATGTCAGCTCGCCAGATCACGGGAAGGAGCCATGTGTTGTGGGTACCAGAGGAGCAGGATGAGAAGAGACTGTGTTCCCGGGACAATGTACCCATCACCCAACCCCAGAGAGCTTCCACTGGCACTGGGGAGACACCTAGACTGCTGCTATCTTCAGGTATCTGTTATAGTCTGGGCTCTGTGTTCTAATGTCAGGACCCTTTGGTATTCACACAACTGAGACTTGCCATAGTATTGATAATGAAGGCCCTTATGATTCTACCTCTACCAAGCATGCTTAGGACCTGCTCAAACACCAGGGAAATGGCACTGGGATCCTTTCTCCTTTTCTCTCCCCCCTTTTTCTCCTTTCCCTGCTCCCACATCTCTCTCAGAAGCAGTCTCTTGCCCAGGTTGGAGCCCCCCACCTCCCAATTTAGGTGAGAAAGACTTGAACATATGCCGCTTCAGTCCCCACCTCTTAAGTGTGGAATTACAGGTGGGCACCGGCACCTCCAGTTTTATGTGGTGCTGAGGGTCAAACCCTGGGACTTACGCATCTTAGGCAAGCACTTCCCAAACCGAGCCACACCCCTAGAATTTCTTTATAAGACAGCTTGTTTTGCTGGTGTAACTTTGGAGCTGTACAAATATGTTTTTTTTTTTTTAAAAAAAAAACCATAAGACATTTTCAAAGTTTGGAAATTGTGAGAAATGAAAACAAGCCCTCCTGTGCACGATCAGCTTGGCAGCACAGCAAACACAGAGGGAAACTGTTCCGAGCCATTTCAAGACAAATTCATTTAATTAACATCCCACACGGGATATACCCCAACAAAAGTAACCGTAGAGTTTTCTTAAATGATTTATCAAAATGCATATTAGTGATGATAATGTTGGCATCGTCAAGTGAATACTGTTGGATGTATCGGGTGAGACAAGGGAAGGGAGTAATTATGCTGCATTTGTTGCAAAAGGGGGTTGTCAGTGGGATCTACAGATAATGGTTGCCCTGAAATGGACTTTGGGGTTACTTGAGAACTAATACATTCTAGTTATGAGGCACAAAATGTACAGTGTGCCCGGAACAGCTCATTATTGAGAAGCCACCAAAGAAGGCCACATAATAGCATCTTGAAGACATCAAAGATGGGACAATTTGATCACTAACATAAATAACTGCACTGTGTAAAATGTGTTTCTGCCCATGGGTTCAGAATGTACTTTTTAAATGAGGAGAAAGAAAGAACATTTATTGCTCATTCTTGGAAGATGTAAAACAAAAACAAAAACAAAAATCTTACAAAGTGGGGCTGGAGGGATGGCTCAGTGGTTAAGGGCACTTGCTGTTCTTGTAGAGGACCCAGGTTCAGTTCCCAGCACCTGCGTTGATTGGTTTCAACTGCCTTTAACTCTGGTTCCAGGGGCAATGATGCCCTCTTCTGGCTTTTGCAGACATGGCATGCATGGGATGCACATAGAGACAAGCAGAAACACACACACACACACACAGAGAGAGAGAGAGAGAGAGAGAGAGAGAGAGAGAGAGAGAGAGAGAGAAGTAAAAAGTAAAAAATCATCTAAAATTACAAATAAAGAGAGGGTATCTTCACCCTTCATCAACGTGCACCTTCCTGGGATGCACCATAGGTGAACTATGTGCTGCATGCTATGAAGGAGGAGAGAATAATATTCTACAGCCATTGAGGAAGTTATAGGGAGTCAGTTACCACAGGCTAGCTGATGAAGGAAACCCATGATTCATGAAATTATGTGTGTGTGTGTGTGTGTGTGTGTGTGTGTGTGTGTTCTTTAGCTCTGTCCATGCAGAGAGCCTCAGAAAACCAATATCCCAGTACCACTGAACATCCCTAGTGCCATGGTTTAATTTCTGAGATGAATTTTCCACTCAAAAGGAGCCAGAACTCATTGAAGAGATGGATGGTTCTGGGCGAGACACAGCAGTGGAGACAAGAGCATCCTATGGCAGAAGAAAAGCATCCAAGAATCGATGAAAACTTGTCAAAAGGACTTGTCAAAGGGGTCCACACTGCCTAAATTGGGGCAATTTGAATATAACAATAAATATTGATGACAGCCAGTTGTATTTATTTATTTAGACAGGGTCTCATTTATCCCAGGCGGGCCTTGAATTTACTGTATGGCCAATGAACTGTCTTGAACTGCTGATCCTCCTGCCTCCACAACTGTTGTGTTGGGGTGACAGGTGTGCACCAGTCTGTGCAACAGTGTGGTGCTAGGGACTGAAGCCAGGGTTTTGTGAATGGTAAGTAAGTACCCTACCAAATTTAAACAATGATCCTGTGTCCATAATGACATTTCCCTTACAGTAAAATACCAATGGATACGTGTGAAGGCAAGATGCCTTTCAAAAATCTCTTCTAGCACAGTAGTAATTAATTCAGACAAAAAAAAATCAGTCAGTGGTAAACTTAACAGGTGTTTTAGTTAGGGTCTTATTGCTGTGAAGAGACATCATGACCATGACAGTTCTTATAAAGGAAACATTTGATTGGAGCTAGTCCATTATCATCATTGAGGGAAACACAGCAGCATGCAGGCAGACATGGTGCTGGAGATGTAGCTGAGGGTTTGTTGTCTGGATTGGCAGGTAGCAGGAGAAGAGAGTGGCTTAGACTTCTGAAATCCCAAAGCCTACCCTCAGTGACACACTTCCTCCAACAAGGCCATACCTCCCAATAGTGCCACTCCCTATGAGCCAATGGAGGCTGTTTCCATTCAAACCATCACAGTAAGTAAAAGCTTAATGAAGGCAGGCTGTGGTGGAACAGGCCTGTTATCCCCAAAAAACCAAGAGGATAGCTGTCAATCTGAGGCCAGTCTGGGTCACATGGCGAGCCTTAGATCAACCTGAGCTACACAAGAGTTGGTCTCAAAAAACAAAAATAAGCAACCAAATATCATAAGGAAAACATGAAGATGGGGATATACCTAATGCCAAAGTATCTTCCCCAAATATATCTACTAGTTACAATGGAAAAAGGAGTAAATTTGTTAATATATGATAAAACATAAATAATATATAATTAATATATATTAATAACATAAAAGACAAAGTTTAGCCATGAAATCAAAGTTAAAATCATTAAGAAGAGAGCTGAGTGTGGCGGGACACATAAATTATGCCAGCACTTAGGAAGTGGAGGCAGGAGGATCATGAGAATGAAGCTAGCCTGGTCTACATAGCTAAAATAAGATTACATAACATACCTCTGGCAATGAGACAAGTAGAAACTGTATATTGCCCATTAGGATGCAAGAAGGACATACTGTCCTTATGATGGTCCCACAGAAGAGACTCACCTGACGCAAACCAGGAGGAAACACCAGCAAACCCAACCTGAGGGACTCTGAAAAATAATTGGCCCTCAATCTTACAGAGTGTCAAGGCCACAAAAGTCAGTGAGAGGCAGAAGCACTCTGCTCTGCTTGCGGGAGACCAACGAGACAGGGCTGTCACAGTACTGCATTATGCCTGCGTGTGGCTTTAACTCTCAAGGACTTTATTGGGATAACGGATGACACTTGAGAGGGCATGGTCCACTCAAATTAATGTGGAAATTAATTTTTTTAAAAAAATGCTTATTTACACTGTGTGTGTATGGGTGTTTTGCCTGCATGTATATCTGTGTACCACATGCATTCCTGGTGTCCTCAGAGGTCAGAAGAGGAATTAGATCTCCTAGGATCAGAGTTGAAGGTGGTTGGGGGCTGCCATGTGGATGCTGGGAACCAAATCTGGACTCTTTGGAAGGGCAGTCGGTGCTAAGCCGTCTTTTCCAGCTCCAGATGTTAATTTCTTAATTTTGATGGCTATATGGTGCTTATGTAGAAGAAGAATGTCACTATGGGAAACATACTAAAATGCTATGTATGTATGGGAATGCATGTGTGTGCATGTACTGTGTGTGTGCATGTGGAGTCAGTACATGTATATGAGTATGTATGTATGTATGTATGTGTGCATAGATGCATATGCACACTAGGTGTGTGTGTGTGCACATACTGTGAGTGTGCACACACAGGGTTGTGGCTAGCGCTCTAGTACCTTACTAGCCTTCACTCTTAAATTTTTCCTTGTTACTGTTCTTACAAAATCAGTTTTTACATCTAAAATTATCTCATTTTTTCAGAGACTTATTTATTTTCATGTGTATGAAAGGTGAGTCCCTTTCATGTATATTTTGCTTGCATGTATGTACTTGACCTCTTGAGAGTCTGGTGCCTGTGGAGGTTGGAAGAGGGAGTTGGATCACTATTTCCAGAAACAGGAGTTACAGATGGTTATGAGCTACGGGCTCTGGGAATCAAGCCCAGGTCCTGTGAAAGAACAAGTTCTTAATAAATTAGGTTAAAATTAAAAAAAAAAAAAGCTGCTTATAATGGCAAAAAAAGGTGGAAACAAGTTAAAATCCACCTATATATAACAAAGAAAGGAAATGTTGTATATCCAATGAAATGGAATATTATCTAACAATGAAGTGAAATTTGATTCATGACCCAACACGGATAAGCCCAGAAGAGATTACGCTAAGTGAAAGATGCTAGGAGTTTAGGACCAGACATCGTATGACTCCATTGGCATGGAGTGTCCCAGACAGAGGCATTTACAGGCATAGAAAACAGGTTGGTTGATACTAAGGTAGGGGACGGAGAACAGGGGTGAGTTCTGGTGGTATCTTTTGTGGGGATGGGTGAAAGTATCTTAAATAGATTGTGGCGATGTCTTCCCATCTTGTGACTATACTAAAAGACACTGGATTGTGCTTTGTCATACAAAAATGGGTGAACCATATGTTTTTTGGGTTATATTCCAATCACGTTGTTAACCAAGGGATAAAACTGGATATGCAGAGTTCGCCATTGTTCACTCTTTCATCATCTCTAAATCTCAGTACAATCCCAACCTGGTGAGATTTATTTGGGAAGAGGCAAACCAAATTTAGTTAAATTCAACATGCTTTCGCTGAGAGCCTGCCCTCTGCCAGGCCCCGGGATAAGAGCTTACGATTCGGAAACTGGAGACACCTGACATCTTTGTCTTCCAGGAGGGACAAGGGCTGTGGCAAAGGTGACACAGCCTGTGGAGCCCAGAAGGGGACGCTCATGTTTTCCTAGGCTGCTTCAAAGGCTTCCCCAGAGGCGAGCTTAGACTTGAGCCAAGGGCAAGAAAGAGCACAGACACAGGGCGTGAACGAAGCTGCCGCCAGCAGTAGGTATAACCTGAGCCTCAGGACTGCGGCTTAGGACAGAGCAAACAGTTCACTGTAAAGTGTGCTCTGGGCACACTGTGGGAGTAAAGGAGGTTCTGAGTGGGCAGAATCCACCTTAAAATAAGGACCAGAGCAACAGAAGGTCATTAGAAGCTTCTAGAATATGAATAGAAGCAAGGAATTAGGAGGTAATTGACTACAGTACTCCCACTGGAGGAGAGCAGGTGGCTGTATGCAGTCCTGGCACTGTCTGCCACACTGCAAGTTAAATGGCCCGAACTTGCCCCCTGCTGAGTGTCCCACACTAAAAGGCTCCTCTGTCACTATAGATCACTCCATAGAATCCAGTCTCAGCCAGCTCAGCTCCCCGGAGTGTGTGGCTGTCAGTTGATTCCCCTGGTGGCTGGCTGCCTTGAGTGCAGGCGTGGAGGGAGAGCAGAGCAGGGTTCCAGGGACAGCTCTGTGTGTAGAGCTTAAGTCCCTCTGCTCCAGATGGCTGCCAGCCCCCTCCCTCAGCAGAACACAGGCTCGGGAGCTGGAAGCTGTCTCAACAAGTTGGCTCACCTTGAAGGCTCCTGGGAGGAGGGGGATGTGGAACACAAAAGGCCCCTTTGATTCTTTGAAAGAGAGCCGGGGAGGAAGGCAGGAGAGCCAGGCAAGCAGTTTGTATCTTGGGACCACCCAGTAGAGAATTTCGGGACTTTTCCCACCATCCAGCGAAGCCTGTGGGACCTTTAGAAAACGTCTCCAGCTCAGCTACCCCAGTGCTGCGGACCCAGGGTCTGGTGCATGTCAGGCAGCCACACTGCTGATCCGTGGAGGATTTCCCAGAAGGGATGACAAGGCTTTCAGCCCAAGAGCAGCGGGGTTCTGTAGCCTTGTGACTAATGCAGGGGACAAAGTGGAATGGGCTTGAAATCTCTTCCAACCTCAAGGAACCAAGAGAGAGGCTCAGGGATTCTGATCTCCACCATGGGGCCTGAGGCCATTGGGAGAGGCTTCTCCTCAGTGGTGGTCTGAGTTCTGTTTCCAGATAGGCCTCTCAGGGAAATCAGATTTACCTTGATTTCCCCTTTAGCCCCTCAGTCCTTTAGACACCTCTGGTGTCATCAGACATTTTGTCACAATGTGGCTTAGAGACTTCCACTACAAGCATCCCTACAGCCTGTCCCGCTGAAGGGATACCAGGGCTGGGTCTCTGGAAGTAGATCCTTCGTTAGCAAATTTGCTCACCCAAGAAAGTTTCTTTCTTTCTTTCTTTCTTTCTTTCTTTCTTTCTTTCTTTCTTTCTTTCTTTCTTTCTTTCTTTCTTTCTTTCTCTCTCTCTCTCTCTCTCTCTCTTCCTTCCTTCCTTCCTTCCTTCCTTCCTTCCTTCCTTTCTTTCTTTCTTTCTTTCTTTCAATTCATCTTAATAAATTCATTTTATTATTTTATGGGTATGAATGTTTTGCCTGAAAATATGCATGCGTGTGCACCATATGCATCCCTGGTTCGTGAGGAGGTCAGAAAAGGGTATTGGATCCCCTGTAACTGTAGTTAAGGATGGTTGGGAGTTGCCATGTGGGCTCTGGGAATTGAACCCAAGTCCTCTGCAACAGCAACAAGTGCTCCTAACCACCGAGCTATCTCTCCAGCCCCAGAAATTGCTTCCTTTTTGTCAAGACAGGGTTTCTCTGTGTAGGCCCCAGCTGTCCTAGAACTTACTCTGTAGACCAGGCTGGTCTTGAACTCACAGAGATCCACCTGCCTCTACCTTCCAAATGCTGGGATTAAAAGCAAGCACCACCACTGCCTGGCTTAGAAGTTGTTCTCTTACCTGAGAGACTGGCTTGACAGCGCTTCGTGGAGCCAGGGCTCTTGCGTTCTGGGGCCTTCAGACTTCTCTAACTCATTTTCTGCTCCACTTTCTCCCCAGCCCCACCCAGGTCCCACGTCTTAGTTTTGAGCCAGGTTAGGAGCCTCATGTTGGCCTGTAGCTCCTTCTTCAGCAGAGGGTGTGTGCTGCTGGCCCACCTCCATCTATTGTGAGGACGCTAAACTAGACAGGCAGACAGTAGCTGTGCAGCTCCACAGAAATCTCCCAAGGCCACTACAATGGCTTTGCTGGATGCGGAGTGCTGAAAACTTTAATTACAAAAAGCAAGTTTCTATTGAATGTGTTCTTGGCAGATTGGACATTTGGATAATGGGGCATATGGATTGCTGGCCTGCTGCCGTAGGAGTTGACAGACCAATCCTATGGGAAAGGCAGCCTGGAGCTTCTGAGCTGAGTGGAGCAGGGGCATTGCCGTCCTGAGGCCCCAGACTCTGGTGCATCTCTAACTGCGGGACGACTCGTACAGAAGGTGAGCTCAAACACCACACTCATACACACTAAACATATCACACGTCCAACATCCCCTGGGGGCAGCCCCGCCACTGTGACTTCCTCCTCTGGGGTTATGGCTCACAAGGGGCACTTACTTGGTCTCAGGCAGAAAGGCAGGTGGATGGCTCCAACCTGAGGATCTGTTTTGTGCTTCCAGAGCATGCGAGGGGGCGGCAATGCAGGTTGTGGCAGGGAGGTTGGTCAGATGCTAGGATGGGGCAGCCATGTTGTCAATGTTATGGTGGTTGTGTTATGGAAGCTGGGGCCCAGGGAGAGCCTTGTTGTTGGTGAGAGGCTGAGGTAATGAGGCTGAAGCAGCAGACAGGGGCTGAATGAGCCCACGCTTCTCAACTCTACAAGATGTAACACTTCATAACATAAAGACGTTTAATGTTAGCCAGGCAGTGGTGTCTCATGCCTTTAATCCCAGCACTTGGTAGGCACAGGCAGACAGATTTCTGAGTTTGAGGCCAGCCTAGTCTACAGAGTGAGTTCCAGGACAGTCAGAGCTACACAGAGAAACCCTGTCTTAAAAAACCAAAAACCAAACCAAAGCAAAACAAAACAAAACAAAACAAAGATGTTTAATGTTATCTTTACTGGCCTGAAAGAAAATTCACAAGTAATTGATGGACACATTATATTAGTTGACCTTTTCCCCACTGTAACTGAGTTCCTGATGAGAAGCTTGTGGGGTCGGAGGGGATGGCTCAGCTGTTAATAGTGCTTACTGCTCTTGAAAAACATCCAAGTTTGGTTCCCTGCAGCCACAACTCCCAACTACACTCAGTTTATGCAGTGCTGGGGCTCAAACCCAGGGCATTGTGTATGATAACCAAGTGCTCTACCTGCTCCTACCAAGTGAATTACACCCCAGGCCCTGGGCTCACTGAGGGTACAGTCCATGGTTGCAGAGAAGGCACAGTGGTCAGAGTGGCATGTGGCTGTGCTGAAGAAAGATGGGCGAGACTGCTTGGTTGTCTAGGAACCACAGGATCGGGCAGAGGGCAAGCCTGAGTTATAAAACCCCAAAGCCCACTTCCTTCAATGAGCCTCTATCTCCTAAAGGTTCTACAATCTCCCAGACAGTGTCATCAGCCAGGGACCAAGTATCTTAACATGTAAATCTATGGGGACACTTCACAGTCAAACTATAAGGAATGCATTTTCAAAAGTCTTTTGTCCAGGTATGCTAATGCAAAACACATAGTATAAAGAAGAAATAGAAAGCAATTATAACAAAATAATGTGTGTCTTGTTATGTACATATTTGGGTGTGTAAGTATTTGGGCAGAGTCTTCCTCAGTATTAGTCAGTTTTTCTGTCATGGTGACAAAATGCCTTTCATTTCAGAGAAAATGAAAGTCAGCAAGGTTTATTTTGGCTCTGGGTTTCAGGTTTTTTTCAGCCCAATGGTTGGCTGGTTTCAAGGCTTTTGTGGAGGGGAGCCAGCCAAAATGGTGGGAAACCATTTTGGTTACCACATGATCACTCACCAGAAAGCCCAGAGAAGTGGCAGTTAGTCTCACAGGGTAGAAGGCACACTCTGACAGCTGTGGTGCATGGATGGGACAGGGGAGGAGCAACACTAGTCACTGTGTCCCCTGAGAAAGCATATGAGTGAGGACACAATGGACAAACCACTACCTGCTGCAGAGCCTGAGGCAACTGCTGAATCGCACAGGCCACTGACAGACTGGGTTAAGGGGAGGGCAAAGATAGGATTTGGGCTCTGAGAAAAAAAATAATTAAAATTAGGTATGAGATTCCACAGAGCCACACCACTGAATAGATGATGGTGTGCTTACATCCATCCCTAGGTTCCTTAGCAGCTGTATGACAACCCAATCCTGTCTTCCATCCCCAGCTGGAAGGCACAGCCTTGCTTGCCAACCTTCTTCTCCTGAGGAGGGAAGGGGTTGCACACCACAGCAGCAAACACAGCTGCTCACCACTCAGACTCCGGGAGTGAGGGCAGAGGTGCTGGCCCAGCACCAGCTGGCTCTGATCCCTAGAATCACCTTCTGGAGGACTTAGAGTGTGCCAGTCCCTCAGCGGGCCTTCCCCTGACAGCTCTGTCTTCGTATTCGTGACTTCTTATCCCCATGTATACATATCCAGGTGACTCAGAGAGATACAGAGAAAGGCAATTTAAATCTTTCATGAAGTGGCTCAAAACCTTCACAAATATCTTTCATTCGAGAAAATGCCTTACTTAGTTTTGCTCAAGTTTGTTTTGCTACCATAGACTGGTGGCTTTAATGACAGGCAGTTCGGGAGGCTGGGAAGTCCAAGGTCAAGAACCTGGCCATCTGCTGTGTAGTGAGAGCCCGTTTTCTGGTTTACACACAGTGCTTTTGTGCTGTGTCTTCTACGGCAGGAGAGGAATGTGGGAGCTTTCTAGGGTCTCATAAAGGCACCAATCCTATTCCCGGGGGCAGAGGGCAGTTCCACCTCATGACTTACTCAAAGCCTTTGCCCTCCAATAGCACCACATTAGGAATTTAGACCTAGATATGAATTTGAGGGTGAGGAATGCAAACATTTCTCAATGAGTTCATAGCAAAGCCTGTGGGCTCCATAGAGCTCACCACAATGTAATAAAGAAGATCCTTGTTACACACACACATACACACACAATTTACTTTAGTTGCTTCTTCATATAATTTTCCCCAGCTCCTGCCTCCTCTCAGCACATCCTTTAAACTTCTGTCCATTTCTCCTTCTTCTTTTTTGAATCTGTAAAAGAGGATTCTGTTTGGGCTCTTGGGCTTTTCTTGGAGTGGATATTTCTCCTCCTCTCCTTTCTTTTAAATCTGCTCAAATAAAGTCCAACTTGGCAAAGACCAAATCCTCCAAGGGACTCATGGGAGCAAATGAGAGCCAAGGAGAGGTTGACTTTTTGAGTGCTATTCTTTGCCTAAGGCAATGCCAGCATTAGCCCAGCGAAATTAGCCCAGCGAAATTAGCCCAGCGAAATTAGCCCAGCGAATAGCCCACACTTCCCCGTGCCCAATGACACACAGTCACACCTTTACTCTTGTCAAACAGCCACCTGTGCTGGCCCCTGTCATCTCCTCTACCCAATTCTTCATGGACACTTTTGCCTTTGGTCGGTATTAACTTCTGATATTCATAACCACGACTTTGATTAATGCAAGACTTCAAAGCACCTTTTGAATCATTAAAGAAAGATTAAATTATCTCCGGGATAGTTTCAGTATTAAGTGTGGTTGAGCTAATTCAGGTTCTCTGGAAATTGACAATATGATCCATTTCTACTTTATATAATCAGAAGACTCAGATTAAACTCACGTAAGAGTCCAGCCAAACTGGGTTACTCCGAATAGGATGTGAGTCCACAGGAAATCATAAGCACACAGTCACATCTGGGAATGAAGTGGAAAGCCAGAGTCCAATCCAGCCAAATGCTGTCACTACCTCATAAATCTCCCAGAATTCAAACAGCCCTGAAGGTCTGCCCAAGCCATAAGTCAGACTTTGATGCTTTCTTCCGTCTCTCTGGGCTGGGCCACGCTCAGGGTCATTTGGTTAATGCAGGACTCCATCTTCATTGCTTCATAACTAGTTTTTAATCAGTGATGATTGCTGAGCTGGAATGCTGCGGGCTGCCCGCCTGCTCTTTCCTCAGAGAGTGCCCGTCGATATGTCATGGCAATTAACCAGAGACCTGTGGGAGGGGTGGGGAGGGCATAAGGGGAGGCAGGCTATCGGTGTGGCCACATGCTTCCTTCTGCCTCCCAGGGGGGGCTCTCTGGCCCCACACCAGCTTTGGAGGGCTGATGAAGGTGTCCACAAGCTAGGGGATGTCCTTAAAAAGGCGATGACTGCAAACACTCGCCCTTTCAACAATTCATCACCCAGGCCACAGAGAAATGACAAAGTGGATCAGCTATTCCAATCAACTCTGACCATTAGGGAACAAACTAGACAACTGGGAGAGATGGAATATCACAGTCTATACTACAGTATCTCATGCTAGCTGAAATGGAGGCTTAGCATGTGAGAGCATCCCTTAGCCCTGAGGAAGGGAACACATTCGGACAATTATACACACTTGTCTCTTCATATTCCAAGGCTCCGAAAGAGAAGGTGTGAGAGTGTAGAAGTGCATATGCATGTATATATGTATATATATGTATATATACATATACAAAATATACATACACATACATATCACACACACACACACATATATATATATGTATATATATATGCATCTTTTAAAATATTTTACTTTTGGGGGCTGGAGAGATGGTCCAGTGGTTAAGAGCACTGACTGCTCTTTCAGAGGTCCTGAGTTCAATTCCCAGCAACCACATGGTGGCTCACAACCATCTGTAATGAGATCTGACGCCCTCTTCTGGTGTGTCTGAAGACAGTGACAATGTACTCACCTACAGACAATAAATGACAATCTTTTAAAAATAATTTTAATTTTTAATTTGGGTATATGTATATATGTGTATGCATGTGAGTGAAGGTAGTCTTGGAGGCCCCAAAAGAGAGTCTTGGATCCCCTGGAGAGGGGATTCCAAGCAGTTGTGAACTGTCTTTCATAGGCGCTAGGAGAACCGTATGTGCCCTTAATCCCAAGCACTCTTTCCAGTTTCTAGATGCACTTTTTTTTTTAAAGGATTTTTCTTTGTAATCTGGCTGTCCTGGAACTCAGTCTATGGACCATTAAATCACAGACATCTGCCCTTCTCTGCCTCCCGAATGCTAGGATTAAAGGCATGCACCACCGCTGCCTGGCTAAAGATCAGGGGATTACAAAAAAATATTTATTCTATGTATATGAGTGGTTTATGCACATCAAACAAGGGAATCGGGTTCCATTATACATGGTTGTGAGCCACCATGTGTGTGCTGGGAATTGAACTCAGAACCTTTGGAAGAGCAATCGGTGCTCTTAACCACTGGGCCATCTCTCCAGCCCTAGATGCACTTTTGATTGGACAGTCTTGAAAAGATTCTGATGAAGAAGAGATGGAAAATGTCCATGGGGTGATAGTTTTAAGTTAACAAGTTTACCTATATAAAACTCTCTCTCTCTCTCTCTCTCTCTCTCTCTCTCTCTCTCTCTCTCTCTCTTACACACACACACACACACACACACACACACACACACACACACTTCTAGAACCTTAGGTAAAAAACTAGAAGAAGCAATTACCACTAAAGACTGCAGCAGGGTTGCTAAGAGAAAGGTGAGAAGAAGCATTTCTCTCCATATTTGGTAAGGTTTTGGGAAAATATCACTGTATCACCCATTTACCCATTCCAATAAGTACACAAAAATGAAAAAAAAAAGGTGTTTTTTTTTTTTTTTAAGAGTTGGCAAGAAGGGCACGAGTCCAAGAGAGACTGAAGAGGGTGCAAAGGTTTTTAGTTAACTTCACAGCATCTAGAATGACCTAAGTGTCACACTGAGCAAAGGAATCAAAGAACTTCCCCTGCGGGTCATCTAACCAAGAAGGCTCCCAGGTTTGATACCTCCATTTCGGTCTCCTCGTGCCTTCCATCCTCCCATCCATCTGTTGTGTGAGTTGGAATCTGTGCCTGCTTGCAGGCTGTCCTGTGAATCTGTCCCTGGGTCTGTCCTTAACAGAGGGCTTCTCTCTCTCTTTGGTTAAACAGCAAGGAAAGCATCGCATGGGGAAGGAACGAGGGATGGGTATGCTGAACAGAAATCTTTAACAGGGTGTACTAGGGATTAAGTAACTGGCTATAACCGACTCGAAGGGCAAACGGTGCTGCCACCACCGTGTATCAGGCAGTGTATGAACGTTGCTTTTAACACTTATGGCGGATAATCATTTGTAAGATTCCTTTCAACCTATGTTTGGTGTTTTCAGCAAATGATTATCATGACACACAGACACAAACACATAGGCATCACTTGGGTTAGGCAGGTGAGAGAACATACGTAATTCAAGACTACAGCTGTGCTTTAGCCTAGGTTGTAAAGGGTGATTAGATGGGAAAACCAAGGCAAGTGAATGTGGTTGTTATACCGCTCACTTAAAGGCAGGTTAAACAAACAGGCTGAGTCCCCGGTAGGATAGCAGTCTTAAGTGTTAAGTGATTTCAAGTGTGTTATTAACTCCGGCTGTGCGGCACATTCAAAGTTCCAGTCTCTTAGGATGTAAGAGATGTTTTTATCATAATGCATTGCCACACCACAGGAGTCAGTTCTTCGCCTCCACCCTGTGGGGTGTGTCCCAGGGATTGAACTCGGGTTGTCAGGCCCAGGGGCAAGCATTTTTTTTTTTTTTTTTTACCAGCTGAGCCATCTTGTTGGCCTTGATACTTTCTTCTAACAGCCTAAACAGACTTAACTCAGGGAGTATCTCCAGACCTCACGATGACCCACAGAGACTGTAAGCCAGTTCCTCATGTTAATTCATCTCTATTCTTGTGAATTTACTTCTGATTTCCTAAGTCGACCCTGGCTGATCCACACAGCATGGGAGAAACAGGAAGAGATGGTACCTACCAGTCAAGGTGACCTCATCTTTGGGAAATGGAAGTGGGTAAGCCCAGGTGTCGGTAGGTGTTGTTTTGTCCACTGAGATGCTCCAGTCCTCACCAGAGACAGGGGCCAGAGCATGGATGGCTGTTGAAGCACCAGAAATGGACCACCACACTCAGATGGTCAAAGTTGGTGTTGGATGTAAGATCTTCAAGGCATCGATCCCACGGACTCAACATGGCTCTCTTATGTTCTTTGACATGGACCTTTCAGGTATTTCCTTCACTGACTCACACCCCATTATGTCATGTATGACACCTCTGGCTCCTGTGCTCTGACTCCTCCTTGCCCTGTGTGGTCCAGGGACAGGTCACAGCCCTCTCAATGCATTCCCCTTTCCCTGCCCAGGGTCTCTGAGTAATAAATCTTTGATGCTCTTCTCTACTGTGGTGACGCACTGAATGTGTGCCTTCTACTCGAGGAACCAGAGAGGCTCCTGAGAGAGGGTGTCCCCCCAGGAAACAGTCATGCTCCCAGTGCCAGGATGATAACTGGGGTGGTGTAAACTGTACACAGGACAGACAAGAGGCACATCAGAAGCAAAGTCTCTCGTGTGAATGACCTCCTCCCCTTGGTCACAGGTAAGATGACTAAGGTGAAAAGTACCCTGTGGAGGCACACTGTGAACAGTCGTATCCGGGCCACCTTTATTTCCTGTTAGGCCAGGATTGACATTTGCTATGGTACTATATAGTGTGGGTTGGCTTCGAACTCATGATCCCGCAAAGGACTGGAAATACAGGCATGCATGGCTATGTCTGGCTTTGACCAAGGACCCCTGGCTCATGCTTTCTGTTCACAAGACATTCATTATGGACTTTCTCTGGCCTTTTTGTATGCCGCCTCCCTTTGTGCCTTCAGCATCTCATTTGTTAAGAGGAGGGAAAAAAAAAACAACAACAAACAAACGCAAAGGCGCCCTTCAGCTATAAGCTGCTGTGATTTGATGGTTTTCTTTAGCAAAACCAAATGGGGTTCAACCCCACCCTACCCCCCAATTTTTCATGTTCTCTATTCTGCTTTTTGAGTTGACATAATTACAGCACTCGGATTTGGTACATACTCACTGTACAAGGTATGCATTGTCCCTAAAGCGTTGACACAGGGCTCACTGTAACAGAGAATGTGCATACTGATAAGGGCCAGGGGTGAGGCAAGCATCCAGATGTGTCTGGCTAGCATCGACCCATCAATCAAGTCAGGGTGTGCGTGGAATTGAGGTGCTGGGATTATGAGGAAGTGTTGTGAATGATGAGCCACCCCGATCTGCCAATCCGTCAGGGTTTTAAGACTGTGATGGTCTCAACACAGATACACACTAAATGGTTTTCATTTTATTTGCATTTAGCCTTTCCCCCAAAAGGTATTTTACCTTGGGTATGGAGAGATGGCTCAGTGGCTAAGAGCACCGACCGCTCTCTAGAGCACCCAGGTTCCACTCTTGGCACCCACATGGTTCACAGCCATCTGTAACTCCAGTCTGAGGGTTGGTTTCTTTGTTTAACTTTT
Source organism: Apodemus sylvaticus (assembly GCF_947179515.1). NCBI lineage: Eukaryota > Metazoa > Chordata > Mammalia > Rodentia > Muridae > Apodemus > Apodemus sylvaticus. The sequence goes on along the minus strand of NC_067481.1, from coordinate 35,281,710 downwards.
TCAGTTTTTCATTTAGATAGGTGTTTTACCTGCATGTATGTCTGTGTGAGAATTCCCTTGAACTGGAGTTACAGATAGTCGTGATTCCTAGCACACCATGGAGGTGTCCTCTGGAAGAGCAGTTAGTACTCTTAACCTCTGAGTTATCTTTCCAGGCCCAGTCTTACCAACGCTTCTGGCAAAGCACCAGGTACACACCTGGTACACAGACATACATGTAGGTAAAACACCTATTCACATAAAAATAAATTTTAAAGTGATGGTTAAGTTCCCCCTTTAACTATTATTAAGAAAAGATGTTTACCCCAAAGCAACAGAACTTTTTGTGGATATAAAAACAAAGCTTAGAAAGGATATTTATCTCCAAGGGAACTAACTTTTAAAAGGAAGACATCATCTTGACTCAGATCACCAATCATCATAGCCTATGCATTAGCCATTATGCTCTGAGACTGGTTGTGTTTTCTCCGTGTTTGACAATATTAACATGCAACATGTAGTAGGACTGTATCTGAAGTTGAACTAGTCAACAACACAGGATGTTGGTCCTAAAAAAGTAAAGGTAGCAGATGAGGAAGCAAAAAATCCTAATTAACCAAAAATCTGTATGTGTTAGCAGTAAACACAGAACTCCATATTTCCCTGTGTCTATAGAACCAAAATTAACACTACCCTTATAACAAGAGTCATGCCTGGTGAGCCTCTTGTGAAAGGTGTCTGCTCATGTGGGCTGCTGACTGAAAGAGACGTCACGAAAGCGTATGCATAGTTAGGAGCAACGTTTTGACAGTTTGAATGAGATGATACCTCCATAGTTTTGGTCATTTGAATATTTGATTCCCAGTTGGTGGCACTGTTTAGGGAGTCTCAGGGTTGTGGCCTTGTGAGAGAAAGCATGGCATTGGGTTGGAGTGGCAGTGTGTGTGTGTGTGTGTGTGTGAGAGAGAGAGAGAGAGAGAGAGAGAGAGAGAGAGAGAGAGAGTGAGCGAGAGAGAGCACAGAATGACTTGAAGCACTTCCAGGTTGCTCAGCTCTCTCCTTGCCTTCTGAAGATGTGAGCTTTCAGCTAGCTGCTTCAGATGTGATCTGCTTCAGCCACCATGCCTGCTTGCTGCCATGCTTCCCTACAATGATGGTAACAGATTCTTATCATTCTGGAACCAATGTCCAAATAAAACCTTCTTTCTTTACGTTTCCTTGGTCATGGTGTTTTATCACAGCAATAGTAAAGTAACTTAATACAAGATGACTTAATATAAGAACAGGGTCCCAAGTCATATATTCAATGAAGAGAGTCAAGAAAGTGCCATGATCTAAGAGTGCCTGCTTCCTTAGCATTTGGCATGAAATGGGAGGACAATTCCTCAGGTGTTTGATTAACTTAATCGAGTTAAGAGAGTCATGCCTATTTAAAGAGGGATAGTTTTGTCAATTAGACACAATCTAGAATCACCTAGGGAGTCCAATAATTGTCTAGATCAGGGTTGCTTCTAAGTATGTCTAAGGTGGAGTGCATTGATTATGTTAATTGGTACAGGAAGACCACGCCCACCGTGGGCAACACCATTCTCTAGGCTTGGGCCCAGAATATATAAGGGTGAAGAAAATTAACAGAGTGTAAGCATACATGTTACTACTCTCTCTACCAATTATGGATGTTATATGACCAGCTCCCCCAAGATATGATGAACTGTACCCAGGAACTATGAGCTTAAAACAATAGCAGCAGCAGGAACAGTGACAACAACCCCCCCCTTTCTCCCCTATGTTGGTTTTGGTAGGTATTTTATCACAGGGACAGGAAGAAAACTAGGACAGAGTGTTATTTATGTTACAGAAAGACAGGGCTCCTGACTCTCTGAATTTAGAAAATGTATTAGTCTAAGAAGGTGAAGTGCCTGGAGTTTAATAATTCTCTTCAGTTTACTTTCAAGCACATGGGTGTTTTGCCTACATCCATGTCTGTTCACCATGTGGGCCTGGTGTTTCCAGAGACCAGAAGTGGAGTCATAGATGTTTGTAACCGGCCATATGAATACTGGGAACCAAATTTTTGTCCTCGAGAGAAGCAGCTCTGCTCCCATCCCACTGAGCCATCTTTTTAGCCTTAGGAATCTCCTCCTCCTCCTCCTTCTCCTTTCCTTCCTTCTTTCTTTGTCTTTCTTTCCTTCCTTTCTTTCTTTTGTTCTTTCTTTTTCTTTCTCCCTCCCTTCCCCCTCTCTCTTTCCCCTTCTCCCATGTACTGCTCCCAAATTCCTTTTGAAAGATAGTTAACTTAAAGTTAAATTTGCTTCTGAATATAGGAAACCATGTTTTTAATACTTAAAAAAAAAAGTGTGTGACTATGGCACATATGTGGCAGTCAGAGGCAGCCTGTGGGACTTCTTCCCACACGAGTCCCCGGGATCAAGCTTCTGTGCTCAGGCTTGAAAGCAGGCAGGTACCTTTAATGCTGCACCGTCTTGCTGGCTCCGTGTTTCTTTTGAAGAGCTAGAAATAACAAATAGGGCCAGAGTCATTTTGGCAACCCACCCCATTCTTCCCATTTAAGTGACCAAGATGGAGTTACCATAACTGTAAGGAGGGGATTCCCTCCTCCCCATCTTTCAGAAGGGCTTCCCTGAATAGCCCAAGCTGGCTTCCCGCTTCACCCTACTGTGTGCTAGGATTACAGGTGTGTGCACCACTCCTGTCTGGAGCAAGAGCTCTCTCTTTAAGAATAGTTTTCCACTCCTAAGCTTTAAAATCTCATATATGCATGCTTACATGCTTTAAATTTTATAAATACCCTATTTACAGGATTTTTAGTGCACTAATCAGTTCCTTGGCGTCTCTTCGCCCTATCTTACTTCCTGATTTCAAGCTTTTCACCCCTCCCTACCTCCACTGTGGTGGTTCATGGATTATCACCTAGTTTACCCTCATTTATGCTCAAGTAAACATGATGTGACCTATTTACATGCCACATGTTTTAATTGCTATTTTACCTTATTCAAGGTGTATGTCATAAATTCTGTCAAGCCATCTGATATGAGTCTGGAATCTCCTCCTCCTTCTTGTTTGGCTTGGCTTCTCTTTCTTTTTTTTTTTTTTAAGAATTATTTATTTTATGTATATAAGTACATTGTAGCTGTATTCAGACACAGCAGAAGAGGGCATCAGATTCCTTTACAGATAGATGGTTGTGAGCCACCATGTGGCTGCTGGGATTTGAACTCAAGACCTCTGGAAGAGCAGTCAGTGTTCCTAACTACTGAGCCATCTCTCCAGCTCTTGGCTTGGTTTTTCAAGAAAAGGTTTCTCTGTGTAGTCGTGGCTGTCCTGAAACTCACTTTGTAGACCAGGCTGGCCTCAAATTTACAGAGATCTGTCTGCCTCTTCCTCCCAATTGCTAGGATTAAAGGTGTGCACCACCACCATCCTGGAGTCACTTCTAAATGGTATCCAGTTAGTGGGTCTTGCTTTCTTCAACCAGTTTCTCCAGTGCTGGGGAGTTAGACCATTATTACAGAACATAAATATTTCTTATAAAACTTACCTGGAATAATTTTCCAATTTCTATCACTAGAGAAGATTTAAAAAAAAACAAAACAAAACTGGAGAAAGGCTACTAATGTTTTGTGTATTTTATTTTGTATCCAGTCATCTTATTTTTACATTAACCAGTTAGCAATTTTTATTTTATTTGGTTTACTAGAGTCTTTCCAAACCTCTGGGAGACTAATCACAGGTTTGTTGTTATTTTAACTATTCATGCTGTTGCCTTTGTGTTTGCACTTGTACATACATGTAGAGGTCAGAGGTCAACATTAGGTGGTCTTCCTCCAGTCTCAGTTATTCTCCACTTTAGTTTTGGGGTTTTTGTTTGTTTTTTGTTTTTTTTTGTTTTTTGTTTTTTTTTGTTTTTTTGTTTTTTTTCAAGATAGGGTTTCTCTGTATAGCCCTGGCTGTCCTGGAACTCACACTGTAGACAAGGCTGGCCTTGAACTCAGAAATCCGCCTGCCTCTGCGTCTCAAGTGCTGGGATTAAAGGCGTGCGCCACCACTGCCCAGCTCCACTTTAGTTTTTGAGGCAGGTTCTCTCACTGGAACTGGCTGATTCTGTTAGACTGGATTGCCAGTAAAGCCCTAGATTCTAGGTTCAAACAACCAAACCTGCTGTTTATGTCTGGAATCAAACTCAAGTCCTTGTGCCTGCATAGAAAGCAAAGGTCATCCACTCAGCTGTTTCAACTCATTTTGCTTTCATTAGAAACATTAAACATTCATAGTAGGAGTAATACCCCTATGCCTGCCTGCCTGCCTGCCTTCCCTCCCTCCTCTCCATCCCTCTCCTTCCTTCCTCCTCTCTCTCTCAAGTACTCCTTTACTGTGAGTTAGGATCTGTGAGTTAGCGTGTAGTCCAGGCTAGCTTCTCACTTGCTATGTTGTGATAGATGACCTTCAATCCTCCTGCCTCCAGCCCGAGACTCCACAAGCCACCATGCCTCTTTTATGTAGCACTGAGGATCAAACTCAGGGTTTCTTTCATGTGCATGCTAGGCAAGCAAGCGACATTTGTATCTCTTTGAGGAGTCTAGTCGATTTTTCTACTATTAGATCTTTAAAATCTAATAGTAGAAAAAAGCTAAAGTTTATTCTAATTTATTCTAGTTTGCCACTTAATGGTTTTGTTAATATGTTAAAACATTTTCCAATGCCTCTACATTTTTAACGTGTTGCTAGGGTTTGTCACCTTCTAGTGTCCTTAAAAGATTGTGTCTTAAAAACAAAAAACAAAACAAAAAAACAAGTGGGCAGTGGTGGTGCACACCCAGCACACAGGAGGCAGAGACAGGCAGATCTCTGTGAGTTCGAGGAAAGCCTGGTCTACAGAGTGAGTTCCAGGACAGCCAGGGATACACAGAGAAATCCTGTCTCAAAACATAAAACAAACAAAAAGATTGTGTCCTGTCATTACATGACACCCCATTGGGTGCCTTTACCATTGAACTCTAAAGTAATATATAAACATTTTTTAAAAAGATTCTTGCTGTGCAAATTTTTAATCCCAGCACTTGGGAGGCAGAGGCAGGCAGATTTCTGAGTTCGAAGCCAACCTGGTCTACAAAGTGAGTTCCAGAACAGCCAGGGCTATACAGAAAAACCCTGTCTTGAAAAAGCCAAAAAAAAAAAAAAAAAAAAAAAAAAAAAGATTCCTTCCTTCCATGTATATGAGTATACTGCAGCTCTCTTCAGACACACCAGAAGAGGGCATCAGATCCCATTACAGATCGCTGTGAGCCACCATATGGTTGCTGGGAATTGAACTCAGGACCTCTGGATGAGCAGTCAGTGCTCTTAACTGCTGAGACATCTCTCCAGTCTGACATAAGCATTTTAATATTGCTCCTTTTTAAATTTTACGTTTACTTATTTTCTCTTTGTCGTGGTTTACTCTCCAGCCTTCTTTGTGTTCTGTGCACACAGAAGTCTTTTGGCCACTCAGAGTGGAAAGGCCATGGGCGAATAGCCTTTAACACTGAGCACCAGAGCTCCCAGCACGAGCAGGGGTGATGCGGGAGCATCACAGCAACCTTGCTGGCTTCCTCTCCGTTCAGGCTCCTGGGCAGGCGCTAGACCTGGACATCCTTTGAGTTGAGCAACGTGGGTGAGGAAGCTCATCAGATGGACTTTCTCAGGAGTTTGGATCTCCCTGCTCAGAACTCCTGGGATTCAGAAATCAGCACTGACTACCCTTCAGCCTCTGCGGGATATCAGGACTGATGCTTTTCCTACTGCATGCTGTAAGGCTTACTCCTGGGAACCTGGCTGGGGTCATGAGGAAATAAGGGAGGGTAGACACTAATAAAGCGACAGGCACATGGGTACGGAGAAGCTGGGGTCAGGTGGGTCATGTGCATCCTGATGGAGGGGCGCTAATTCCAGCCACAATCCTGACCCCACTTTGACTACGTGCACAGGGGAGGAGTTGGGTGAACCGTGCAGGAGGTGTCTGGATGAGCGGCCTGCATTTGAACATTGAAGAAGAGAAAGCTGATGATGTTGCTGCGTTCTACAGGTACTGATCACCCATTAATAAACTGCCTTACATGTTGTCAACAGTCACACTCAGCCCAGACGAAGGCTTCGCCAGTTTCTGTAGGTCTGATGCAGTGGTCCTTGACACGGCTGCACCCGTGACAACAAAACACACCCAACTCAACTCCATTTGCTACATTCTCTCTGGGTTTGCTCAGCTCCTCCCATCTCCCTCTGTTTTGGACCATGGTAGGGTTTGTTTGTGGACACACAGGAGCTGGGCCTTGCTCCAGCAGGCTTTGGGTTAAAGTCCTTACCTTGAAGTGATAAGCAGGATGCAGACACTTGGAGGGACACAAGGGAACTATGTCCTAGGAGTGGTGGTCTGAACAGGAATAGACTTGTTTGGGTGCTTGGCCCATAGGGAATGGCTCCATTAGGAGATGTGGCCTTACTAAAGTAGGTGTAGCCTTGTTGGAAGAAGTCTGTCACTGTGGAGACAGGCAAGGGTCCTAAATGCTCATGGTAGGCCTAGTGTGGCAGTCTCTTTCTGGTTGTGGATGGAGATGTAGAACTCTCAGCTTCTTCTCCAGCACCCTGTCTGCTTGCCTTGCTGCTGTGCTTCCTGCCATGATGATAATGGACTGAACCTGTGACACTGGAGGCCCAGCCCCAACTTAATGTTTACTTTTATGAGTTGCCCAGTTCATGCTGTCTCTTCACAACAATAGAAACCCTAACTAAAACACGGGACTATATATTTTTTCCCCTTGAAGCAGCTACGGTGAAGCTCTCAGGCCCACATTTCATCCTGAATAAATTTCTTAGCCCAGGCAGTTTACCTCCAGGGCCCCATAACCAAGGCACATTGCCGGTTCAGGCGTGCCTGAGCTATTATCCGTTACTAGCAAGACATGGATTTGCCCCTGAGGAGCTGGGCCTCTGTTCTTGCTCTGTCTATAATGAGAGAGAGCAGTATTACCTATGGTCCATCTTTCTGTACAATTAGTCTGTGTCCCTAATTATTTCTATTAAGGCAACTCTGAAGTCCTAAAGGGCAGAGACCATGCTCCCAGACAACCTTTCAGCATCTGCACTAAGCAGCAAGTTAACTCCTGCACCATTCCTCTATCTAGGCCCTGTGATCACCAAGGACCACGGGTCTGCCCACAGGTCTTGTACATCTTTTGGTGTTCATTACTCAATTCCAGGGCCGCTAGTCCATCCTACCTCTCTCTGATCACTCCACAAAAATGGTTCCTTGAGGGAGGCCACATGACCAACATTCATTGACATAGGATATGACCCAGTGGCACACCAAACCCAATGGCAGCTATGCCCACCCCAGCCTCTGCAAACACAAGAACACTAAACGACTCTGTTCAAAACAGTTTATTTTATTATTTTTTTTGTCAGACAAACACATTGATTTCTGGACCACAGTAGAGGATGGAAACCTTTCACAAACTTATTTATTTGAAAATACAAATATAAAATTATACTTTCCACATCTGTGATGTGAGAGACTGCCATCCACATAGTAATTTTTTTTTTTTTTACAACAGGGCTTTAAGAAAGCCACACACAAAGACCTGAAAGATGCTTGAGATATATATATATATATAGATACATATATATGTATATATATATAAAAAAAATACTCACTACCAAAGTTCTCATCAGTTTCATACTAAAGTATAAAAGTAAGGGTGAGGTCAGCCACAGTGCTAGGGAAGTTTTATTTAGATACATTTATGTCCACATGAAACGCTTAGACTTGCATCCTATAACATATGGAATTCCGAGTTTATAACACCATGAATGGCAGATTGGCTAGCCCACGCTACTCAAGAGCACACTCACAGACTCCACACAGGGTCGTACAGTATGTACAGAATACAGCAGTAGAAGCCTTCCACGGAGGCTCTGGAACTGTCACTCAGTTCCGCTCCCCTCCCCGCTCATGCCCCGCCTCCCGGAAATGAAATCCTGTCTGAGACAATACCTTCTGATTACTAAATAGCCATGTTTGAATTATGGTTGTTTCCCAGAGAGGGGTGGGTTTTATTTATATGCCTTTTTTTTTTTTTTTTTTGTATTTTAGTTTACTCTTTTCTTTCTTTCTTTCTTTTTTTTTTTTTGGTGAAAGAAAAAAAAAGAAAAGAAAAGAAAAAAAAAAAGGAAACAAACTCAAACGGTATTAAAGTATTGCTTCAGTTCCAGCATTGCCTTGTGTAGTGTCTGTGCCCAGGACTGGGCTGAGCTGTTCGTTTTCTGCTCTAGCTGAGGTGGGGGGCTTGCCAGCATCTTTCCTTCAGTGTGCTTACCTGCAGCCTGCCCTGATTCTCTCTGTCTGTCTGTCTGTCGGTCTGTCTCTGGCTGGCTTTTGCCTTCCTTGGAGGATCTGGCTAGTAAAGCACATTCAAGGAAACAAAACAAAGCAAAACAAAAAAAAAAACAAACAAAAACAACCCTCTCCCCTCCCTCACCTGCCCTCTGTCCCCCCTCCCCCGCCCCCCCCCCATCCCTGTGTGTCACTTTCAACTGATAAAGAGAAGTATGAGTTAGTGTTTCTTTTGTAAACAATTTCATATGCAATATAATACAGAAAGCATGGCTGACCTTCAATTTAAAAAAAAAAATGTAGTAAACTATATTGCTTTAATTCTCGAAGATGCTGCTGCGGTGGGTGGATGGCAGAGCGAAGCGGTGTGGTGGTTGTGATGGGGGCTACGTCCCTAGCCTTAGTTTGCACTAAAGATCAAAATAGCTTTCAATTTTTAAATTTGGAACCAAAAAATATCCCCCCAAATAATCAAATTTAAAAAAAAAAAGAAAAAGGAAAAGACCCCCCTCCCAATCCCCAAACTGAACACCTTTCAGGTCATTAGAGCCAACAATTACCCAATGGTTTGTATACTAGTCTAGCAAGGCGTGTGTAACATTCACTGGCCGTGGACTGCTGTGCAGCGGAACATTACGTCGACAGCAATCGAGCCATGCTACCTTAAAGCCCAAGCTAAAGTTCAAATTAAGAGAATGGTCATGAAGGATTTAAAAAAAAAAAATAAAAAAACAAACCGCCCCCCCCCCCCCCCGCAAAGGCCGGTTGGGGTCTCACTTGAGTCAAGCCAATGAGCGGTGGGGACAGAGTGTGAGGCTGTTTGGTTTTTCCCAATGGGTGAGAAGAAGGCCACGAACCACACCTGCAGAGGCTCCTGGGGTGGAGGCCCAGGCTCCATCCTCTCCACCAGCCCCATATCCAGGCTGAAGCAGGAAGGGGACCAGGAGTCAACTGCTGCTCCATCTCCCCCCTCTTGGGAGGAGAGGACCTTGGGGGTCTCAGGCAGATGGATCTGGAAGCCAGAGAGTCCCCTGGTGGTTATTGATAATGTCAGGGAAGAGCCATTAGCCAAGAGGGTCTCTCCCCCAGGGAAGGTGAGAGGAGGGTTCCCACATTCGCTATTGAGCTTAACTGAAACAAAGACAAAGATGGACATCAGTGCTGAAAGAATTTACAAAAAGTTGTTTAAAATGGACTTCTAGATGGCGGTGGGATGGGGGTACTAATGAGGAACCTTAACCTAGGTAGCCACTTGAAAACATATCAGATGTTCACAAGATTTGTGCTATGGGCTACTGGGTCTCTTCAAAATGTATATAAACATCTAAAACATATTCACACAGATTATCAATTTCTTCTGAGCATCCTTAAAAAAATATTTTTTTCTCTTAGTAAAATCATTTTAATATACCACGCCTCCCTCTTTTAAAAAATAAATTAAAAAAATCCAGTTTTGCATATCTAGTGTTTGCATTTAAGGTAGTATGGCACACCCCGTCACGGATAGGGGGGCAGGGACCTACAAAACGCCGTAGAGTCAGCCGGCATTTGAACATTGTGAGACCTTGGGTTAGTTGAAACCACATCAAATCAGCAAAAATAAAAGGAAATTTGAACTTGGAAAAAAAAATAATAAAGGAAAAAACTGCCCCCAAATTATTAGCATTTTTTTCTTTTTCATAAATAAGAGAAAGTTCTATCCTTACTGGTCCTAAATCTGAATAACTATGTCTATTTTTTTTTAAAAACCTTAATTACGTTATACCTATCAATATGTACTAGAAGAGGAGAAAAAAAGTCACTACGCTAGTACCAAGACAGCACACTTACAAGATAGCCATTTTATACATTATTAACAGACAATGATCAACAAAGAGTGTTCTATGAGGTGATGGGGTGTCGGGGAGATGGACAGGGACTGGGGACAGGACATCAGCAACATAGACAGAAGAGTAATTAATCCCCTTACTAGACGCTGAATGGCTGGGAATCGAGTCTCTTTCTCTTTGTTGTTGTTTCTTAAAATAAAAGTTCTATTTCGTTATTTTATGACTTGAGTAAGTTTTGTATTTTAAAAGCATCCAGCATTTTTCTTAGTTTGGTTGTTTGGAAACTTAAAACAAAACAAAACAAAAAAAAAAAAAACCCAACAACAACAAAACACCCCAAACCTTACCAAACAACCCAGCATTTTATTAAAAAAAGAAAGAAAGAAAAGAACAAAAAGAAAGAAAGAACATGATTTCCTTTCTTAAAAAATAAAATAATAAATGAAAATAAAGTTGCACTTAACTAGAACGGGAGCAGGCTTCTTCCCGTCCGTTCTGAATTAGCTTTTTTGGAGACTTTTCATTTGAAGATGCTTCTGCGCTATCATGTCTGTGAATGCCTACGTTAGTCTACTTGTTAGTAAAATTTATAAAAATAGGAGTGCAGCAGTTCATTGTAATAAATGTCGCATTCAGTGCCTCATACTGGCTGTGCCTTAAGTACCAAATTTATAAACGTAACAATTTAAAAAATATTAATAAAATGTCAATATCACATTTTAAAAAAGAAAAAATATATATGCACACTACAGTATGCTTCAACACTACCTACTGAGCTGCCCTTCCTACGGTTGCTGTTGCCGACCTATTACCGATATTTTTCTTTTTTAAAAAAAAAAGTTAAATTAAAAAACATCCTTCATCCTAAGTGTCTTTCCCCGACTGAGGACCATATATTATAACAGCCAAATGTCAAACTTGTGCAAACAGGAAGCTGTCAGTTTTTCCCACCAGTCACAGTGCAGTGATGTTTATATTTTATTTTTAAAATTCTGTTTACATCTACAATAAATTAAAAAAAAAAAAACAACACAAAACTCTTCCATAGCCTCTCTGGTGATACTTGCAGCACTGAGGTATCAAAAAGGAAAAAATATATATATATATAAACTGAAAGGTTGCTTTCCTAATTTGTAAATAGAAAGTGAATGGAGAAAGGGTGTATTGGGTCTGGCTTGTCCACGCCTGGCCCACGGGTCCCCTGTCTAGGGGTGGGGGGCGGGGTGAGGAGGGAGCAGAGTATCCTAGGACCCTTTGGAGGTGCTGAAATGATCGGACAATATAAAATGATCAGATATTTAAAAATTAAGACTGAAAAAGAATGTCCCCACCCTGCCCCTCCCCCTAAGCCAAAACAAGTGTGCTTTGAAACTTTAAATATGTCAAATATTAAAATTGTAGCTTTTTTTTCCTTTTAAAAAACATCTTGGGAAAAGCAGTTTTTCATATTTTAAATAAAAATATAGCTAGACCATAACATTTGAAGGTGTGCACAGAGAGGCTGGCAGGCTGGCAGGGTACTAATTCGGCTCTGAGGTCTATCACACCAACAGCGGAGAGTGGGTGTCCGGGTTGCCCTGGCAGCTGGGGACTCTTCTGTTGTAGTACCGGCTTCGTCAAAGTTCCCTCCCCTCCTTTCAGGGTACCTAACTGCCTGGGATCAACTCCCTCACAAAAATATTTTCAATTCTCTCTTCCTTAATAGTTTCTATGTAGTTAATGGAATTATATTTACAATATTTTTTTGTTTGTTTTTTGTTTTTTAGAACTCACAATTTCAAAAAACCTTATAATATGACCTCTTTGAACAGGAAAAAAAAAAGAAAGAAAAAGCACTCATAGAAAAGGAGGACCCTCAAAACATGGCCGTCCTTACCTTATTGCAGAAAATAGATATACTTAGGTTAACAAAGAGACATCACAAAAATGAACTGCTAAGAGTCTGCTAAGCAGTCAACTGTTTGTCACTTCTACAGCACAAAATAGAGTCTACGCCCACCTCCTGCTCACAACTTCAGTGTGTGCTAAAGTCCCGGATGAAAAGTCTTACAGTCTCAGAATTGGTACCAAAAATGGAGAGCAACATCGCCATCTCAGCATCCTTTAAAAGCGAGAACAGAATCAAAACAAAACAAAAATTCTCTTTAAGGAAAAAAAAGAAAACAAAAGAAAGGAAAAAGAAACTCCTTAATATATAACAGGTATACTATGGTTAGCTTTTAACTAGATATTAAGCTAGGTGACTACCACACTAAGTCAAAAATCACTACCAAATGTGATTGAGGGAGATTTAAAAGGAGGGAGAGGGAAAGGGGGAAGGGGAAGGGGACCACCAAGGAAAACAAACAGAACCAAACCAAAATCATGGATTATATACACGTTTAAAAGCTGTTGTCTTATATTACAGCAGGTAGCCGATGGGTGAGATGAGATGTGTCAACCCTCAATCCAAGTGTGCCACCTCTGGTTGGGATGAGGAGTGAGGCTGGTGGGGGTCCAGGTCTGAGGACGTCACCTAAACAAAGGGCCACTCAGAAACTTCGCCCAGTCTTGCCTGGACATCCAGGTATGCTCTGTAGAGTAGGGAGGTCAGGTGCGTCCCGGAGAGAACAAAGAGCGGGGGTGGGAGGGAGAAGAGAAACGTCAGGCGCATATATGTTCATGCCAAGGTCTCAACTACAAAACTACAGCTGTCAAAGACTAAGTTGTGTGACTGTGCGTGTGTGAAAAATAGCTGGGCTAAGGGCTGATTTCCTAGCTTGGTAAACCAGATGTCTAGGTTATGCCTGACAGATAGATCTGACACACGGTTAGAAAGTTCTGGAGATCCTGGAGGGAGGTGGAGTCAGTATAGGTTTCTACAATCATACACTGATAAAACAAAACCCTTCTGCTTAAATTTTTGTTTTCAAAGTTATGTTTAAAAAAAAATATTGCCAACCGGGCAGTGGTGGTGCATGCCTTTAATCCCAGCACTTGGGAGGCAGAGGCAGGTGGATTTCTGTGAATTCAAGACCAGGCTGATCTACAGAGTGAGTTCCAGGTCAACCAGGGATACACAGTGAAACGCTATCTTGAAAACCCCAAAAAGAAGGGATCTGGGAGTAACCTGTTGTTAACTATTAATAAATAATAATATGAATCTGTACTAAGAGATTATATACTGAGGGATGGATATAACTATTTAAAAAATAAAAACATAAACAACAACAACAACAACAACAAAAAAACCCCAAAACCAAATAACCAGTTCTGGTCCAAGAAAACCAAAACAGACCCAGGATCCAGGCTTGCCAACTGGGTTCTCCTGGATGGCCTGTGAGCCTGGGCTCTTCTGTGGAATGTGACTCCATATCAGAGGGTCACTTCTGCCGGAGACAAATGCTATGCCTCCTAGCCTTCCACAGCTGCTATGCAATCGTGTGACTTGACCAGAAGGGGTGGGTTTTGAACTGCTGCTCTCCTGGTGACTTTATCCTTATGTAGAAACTGTGTCTTAAGGCTGAATGATGGACACAGACTAGGGGTAAGGTCATAGGTGGCCTTAAGAGGAGGGGGTACTGGGGGGGGAGGAGTAGATACTGACAGACCCAGTGGCTGGACTCCTGAGGGAGGACCTGCTGTGCCTAGGCAGTCTTTGAGTCCCTTTTTCTTAGACACTGAAGCCATCTTCAGCCTTCAGAGTTCTTGGCCCTTATCAGCCCTCCTTGCTTTGAGAGGGACCTCACTGTCCCCAAGCCCCAACATCCAGCTTTGTTAGTAGCGAGTAGCTCTTTTTCAGACTGTTAGTGGGTTCTGGCTCTGGCCAGTGATGGAGGGCAGTGGAGGGAAGGGATGGGGACGTTCACACACAGGGTTTACTTGGTTAAGAGAGGCAGTAGAGTTAGTGGAGCAGCAGCAAAGGAGGGATCTAGAAGATTTGTAGAGCTCAACTCAAATGGGTTCCTCAAATGGTCCCGGTCTACTGAGTCATGGCTGCTTCAGAGCTAGAAGATTCCCCGCTACAAGAGAAAGGACAAACCCAGAGCTGGCTTTTCCTCTCCCCAGCTCCAAGCATTGGGATTTCCCAAGTAGGACCTACTCCAAGGTCTCAGCTGTCGCCTTCCCCTACAGAGACACACGACTGGCTGGCTCACCCTCCGGTTTATATGCCAGCACAGGACAGACCTCGGGCTTCCCTGAGGATGGCAGCCCTCTGCCTGGCTCTCCTCCCAAGTATGACACTCATTTTTGGAGAATGTGGTAAGAGGATTGCTCGCTACCTGCCCAACCTCCCTCCTGCCTCTCCCACCACCTCTGGAGTCCCATCAAAGTGATTTAAAAATGTTTAATTAACTTGAGCTCAGTTTAAAAGGTTAAGAAACTGGCAGGGATCCAAATTCACGTTAGGCAGGTGATGCTGCTAATTTAATTTGCTTTTCGTGTGGTAATCTTGATAATTACTCCATAGTTAACTGGCAAAAAATAAAAAAAAAAGTTTTCCTTTCACTCAAAGATGGAGTCAGGCCGGTTGGCTACACAAACCCCATTGGCTGAGCACCCCCACAGGGGCAGCTCACAGGGCTTTGAGAACGGCCCTGCTCCCCCACCCTGACCCCAGGACTGGCACAAGACCAGTTTACCTGCCTCCATCCTTCCTGGAATGGACACACAATGAGATCACCTTCCAGTTTCCCACTCAAGAAAGAAAAAGATGAAGGTGGAGAAGATACAGAAAATGGAGCCGAAAGAACCAAAATGAGCAAAATGGAGGGTGTGGGGGGGGGGGGGAAGGGCAGGTGAGGGTCATGATTAGAGGCTGGAGGAGGAAATGAGAGAATAAAGATATTGGATTTATTTTTGATCCCACTTCCTTGGAAAGGGGGTCCAGAAGGAGAAGAAAGAGATGTGATGTGATGTGCATGTGTGTACACGTATGAGCGGGGCACATATGTGTACGGACACGCGGGCAGGGCGGAGACGCACGGCAGAGACGGTAATACCTCATAGTGAGACGGCAATGGAAGCACCTGCTCAGTGGTATCCATTTGTAAAGGCCGTTGCAATCAAAGGTCCCTAAAATTGCACAATTGTTAAGGTCATCAGTGCGTTATACATGGGAACAGATTGTCATATCCTGGGAAAGGAGATCACCTCTAGGAATAGAGTCGGTGGCTGCCAGCATGAATATGTAATTCTGAGACACCGTGCCATGGGGAGTCGGGGTGACACTGTCCCCAGCTCCCTCCTTCCTGCCCAGAGAGCCCCCCCACCCACACTTGTATGCTTCTCGAGGGGAAACCAAGAGCCAGACTCTGAGGGGTGAGTGGGTAGGAAAATGGGGCTCGTGCCTCAAACAAATGACCACGACAGTGGCCATGAACCCCACAGGGAAAACACAAGGATCTCCGTCCTTGGTCCCAACAGATTAATTGGGGGGGGGGAAGAAATGTCTGTGCTGATCAATTTGATGGCCTGTGATTATTTCAGAAATAACATCACAGTGTGAAGGTCCCAAGATCTAGGTTTTCAAGAACAAACAGGATGTGTGTTCCTCGCTGCTGAAAATGGAAATGAGTCATGTTCTGAGTGCCCCCAAATTGATGCAGCTCCGGGCTGAATAACAATGTTCTGGATTTGGTACTACAGTTGATCCGAAGGGATTAGACTCATCAGTCTACTGATTCAAGTAATACTGGCTTTGGAGCAGAATTGAAAGAGGACTCAGGAAGCACAGGCTGGAGTTGGCTGACATGCACAAATATGTGTCTGTGTGAGACTGTATAAGACAATGTGTGTGTGTGTGTGTGTGTGTGTGTGTTTGCATGTGTGTTTTCAATGCCAGGAGGCATGGATGAAGTTGCTTTGGTTCTTCAGACTCTTGCAATGGCTTTGGTCTCCCCCACATGGTCCCCAAGACAGATTTTGCCTGCTTTCTCCCAGATATAGAATCTGATGCAGGATGTAACCTGGGATAGCAGACACCTCCACCTCAACTCAAAACCAAACCGCCTCCAAAAGAATAAGGCTGGCTAGGGCAGAGACTGGCCCGGGTTTTCTGTTTCCAAAACTGGAGGGGGCACCAGCAAGTGGGCTCAGGCACATTCATGCTCACACACCGGGAGGGAAAGAACAATACAATCTGAAAACAGCATGCAAATCTCTTAAGCAAATTTCCATTGCCTGGATTAGTCAGATTATAGAACCACAGAGCATCACAGATATCAAATGCGTCTGGCCTTTGGGGAGCTGCAGCTAAAGACTGAAAATAGGAACTTACTTGGAACCTGGAGGCTGGAAGAAACATTAGCAAAGGAAACGGCCTGGAAGGGGCATCCCCTACCACCTTCCTGGCCCCGCTGACACCAGTGGACAGCAGAGGTGAGGGATATGGCGAGGACTTAGGCTATCTCTGCTCATTTTCACCTAGATTTTTTTTTTTTAAGGTATCCTATTCTTACTCTGTATAGATTGTATGAATTGGCTCAAGGTCGCAAAGCCCAAATGTGATGAGTGAACAGAGCTGTCTGTCCACCTTAAGCTACATGACTGGGCCAACAGATGGAAGCTTCAGTTGGCCTGGTGTTGACAGGGTTACCCTGTCTCTTCCTCTGCCCTTAGCTTTGGACTTTCCTCCCCACGGGCTGTGTCGACTTGGTGAGGAAGGAGGAGGGCAGGTACTTACAGCTATGCCGTGGCCGAAGCCTGAGCCCGGCTGTGGGCTGGCTGCGCTTATGTAATTCCCCACTCCGGAGTCCTGGCTGGCAGGGCCGTAGAGATCGGCGACAGGTCCTGGGCTGTTGGCCCCCGGGAAGCCTCCGGGCCGCGCCGGGTTGGAGCCTGCCGGGGAAGCGGGCGCGCCAAAATTCGGTTGAGCACTGTAGCTATTCAGGACTGGTGTGCAGAGAATAGAGCTGGGTATGAGGCCAGAAGCCAGGCATGCACCGATCATTACAAGCCAAACATTCAAGAAAAAAAACGAAACAGCTGAGGCCCAACTTCTAACACTCAACCAAGGCCATGCGAAAACATCAGCAGGGACTCAAGAATACTCAGCCCAGGCTACCACTAAGAAGCTTGGAGCTCCAGAAATAGATAGAAGAAAAAAAAAAAACGATCATTCAACACAGTATGGCAACCAACCGGAGGTGCTTCACTGCCCACCAGGTTATCACAATAGAAATAGAGATATATATGGAGAGAGAGAGAGAGAGAAAGAGATTTTTTTTTCACATTTGAATTGACGCTCATGCAGTCTTCTAGGTTTGGGCACGTTGAGACAGCATTCACATCCCATGCAAACTACAAAGGAACTAGTTTTAGACTACACATTGTGTTAATATTGATATTAAAACATGACAGGAAACAAAAGCAATTTTGTGTGATTGAAAAAAATCTTTGGGAAAGGGATTCTGAATTCATTTTTGTGTGCATGTGTGTGTGGGTGTTTCATTCCGTTTCTCTTGGTTTTTGGATCCATTGAATGACGAATTTGTGTGTGATTTCTTTTGTTTGTTTGTTTTTTTAAAGACAAAAGATCTCCATTCTGTATCCCCCTTTCTTCCCACATCGCACTGGCTACTCCTCCCTCCCAGCCCTCCGTTTATACCCTTGCATGAAAATTGGCAATATTGAAGTGGTTAGAGGATGGGATATGTCATGGAAAGTTCAGGCATCTTAACATAACAGTAATGATGGCGGCAGAGTCTCTTTTGGGGTGCAGAGCAGGGATGGAGGGAGGGAGGGCATGGGGTGGGAATGGTAACTTGAAGGTTGGCTAAGGCTGGGGTGCTGCTAAAGGTCCTAGCAGGATAGCTACACACTCACCTCCTGCAGGAAAAGGAAAGGGGGGAGGGATATAAACTTCTTCCCCCTTTGGTTAAAAAAAAAAACAAAAACAAAAAAAACCCCCAAAAACCAGATAAGTAATAAAAGTAGAACACACTAACTGACCAAGCTGACAGCTAACGTGTATCTGACCACAGTGCATTTTCGTTACATTATCTCAGGTAGAAACTCCAGACTGGGGACAAGAAAGCTTGGCATGCACAGTGGCTACTGAGGGAGACCCAGCATCCACATAGCCAGAGACTGTGCGCTATGTCTGGGAAGAGGGTGGCCAAAGGTGACACTGCCTTACACTTCAGCTTAGCTTGTTTCTAAGACCACCACACCTTCCTACTGAGAGCCCCAGCCTATCAAACAGGCGAATTCTGCCCCAGCTTTTTACCCTTTTAGTAGATTAAACTTTATTTACTGTTTAAAAAAAAAATTCATCACAGGCCTTAGATGGTGATGCACATCTCTAATCCCAGCACTTGGGGGGCAGAGACCTACAGAGCAAATTCCAGGCCAGCGACACACTGAGATCCTGTCTTAAAAAACAAAATCAAAGGGGTTGGAGTGAGAGCTCAGTGGCCGGGAGCACTGGCTGCTTTTCTAGAGGACCTGGGTTTCATTCTCAGCACCAATATGGCATCTTACAACTCTAGTTTCCGGGGATCTGACACCTTCACACCAAAGCATATAAAATAAAATTAAATATATTTAAAAAACAAAACAAAACAAAAACCAGAACCCCCCCAAAAAAACCCCAAAACTCCAAGCAATTTCCATCTTAAAGGAAAGCTCTTATTGATTTTGAATCTTGCAGCAGCTGCCAGACCTTAGCTAACATGTTTTGAAGACACTAGGTGATAGAATCTCGCGTCTTCAGCTTTAGAAGGCTCACTCCCGCCTCCTGGCTCCTGCAGCACCACTCCTCTGCCCTGTAACAGCTTCCAAGAAGAGCATCTGAAGTGTACAGTGGAGTCCCTCTTGCCTGGGGACCTGTCGCTGGAGGCCCTCACTTCTCTTGTGGCTTTGAAGAACATGTAAGTGGATTTTTTTTTTCACGCACTTGTCATAGGAGTGAGAAGAGATTAATGATACCGCACTTGAGAAGGGGCACAAGATCCAGAGTGGACCAAACCACGCCGGGCCTGGCTCCTGCCTGAGTAGAGGGAGGAGGACTGTTGCCTTTGGATGCCCTTGGGCAGGATGCACCCCTCTGAAGCATTTAGCCAGAAATTAATAAACAAGACAATCAAGTGAGTGGGTTGGGGGAAAGGGGGAAGGAAGGTGGGGAGTGCTCAAAGCAAGAGAATAGCTTATTTGGAAAGTACTGGCGGCAGCATTTTTTGAATCAAGAACATTAAAATTGAAGATGACATTTGTCCCTTCTTGCAAATATCCAGCTGAGATATCCAAAAGGTGGCACCATCTTGAAAGAGCTAGATAGTGGGCTCTCTAGTTTACCCAGGCACCAGCCCCTCCCTCTACAGACGATGGAACTAGCTTTGACTCTGGGCAAGAAGATGGGGCGGGATTGGGAAAATGTAGTAGTGGAAAATGGAGAGAGATTTTTTTTTTCTCAGCTTCTTTCTCTTCCGATAAGATGTGTTTCTAGGAAGATACTGGACAGGCAATGAAGAGAAGGCAGGAGAGCCTCACCCTTGGGTCCAGCTAGAGAAACTCCAGCTAGAGAAAGACAAGAGGCAGCAGGCTGACGGAAGAAGAATGCCCAGAGAGCCCTCTATGGAGGGCTGAGAAGGCAGGAGGGCCGTTGGTATTCACCCTACTCCTGGCAACTTTCCTGGCTCCATGTGCACCTGGAAGCCTGGCACTTGAGGTAGTCTGGAGGGAATTTTACAAGAAGCCCATTTTAGGCCTACAGCACCCCTCCCTGCTCAGTCATATTGCATCCAATGACAGTGACAACACTACGACAAGAGGCACTGTGCTAGAACATGGCTTACTGCCACCCCCAGTTCCACTGGAGTTATGTATTTGCTCAGCTAAAGCCCATCCCAGCTCAAGGTTATGTAGCAAGCACCCACTGTGGAGGGTGGAAGGCTTGGCAGCCGAGGCCTCACCAGAGGGTCCAGTGGACAGGCAATCAGCACCTAGTTCTAGGCTTGTCTCCTTCTCCACAGACTGTGGAGCCTACGCCCATGCAGGCTGGCCACAGAGGAGAGATGTGCCTTCAAGTTCTCTAGTCAACACTCTTGTGGCAAAAGAACCACATCCCCAGATAGCACCATAGGGTCATCAGGCAAGAAACTTACATATTTAGGGAACCTGTTCAGGAAGGGACAGGGACAGGCACTTGGTAGCTGTTACTGCCTGTCGATAGCAGGAAGGTATAGGACAAAGGAATGCCCTTCTTTCTGGAAATCAGCACAATTTCTCACACTGTGGACTGGCTGGCTACTTGATAACAGCTGGCTACTTGTGTCTCTTCCTGTGAACCGTGAGAGGCAAAGAAGCAGGCAAGAGGCCAAGATCCCATGAAAGTTCTTTCTGTGAAATGGAGGGCTTCCTTCCCTGGGTACCAAAAACCATCTGGAGGGGTCAAGTGTGGTCCCCCAACCCCAAGAAAGGGCATGGCATCACTCTTCATAGGTAATGAAGGGCATCTTGACTATTGTGTGGCTAGTCAAGGTGTGTGTGTGTGGTATAGTAACATCTGGAAATATCACGCATGTCAGCAGAAGCTTAGACTGTTACATGGCCTGGGACAAGGCCTGTGATACGCTGCCTGGCAGTTTGGGGGCCCACTATGGTGAGCAGGCTCACTTCTGAGCAATGTCCGTAGCCCTGGCTTAATTCTAGAGTGGCTCCCCTTCTGCATCCGATCCCCAGTACCCTGGGCTTTCCCAGTCCAGGCAGTACCCTCAGGAGGCAGGTACAATGGAGAGAAAGGGAACACTGGACTTGGAGTCAGAAGACCTGAGTTTGACTCTGGCCCTACTCTGACACCTGTGTGTCCTGGGTCCGGCTTTTGTCCTTATCTGTGACACATGAGTAATGTGCCCCTTATTCAATCTGAGTCACTAGAGTGGTGTGAGAATGAAAAGGAGAAAGAGCTCTGAGACTTATCAGGTATGTGCAGAGCCCCACACAGGTCCTGCATGCACATTTAGCAAAATCCAATAGAGGAAAATGCAATCCACTTGCCATACAGACCTAGTGGTGATTACAAAAGGGTTCAATCCATCCATCTGGTGCATTTAATCACTCTGGACCTGAAAAGGGGGACTGGGGAGAGGAGCACCAAGAAAAGTGGGGACACTTGCTATACCTCAGAAGGCCAGCAAAGCAAGAGGAATGCATTCAAATGAGAGATGGAAGTATTTTACATTAAATGAAAAGCTTCCTGCTGCTCAAGAAAACACCTGGATGGCTGACCCAATGAAGCCTTCCTATCTCATCTCAGAGATGGGAACAGAAATTGGACCAACAACCTGCACTAGGCGTGCAGACCCTTACCTGGGGATGCTCAGTCAGAGCCTTCCAGGAAGCCTTCTCCACTTTCTAAAGTAGGCTTGTGTGTGTGTGTGTGTGTGTGTATCTGTATGTAGCTCTGCTTACCTGTGGTCAGGAAGGGCTGGGCTAAGAGTGGAATTAATCTCTGGGAGGATAGGGGAAATGATGTAAATCACAATAGCCTTACTGTAGGTCCAGGAAAAGACATGGAGTCCAGATATTTCTCTTGTCTAACACTGGGTAGAATTTGAAGAGAGCAGCAGGGAAGGAGATCCACTCGTAGCCACAGCACCCAGGAGATGTTGTGTTAAGCCACTCAGTATCTGAATGTGTAGTCTCTGTCTCCTTGTCCAGCCCTTTAGGGCCTGGGACCAAAATACCTAAATTAAATAGGGAACCCAAAGGCTGAAAGCAGGCTAACTCCAGTTTGATGCTGACAAAGTCCCTTGGCATGTTTTGATCTGTCCTTGAGGCACATCATCTACCTAACTTACTAGGGAAGCAACCAGTATGGTTTCCCCTTGTGTCCCAGTCACCCCCACTTGTCGCTATGCTGCTCATCGTGAAGGTCCCAGGCCTGCCTGTCCCAGCCTTATCCCACATATCCTTGTGCCATATATGTTGTGTTACTTCTTATTTACTTATTTATTTATTTATTTATTGGATTTTTCAAGACAGGGTTTCTCTGTATAGTCCTGGCTGTCCTGGAACTCATTCTGTAGGCCAGGCTGGCCTTGAACTCAAGAGATCCACCTGCCTCTGCCTCCCAAGTTCTGGCATGCACCACCACCGCCCGGCTACGTTGCATGACTTCTTATATGACCAGTGCATATTTTTCTGTACTACAAACATGCTGCAGTACTATGAAATCCAAGGCTAGGACTAGAGACTTAGAAGATGGTCTAGCACTGTATTCCAGCAATGATGAAGCTACCTAAGAATCAGTGATCAGCTCATCCCTGTTAGGAGTGGTCGGGCAGGAGATGTACAAGGAACATACATGGCTGGGCCAAGATAGGCGAGAGCTCATGAGATAAGAGCGTGCCAGGCTAGAAGGGCCACTCTCTCAACAGTTTTTACAGTGGGCTTCATACTAGATGGAGGGCTGTGTAATCGATGAGCAAACTCTTAGGACTGAATGCAGCTCTAACCTGAAAGTACACGTGACTTCAGCCATGACACGGCTCAGGTGTTCCTCCTTGAATCACAGTCTGCTGCTGTAAACACCTCTCTTACTAGCCAGGGATCTCCCTGGGGTCATCGAGTGGTGCCTATGAAGACATAGGGGACTTCATCTCTGCTAATGACTACAGTACCTCCCACTGTGTCATAAAACAAAGAACTTTGTGGCAAAAAAGCAGAAATGCAGTCAGTGTTGTAAGTCAGTAAGTGGGAGAGGCCACCAGCCAAGCCCTTACAGAGATTCTCACTTCTCTAAGGGAGCCTGGACACAGCGGGGGTGGGGGGGGGTAGGGGGGTGTCCCCAGAGAGCTAACTCAGCCCTCAAAGTCCATCCCACTCTGCTGGGTCCTGTGGGGCGCTGGGACACCTTATGGCCTACTGGCATTTTCAGCCCAATCACATCTAACAGCACCACCTTGGCCCAGGGGATCCAGCAGCGGGTGTGGGTGGTGGTTGGTGGGTGGTGGGTGAGGAGGGTGCTCAGGGCATAGTCCCTCGAGGACCTGTACAGAAGGCTTTCCACTTGAGTAGTCCATCTTTAATGATTGTAAAGGCGCAGGAGTTTAATCCATTTTTGATGTAAGCACTAATAGCTCCGTGTCCTTGAAGTTCAAAGCGGGCGCATACATGTCACTAATTAACCAAGCGAGAAGCCATTCAGCTCCCTCTCGTGTTCCTAATTAGGTCTTTAATAACAAACAAACTCCGACCTCAGCAAAGGCTCCCATTTGTCAGCCAGTCTAGGAGTATGACTGCTTTCCTGTTTACAGTTGTTCTAAACTTTTTGCTCCTATCTCATCCTGGTCTCAAGGGAAATGGGAGAGTCACACCACAAAGACAAGGCATATTTTGATCTGTCTGACCCCTTAAGGCCATCCTTGAAGGTGGTCTTATTGGCTCTGGTAGGCAGAAGAGCCCTGAGCCCACAGGGACTCTAAACTTAGGCTGGTGACGTCCCCTGCTTCCTTTTGGAGGGTTCTGGGTGCCTGTCATGGTCAGGGATGGTATAAAGTTATAAAACCAACCAGGACTTGAGACTATGGTTACACTCTGACTTTGCCCAGGCTCTGATTTGATGGGCTTGACATATGGCCTGGCAATGAGGGAAGTTGAAAAAAAAACAAAAACGGAAAAACAAAAACACCCAGGTGATTCCAGCATACAGCAGAGTTGCAACGAATCTTAAGTCTGGCTCGATCATTAACATTGATTAGCAGGTCTTCTGTTACTGAACTTGTGTGTCCTGTGTGTGTGTGTGTGTGTGTGTGTACGCGCGCATGCATGTGGAGTCCAATATCAAATGTCTTTATCGCTTTCCACCTTAGTTGAGACAGGGTCTCTCGATGAACTTGGAGTTCATCGATTTGGTTAAGCAGACTGAGCGATCAGCTCCGGGGAGCTACCTATCTCTACCTTCTGAGTGCTGGAATTACAGCTGCAGCTGTGCCTGGCTGGTATGTGAGCACTGGGGATCAGAACTCAGGTCCACCTGCTTGCAGCAGCATGCCTTTTACCAACTGAGCCGTCTCCCCTAGCCCCAGGTCTTCTGCTATTAATGAATCCTGTTCCCAAAGACAGAGCCACAGAAGCCTAAAAGGTCCCACCAAGCACACTTAAGGCTGGAAATCTGATACACTGAAAATGTGATTCTAACTGTGAACAGAGGCCTACCACACTGCCATGCATCCTGCACTTGATGGCCAACTGTTCTCAAGGGCACACCCGACACCTCCCTGGGATTTCCTGTCACCGGGATGCTCTTGGCTTTCACTGCACGCTGTCCTTAAGCCACTATCATTTGCATTGCTTATGCCTCCTTAGGACGAAGGATCAGGATCGTTGGATGGAGCAGCAGTACAGAGCTGCCAGGCTGATGGGACTTACTAGGGACTGTCAGTCTGAAATCCTCATTTAGTAGACTAGGTGGATGCAAGCCAGAAACCATGCCCCGCCCATTCTCCTGTGGGGTTATCTTCTGAGCTATTTCTTACTCACAAGACATGTCCTACCCCAGGAGGTGGGTGCTCCTCTAGGTGGCTTCAATATCCTCTTAGCTATTTGAACCTTGAAGGTCAAGACCTAGGGAATGAAGATCATGATCTCAGCGAGCCCCCTAGCATGTCATGGTGAGTTTACTCTTCAAGACAGGCAAACAGAAAAAGAGGCCGGCAGAGGGCAACCCTGAAACCTCAGGGCCTACACCTCAGTGGAAGGTTTTAAAGGGTCTTTTTCTGGATTTAAAAAGACAGTGTGAAGTCAAAGACAGCTTAAAGAGACAAGGAGTTTCTTCCATGTCACGTGGTTCCTGATGTGTTTCTGGTCTGTTCTCTGGTGGGAGAGGGGTGGGTTAGTTTTGTGACTGACTCGCCAGGGTACCCACCATTATGCGTGTATCTGTAAGGCTGAACTCCCAAGACCGGGGAAGCTCACCCTCTCTAAGAAATAGCCAGAAATAACTTCCAGAAAGAGAGGGAAGCTGGCTGGGAAGCAGGGCTGGCCTGCTTTCCTCATACATCAGGCTACCTCAGGCACCCAGGCGCAAGCGTGGCATCCACTATTTGCCATGGACCTGGACAGACCACTTTATTAATATTAATAAGTAGCCAGGAACAAAGGGCCCATTTATTTTTAGCCTTCTTTAATTGTGTAGTAATTACTCATCTACAAAACAAATGAGCCCCTGTTTGCAGTTGCTATGGTACCTGGTGCCCAAGCATCCCTGAAAGAAGATTGGGCAAGGAGCCGGCTGCTACTGTGGCCACACCCCCTTCTCTACCATTGGCCCAAAGCACAGCCCCAGCAACTGGGCAGCCAATGGCCTCCTTGCTCTAAGGCTGGGCTGTGTTTCCCAACCACTTTCCAGCTGCGGCTTATGCAAGGCAAAGAAAGGGATGCTGACTCCTCCCTGCCGAGAAGTCTGCCTATCCAGAGGTTCCCTCCCTTATCCATCACCTTGGACAGTGACTAACTTCCTTCAGCTGTATTTTAACTAAAGGTTCCCTTCAAAAAATTCCCTTCAACCTGGCTCCCTCTTGTTGGACCACACCTCTTCTGGGTCTCCTTTGTCTAACACTGGCCCGAATGGATGCGGGACCAAATCAAAATGTCAGCCAAAGATCAGCCAGGCAGAACCATGCCATGGAGTCCCAACAACAGAAACAGGTGCAAAAATGCAGACTGTGCTTCCCGAGACCACTTGTAAATGCTTTTGGGTTATCGCCTCCCCTAAGGATAGGAAGAATTGAGTGGGAACAGCTGCACCTTTCTGTTGAGTGTTTAAAAGTTGCAGTTTGGCTCAGCCGTCGCTAGACTGGTACAGCGCAGCATGTGCTGATAGCGGCTAAGAGCACAGGCTGATGGGACAGGCTCAAATCCTGTCACTGCCGCCTCAGATAAGCTACTATCTCTTCCCCGAGCCACAGTTTGTAATCTCTAAAATGGGAAGGGGACTGATGGCACCCACTTATGGCTTCAGAATTAAGTGGGTGTATGGCGCGTGCGCACATGGCACGTGACTCGCATAATGTGAGCAACTACTGATGAACTGTTATTATTACTGTATTAATAAAGTAGGGGAATGTCTCTAATACTCTCCTGTTAACAAGGTACTCTCCTTTAAGGAAACTTCCAGCAGAAGTATATTTTGAGGTGTTCGGTTCACTAGGGGTGACTTTCTTTCTACTAGTCCAAGCCAGACAAGGACAATGAGAGATGGACCAGCAGAAAGGAGGAGGGCAGAGGCTGCCGTGAGGGCAAAGGAATAAAGGAATGAGAGCTGACAGCCAGAGGATGGGAGTGGGTGACAACTTGTCACTAAGGGTAAAATGGAGATGTATGTCTACCCTGGGCCCCTGCCCAGGTCATCTTTCTTAGGTGGTTCTGTCTTTCTTAGTCTACTGCTATGAAGAATTTGAACCAATCCCCAGCCCCACATATAGTGACCCTGGCTGGTTTCTAGGTAGACTAGTCTATACTGCACTACCTAGTAGCCAGTCTTCCAGTCCCAGTCTTTGAAGGCCGGGGCCAGGTCTCTCCTCATATACAGAGCTCTGCTGCATGACCAGCAGCTAGATCTCAAACTTGACTGTGTGATGCCTTTCCCAGAAGACTGAGTCTCATAGCACAGAATCCTTCTGTACCCTACCCCAGCCTCCATCATCACCATGGTAGAGACTGGGCTCGTCCTGTGTAGATATTTACTGATGAGCATTCAGAGGCAACAATGTCTAAGGATTATTTGTGACTTGCCCAACTCCTCCATGCTACCCTGAAGTATGCTGTCTAGGTCTGTCAATCATGCACCTCTGTTTTCACTTCCTGGTTTGGGGTTTCCCTACTTGTTGCCTAGGTGAATCCAGGCTTCACAGTTGGGTACCAAGGGCCCTTTACACTGGTCTTTCCAGCTCTTTAACATCTCCAGATGCTCATCCCGCCCCTACTGTATTTAATTCTCTTGCCACAGTTAACTGTTTGCAGGGCTTCAAATGCATCCTCTTCTAGACTAGTGAACCACATCTCACCCGCGCACCTCCTGTGCATGGAACAGGTTTCTGGTTTTGGTGGTGTAGTGCCATTAACGACCTGTTGTCTTCTCTCAAGGCTGGCTGGTTCTTAAGGGTGTAGACAGTGCTGGACCACAGCCCCCCAGGGGTATGGTATGTGCCCCTGTTGTTACTACAATGTAATTTTCTTTCTCTTTATCAGACCCCAAGTGTTCCTTTGGGATATAGTCCTTTCCCAAACTGTATAAAAGCTATTTGGTTTAGAAGGAGATTCAGTGACTGGTTCTTATAGCACAGGCCTTGGCCAATCAGCACAAAGCTCTTGGCTTTTGGTGGGATTCTGGACCACCTTCTGAGGTGCATTGCACAGTGCCATACTACATTTGTGAAACAGATCTCATATCCTCAGGCTGGCTTTGCACCTGTTATGTAGCTGAGGGTGACCTTGAACTTCTGGATTTCCCTGCCTCTGCTGCTGAGTCTTCAGGTGTGCGCCATTGTTCAGGGTTTATCCAGTGCTGGGGATCAAACCCAGGACTTTGTACATTCTAGGTTAAGCACACTATCAACTGAGGTACATCTCCTGATCCACCTCCTTCTTTAGATGTGATAGCATGACACCCCACACAGCTGAGGCCATCATGAGAAAAAGCAGTTCATAAAGAAGATATTAAAGTTAGGAGGATAGCAAAAGTCAATAGAACTACACAGAAGGGTCTGGAAAAATGCACACACGGAGCCTACACCTCTGTAGTGCTTTCAGGTTCTCAGCCCTCTATAAAACATAAACATGCCAACCTTTCCAAAACAGCTAAAAACTATACCTTCCATGTCTAGTAATAATTATTGTTCTATACTTGGTAAATATCTGCTGAGTTAAACTTTGGCGGATGACCTTGGCTCTGGTTCTGCAATCTCCATCTGGAGGACTGGGCTCTGTGGCCTTGGGCTGGAGCTGGAGTCCTTGGAATGGCACATACCTAGACCTCAGGGCTGCCTGGGTGTTCCCTGTATGGCTGATTATGTGAGGGGTTTGGAGGCAGGCCCATGGTGGCAGTTTCTCCACAGGGCTAACTTCAGATCCAGTGCTCTTCACTTGACTCAAGCCTTGCTTCTAGGTTACCAGGAGTGTGACTCTGGATAAGTCACACAGATGTTCTGTAACCATGCTCTCTCAGGAGAAAACATGTGAAACTGTGCCAACCCTGCTTTCCTGGGTAGCTCATGGCTTGGGTGTGGCTGTATATGGTTATCAAAGCTCTTTGGAATATAGGGCACCACGATGCCTCCTCCAAGCCTGTGTTCCTCTGGCAGCTCTCGCCAACGCTAGTGAGTGACCACCTTCCGGGGCTCTTACAACTCTCAGTCCCTCCACCAATGGGAGAGGGTCTCTAGGCCTAATGTGTTCTTTCTCCCTGCTTGCGCAGTGCCCGAGAGAACCACTGCACTTTGTGTGGAAGGCTTCTCGACGGCTGGGCCTGGGCTTTCCAGCTGAGCGACGCCTAGTCCACTTAAGGGGCAGTCAGGAACATGTCACCTACTGAAAACCATTCCACTGATTTAAAGACCATTAACATTCCCCTACTCCATCTGCTTCTAGATTAACTTAGACTTCAGTCTGGACTTTAAGGCTAGTCACTAATTGCTCTAGAGTTGATTTATCAAGTGCACGGTATTTCTATTACAAAATTATTGATTGGAGCTGATGTACTGTATCCTCAACGCGACTGGTCTGAAAGCCCTTGGAGACTGAATGGAGCCGAGGTCAGCAGTGGGAACCTGTGCACATTATTATAGATTCAGCGAAGTCACTTAAATCCCATTGCTAGCCTTTGTGGTTAAAGCCCTGGCTCTCTTGGAAATGAAATTTTTAATGACAACCTGGGAAAAGAAGGTGCTCTCCAGAATGCAGGCCAGGGCCTGAAAGATGAATATTGAAGTAACACCGTGTGGGTGAGCTAAGTCCGGCCAGTCGTGGTGCCTTGTCCTACCCCAGTAGGCCACATATTTCCCTTCTCTGGAGACTACACTGATTGTGCTTAAGACAACAGACATGGCTGCATCCTAAGGAGAGACTCTCTCCATGACTTTCCCCACAGATAGGCCACAGCCCCCAAGAGGTTGTATTTATGCTAACATGAGGTTGAGAGGAAAGCAGAGAGCTGCTCTGTGTCTCCCCACTTCTCATCGCCCATCAAATCTTGCTGACAGAAGTGCAGAAAAGCTATTCCCAGAGATGAAGGCACACACTGATCCACAACCCCCGTCCTGTGTCATGTATGCATGTATGCAGGTGTACTTACCTGTGTGTGCACACATGTATAGAATTTAGAGCTTGATGTCAGGTTTTCTTTATCTTTTTTTTAAATCTTATTTTTTGAGACAGGGTTTCAAAGTCATGGCTGTCCCACTCGCCTGCAGGATCTGCCTGTCTGCCCCCCTGACGCTGGGGGTCACAGGTATGCGCTGTCACAGTCTGCTCTACCTGGCTTTTCTGAATTTTAGGGCTGGCGGAAGTCAGATCCTCACATATGTGTGGCAAGTACTTTACCTACTAAATAGCTTCCCTAGCTCACTGTCCCTTTGATGATGAAGCTGGAGGTGGTCACTGTCAGGCCAGAGAATAACTACACTGTCAGAAACAGGGATTTCTGCATACATGAAAGGATGAAGAACTTTGAGACACTGTCACAAAGGTAGCTGCAGAGACCCACAGCCATCTCAGAAGGGCGGGGATGTCCATGCCAGTTTACTGGGCCCTAACCTCCTCTGCTGGCTTAGGAGAGGCTGTGGTGGGCATGCTGGTCTGCCCTCTTGCCTCCTGGGCTGGAAGTCTGAGGCACCAGAGCTGCCCCAGGATGCAGGATGCAGGATGCAGGTTAGTAGCCTGGGGTGCTGCTCTCTGCTTCCGCTCCCACTTTTACTGTTCTTCCTTGCTAGCCCTAAGTCAGTTTGCACCGGCAGCAGCATCCCAGCCATTTTCTGCTGCCTGCCTCCTTGTCCCCAGGGAGACCATGCTGGAAGGATGGCTCCTCCTGGATTTTTCCACCTGGAGCCTCTGTGTCCTCATTCTGTCGGGCCTGGCGCATGCTCAGTTCTTTTGTGTTCTAACTCTACCAGAGCATCACAGCTCCCCACCCCACGCCCCCTATTCCCATGAGGCTTCTATTTCATTCTAGCATGGCATAGCCTTTTGAAGACGCTATGGACTCTATGACTTTTTTTCTGAATTCTGTGCCCTGTGATAGATAACTTGTATTCTGCGGATTCTGCCCTATGCCTGTCTGACTGTAGGTTTTGGTCAGAGCCACTGTTCACCTTGACTTGACATGCAGATTCTGCATAGTAAGTACTGTCCTTACTTCATATGGAAAGTTGGGGATAAAAGCTCTGAGTTCTCTGGTACTCCCTTATGGCTTGTTACACATACAGAGAAGATAGAGTGTCCAAAGATGGCTTGCTCACACGTGCCCCCAAGTGGAAGACAAAGGCTCCCTCCAGAAGGGAGGGCTCGGGGGAACGGTGGCTCTGCATAGGCTGTCTCAGGCCTATCATGCTTCTCTCTTCTGAGAAGCTGTGGCAGTCACTACCGTGAGGGATGCCGGGCCATCACTCATGCCGCTGGCCCCTTTCACTGTCACTGCTCATAAGAGCCAGTGTCAGCATCTATCAGAGTCAAATGTACTCTCTGTGTGCAGGGGCTGAAGCTCTCAGTGTGTTCCTTACCACACTTTACCACCCTCCCTCCACCCACAGGAGCAGACGACACAGGCTGATCTTTTCATAGGGACCTGTGTCCCTGAAGGACAAGGAGAAGCTGGGCTTAGCGGAACCTGGTTGATGGCCTTAAAAACAAGAAAAGATCTGTTGCTTTGGTCAAGAACAGTGTGGGAAAGATAAGAACCCGGAAGAACAGGATGACTCCTTCCAACTCTGGCTCCCCTGGCTTTCAATATGGTGAACACGGGTCTCATTGGGCAGGCTAGAGCTGAGGGTGGTGGCCCAGTTCTAGACTGGGGGAGTGAAGAGCGTGAGGAGAGGTGGTGGTGGCTGATGGCGAGAACATGGATCCAAGCCCTTGGCGACGTTGAAAACATGGAACCCCTTCTCTTCCTAGTCCCCATGCTACCCTTGAGACAGCGGTGTTGGGCCGCGCCTTCGGAGACCCTGTAATATCAACTCAACAATGCATGTTCTACAACTACAGCTACAGCTACCAGGACATCTACTACAGTGCATGCATTTAGTTCAGTCCCACAGATACATACAATCTAAGAACAGGCAAGGGAGGTGTGAAATGTTTTACTAGACAACAGGTGTTTTGGAGTTGTAACTGATTAAAAAAAAAATAGAAAAACGTAAAGTATACAAAAAAAAAAGACATTTCTCGAGAGTTGGATATGAGTTTGTTTCTTGGACTGTTTCATCTGAACAAGCAAAACATGCAAACCAGCTGATACTAACAGGAAGCTGGACACTGAGAGAGGGTTAACAGGTGTGGACAAACCTTCCTGCTGAGCGTGCTCAGAAGAGTGTCTGAGAGGACGTGTGCAGGTCCTAGTGTAAGAGAGGCGGGAAAGTATGCCTCAGACACTCTCTCACCGAAGCCCCAACCAAGCAAGAGAAAAGACAACAGAAACATGACTGCTCACACTCACCACCACCGTCGGGAGCTTATGTCACTAGACTGGAATAAAGCTGGCAAGTATAAAGTACAGTAAGGGGTCCTGGCTGGGGCCGAAGGGTGGGTGACACCGGGGGAGGGGTACTCTGCAGGCTCTAAGAGTAATACACGGACCCACCAATGAGGTCACCCCAAAATAAAAGTACCCTCAAAATTGGTACCATTTTTTTTTCCTCAGGCTGGGGACCGGGGGGAGGAGGTGTCAACGGTCCAACTGGATTTATGTTTGGATGGGACGTGATGGGGGCGGTGCCGCTGGAACTGGATGAACACAATCAAAATAAACAAACTCTCGACTGAGCACAAGATGAGGTTTCAGACTACCGGTGAACGTGAAAAGGAAAGTGACCACTGATAGTGAAGTTATCTAGGAGTCGGCAGGGAGGTCCCCGCCAGGCCTGTGCCCTGCTCACCTCAGGTTCTGGGGGGAGGTAAGAAAAGGTAGGCAGGCTAGCCCAGAGGAACAGGCTGAGGCAGAAACTCAAGGCCTCCCCCTGACTGCTTCAGTACCACAGCCCTGACGGATCCAAGTAGCCACCCCAAAGATCCAAGCTGCCTCCCACCCCCATGGCCCTCAGCAGGTGCTTCCTGACGTGGGAGTGGGGAGAGTCAAAACAAAGGGGTGGGGGGAGGGAGAGAACTAAAACGGTGGGGATGGGGCTAGATAAAAATGACCAAAAAAGCTGCCTTCCTTAAGACGTCTAATCCCTAACCCAGGTCCAGGAGACCCTGGAAGCAGAGACACATTTCCTAGAGTCTGTAGTCACTGTCAGGGGTGGCACGGCACCAGGCTCCAGGAGGGCAATCAATGGGTTCTAAGGAGTTTGTAAGGACTCCTGATAGAGGAGGCTTGCTCAGGAGGCTGGGGCAGGGGCATCCTCAGCTTTTGGGGAAGACCTGGGTGTAGGGTGAGGCAGGGTTTGAGGAGCTGGTGCAGGGAAATCTGGGTTATCAAGTGCCTGGGAACCCTGTGAGGTCTGGTGTAACTCATGTATGGCTTTTCTCAATTCACAACAGAGTATCTGTCAATGAAGGGCCAATCAAAGGTATATTAACTGGCCAACCTTCCAGGCTCAGAGTTTGGTCATCTTCTAGAGAGAAGAAGGTGACAGTCCCCCCCACTGGCCAAAATATGTTAAAAGAAAAAGGCAGAGCTCCCTTCCCCAACTTGACAGCTTTGGTCCAGGTCCAAAGATGGGGCTCTTGGTTGGTTTCCTGGTCTCTGGAAACAGATTGGGCCATGTTTTCTCTACGGTGGGCACAGCCCAAGCCTACAGCCTCTAGGCAGTGCTGGGGGTGTGTGGTTCCCCTTGGGTAGGCACCTCAAGCTGAGGATTTACTTCTTGTACTAACCCAGACTGGGGTGGGCAGGGGTTTGGGAAGCGTCCTCCTGAATACGATTCACTAACAGTGCAGCGATGAACATGGCTGACCTTGATGGCCTGTGGGAGATTCGGCTCCCGATGGAAATGGCTACAAATAAAACACCACTGATCTGGGAAACAAAATGTGTGGTTGGAGATGACCTTGAGGGTTAGGAGTTAGAGGGATGGGTGAGTGGGGCTCCCGCCTGGCTGGGGAGGGGAGGGGGGGGTCTGTGCGTGGGCAGAGTGGCAGAAGGGGCACAGCCCGGGGAGACGGCTCTCAGGCTCACAGAGAATCCCATACTGCCCTTTAAACTTGCCATGAAGTCAAGGGATGGGGTGGGGTGGGGAGAAAGGCAGGGTTAATTTTGGGTTAAAGTTTAGTTTCATAATCCAAGTTATCAAAAGAAAGAAACTGATCGGAGAAAACAAACAACACTCACAAATTTCAACACTGTTCTTTTGATCTTTCTCCCCTCCCAGGCACAAGTAGGAATGAGGCTTTTTGCCTTTTTTTTTTTTTTCATTCTCCCAAAGCATTCAAAATAAAACCCCCAAAACCAGAAACGGGAAGACATGTGCAACTGTGCACCAGTCTTAGGGCCTGGGAGTGGGGACACCAAGGGGCACTGGCCAGAGGGCACGGTGGGGCCGTTACAGACTAGAGTGGGTTGAAGGTGAGAGGGCCCAGCTCTCCGGGTTTCCCAGCCTGCCTGCCAATCACAAGGTCTCTGGCAAACTGCCCCTCAGCAGCCCCCACCTCAATCAATGCCCTACCTGGGCCACTCCCCCCCAAAACTCCTGTGGGTATCTTGGGGGAGGGGATCCTTTGTAGCTTGGAGGCAGTGCCAGTTTGCATGGAACGGATTTTCTCTGACATTTTTCTAATGAGCCTCACTGTACCAGTTTGGGTTTTTGGCATTTGCCCTCTGGGCCTTTAACAATCCATTTCCTGGTATCTTCGCCAGCACCCCCACCCTGCCCCACTCTCCTCAGAGCCCAGTTCGGTTAAATTAGTGCTCCAGAGCAGTGCCCGAGGGGGCAGAGTGTCAGGGCAGGGGTAAAAGCCTGGGGGACAGCTGCTCAGCCGAGGGAGGAGCAAGGTGGAGAGAGCAGCTGTTAGCAGGGGCGCCCAGTGCATGGCCGGAAGCCCTTGGCACTCACAGTGGGGTGATACACCCCAGTTCTGGCTGGACCTTATAGCATTGCGAGGAACGTGCTCCCTGGCCACTGGAGGGCTCCAGATCTTTTAAAAGGCCAAAAGTCAAGGGAAAGAAAGGTCCAGTCTCTGGTGGCTATCTGACTCAGCAGAGAGTCTGGAACAACAGGGCCTATTCCTTTGCCTCTCTCAAGGATTGGTCCATATCTGGCCTCAGGGTCTCTGGGAGTTGAGCCAGAGTAAAAATCCCCCCTGTCAGGCTTGGCAGGAGAGGGAGTCCACTTTCTACCTCTTTGGCCTGGTCTGAGACCCAAGGAAGGGAATCTTTTAAACCTTCCAGGGCCAAGGACATCAGGGACCAGAATTTCTAGGAGCTGGGCTTCGAGACAGGGCAGGCCAAAGCTAAAGGGAAAGGTAGGTTTTCTTTGTTCACAGGAACACAGAAAACTGCCTCGGGGGGTTGCAGTCCCCTAACTGTGACAGACCCCTGCAGGAACTGCCCTGGGTGGTTGGGCCTCGGTGATGCCTCCCCGTCCCCATCCCCTCCCCTGGGCAACAGGGAGAGGAGTGCTGGACAGATGCAGCCACACAGACTGGCAGGGCTTTTACCTTCCCCTGCATATGAGGCATGCCTGGGAGCCGCCTGCCCCGCACACCCTCCTACCTGATCCTCGAGCCGCTGCCACAGCTGCCGCCGCCACTGGTCCGTAAGCCGCTGCTGGGAAGCCTGGAGGGAGAAAGGGGCTGAAGTCAGAAAACACTACTGAGGATCCAAGCTCACACCAAAGGCAGCTGGGAAGGGCTTCACAGACAGCTTTGGGGGATACAGATCAGTGGCTCTCAGGCTTCTGGAAGGCGCAGAATCTTAAGATGCCTGACTCTCACATACTGGTCATCCCAAAAGTGCATTCTGGGAGGCACACCACAGTAACTCAACTATGAGGAGGACCTGTGTCTTTGAAGAAGTGAGTTGAGGTCTCTGTTGACCCTGCACTGACACACAATGCCCTGGGCCTGGCCTGCTACACTGGACAGGGATCCTGGTGGTGGGGTCAGCAGGAGCTCCGAGGTAGGAAGTGCTTGGGGCTGGCCTCTTCATTAAGAGGTGCCGTGGCCTAGAGATGGTTTCACTCCCGAAAGTTCTCCAAAGATCTGGTCATCTGAGCTCTAGATTGGTCAAAACTTCCTGTCATAAATGCCAGGGCCGGTGGCCCGAGGGTGAAGCATGTGGGTGTTCCCAGGTGAGTATTCACAAGCTGCTAGATGTCAGAGGGCTGAGGGGCTCTACCTGGGGTGAGCCCTGTGGTTCTGCATGATCCCATTCTGTGTTTCAATCTTCCCAGAGTTTTAATAGTATTACTCTGTGATGTTAGGGATGGAACCTAGGGCTTTGATGTGTCAGGTAGTACCAGGATACTACCACAGACTAACCTAGCCCATCTCATGGCAATGACAGGGAGGGAACTTGTAACTCCAGTGTATGAGGCCACAGTCAGAGGAAGGCAGCTTGGAGGGCTCTAGAGCAGGGGTGAGAACTGTCTAGCAAAGACAGGCCTGGGACAAAGCTGAGGCTGTGCATATAGCTGCAAAGTGTCCATATGAAAGAAAAGATAGGCTGAGTCTTTCTTCTCTCCTTCCTAGTGGCTTCTCTGACCACTAGCTTGACACACAGTCAAACACTGGACTATATACAGACATACTTCCACATACATAAAGACAAATATCTTCTGCCACCAGGGAGACATTTGCAGCCTGACCCCAAGACCCATTTCCAGAGGCTACATTTTTTTAAAAAAATGATTCACCAGAAGGCCCTGCAAACCTGACAAACAGCCCCACAAAGAGCTGCTTGACTTTGGCCACAGAGCCTTTCTGGTAAGGCACTTCTACAGGACAAGGAACCAACACATGCACTGGAAGAGCAGGGAGCAGAGGGGCAAAGAAAGGAGGGTCATCCTCCACACAGAGCGAACTAGAAGCCCACTAACTCTAAGACTATGGTCCAAGCTACATGATTCTACGGAGGGCAAGACGTTCAAAAGGCAAAGAGCTACTCTAAAAAGGTCAGGCTAAGCTACTTAAAATGCCAACGAAAAGAGAACATACTTGCATTTAAATATGGTAATAGGGCTGTTGAAGGGGAAAAAGAAAGATCCAGGTGAAATAATTGTACACGGTTCTCCTAGGCTGGGAATGAGTCTCCCAGCGCCCATGAAGACCTCGCTGCTCCCTTCCCAGAGGGAGCCCGGGACGGGACTCCCCACCTAGTCCTCTCCCCAGCTCTTCCATGCAGGCTCTAGATTTCTGAAGATGGTGTTGGTAGAAAGTGCTGAAGGAAAATAAGGAAGAAGTCAGGTTATTTCTCTTTGTCCCAACCTCTGTCCACCCAGCCTCCTGCTGCAGGCCCAGAGCGGGGCTTTAAGGGATGTGTGCAATGAAGAGGCAGCAGGGGAGAGGAAGGGTATTCTTTGGTGCTTTCTTTTCCCAGACATAACATAGGAGGTTTTCTTGGGAGCATGAGAAGATGCCAGTTGGAGGAAGGGAGTATAGTTCGTAAAAAAAATTTTTTTAAAGGTCTATTTTCTAGAGTTAAGCAGTTTGGACAAGAAGTCTGAGAGAAAGAGGAAGAATAAAAAAAAAAATCCATTATCCTGGACCTCAGATAAAGGCTTCTGCTGGAGATAGAGTACTCAGCCAGGGATGGAAGTTTCCTCAGGCACTGAGGTGAACTAAGAGGTGGAGGTTATCAGAGGTGGCTGCAGAGGGAGCCACTCTGTGTGCACAGGCTACAGCCCCTGCACTGCCACCTCAGGCTGTCAGCTCTTCCTTCTGAGACACCAGCCAGAGTCACACTTCCACCACCCACCTGAGTCCTGAACCAAGCCTGACTCATTCCTACATCAGTCACCTCCTGCTCTGGCAGGCTGCCCACCTTCAGAGGTCACCCTTCAGTCCAACAGGTTCCCCACAGGACCTGGTGGGTGGACTTGTGAGGTGAGATGTAGAAAAGATGTGCTCTGTTCAGGATGGGTAACTTAACGGGAATAAGTGTTGTGTTTGCGTTGGGTATATATGTTTGTGTGGGGAACTATGTCTTGGGGTGGGTCTTGAGTTCTAGAAGCCAAAGAACTGTCATACTGGCTACAGTAATTGAGGCACATCTCCTAGGTGTCTTGAATTCAAATCGGTTCAGCCATTCACCAACTGACTGCAGGCTCTGCAGAATCGCTAGCTATTCTAGTTCAAGGCCCACATATACAAAGTGCTTAGATCCATGTCTGAGAGTGAACCAGTATAACAGGAGTGTGGTCAGATCTTTCCCCAGCTATCAGCTCCGTGCTATGCAAGGCAGAACTCTTTCTAGACAGGGCCTGTTTCTGTCTCTACAGTAGACATCATGATTCCACGGCCACAAGGACATCAGGACATACTTGAGTTCCTTACAGGTAGTAGTGAGCTATAACCCTTTACTCTGTCTTTTCTTTCTTGTTGTTGGTTTAAAGCAAAACTTCCACTGCTCAAAATACCAGTGTGTATTCTGTTTATCTCTAATGATGATAACTGCCCAAGTGAACATGGTATGTTAGCACTGAATCCAGCACAAAGGGGAGGGGATGTTTGGCTGATCAAATCCCAGACGGGCTGGGAGCCACAGGCTGGCTATCTGTGAACAGGAAATATACCATGTTCTTCATGCCTGGGAACTTTCCAGTCATAGGGAAGATGCCTGGAGATATTAGAAGCAGGCTAATGGAGGGATTCTGGGTAAGAAAAGGCTGTACCATGTAGCATTCTTGGTGGATGGGGTCAGAGCCAGAGAGTCACT
This sequence comes from Apodemus sylvaticus, assembly GCF_947179515.1. Taxonomy (NCBI): domain Eukaryota; kingdom Metazoa; phylum Chordata; class Mammalia; order Rodentia; family Muridae; genus Apodemus; species Apodemus sylvaticus. Next base: position 35,243,513 of record NC_067481.1, on the reverse strand, counting down.
CTTCAGCTCATTTGGCCTCCAGCCCTGGCTGACCCCTGCCTTGCTTGCTGTGAGACTTAGGCAAAGTACATTATTCCTCTCAGCTGCAAGACAGGCTGGCTGACAAGATGACCTTTAGAGTCCCTTAGCTATAGGCACTGCACAAGTCTGTCTATCTATGAGGATGACAATCAGAAGTCCCCTGGGGTTGATGTCAACAAAACTTTGGGGTTAATGACATGTCTACGGGAAAGACATCACTACAGGACTGACAAAAACTGACATACTTTGATAGACTTTTGGAGTCATGACACCTTACTGCAAGTTATAAGTCAATAGTGTTTTAATTTTTGTTTTGTTTTTGCTTTTTTGAGACAGAGTTTCTCTGTGTAGCTTTGGTTGTACTGGAACAAGCTCTGTAGACCAGGCTGGTCTTGAACTCAAGAGATCTTCCTTCCTCTGCCTCCTGGATGCTGGAGTTAAAGGTATGCATACCACCTCATGGCTTAGTCTTGGATTTTTTTTTTTTAAATTATGATACTGCATCTATTTTTTTTCCTGCTTTTGCAGCACTTACTAGTTTCTGTATTACCGAAGTACAGCTATTTTTTATATGGCCATCTTATTTCTCCGGTTGGGTGACAATCTCTTCCAGGATAGTTACATGGTCCCTTAGCCGCCAGCTCGGAGACTTCTCAAACTCTAGCTGCCGACGGGCCAGGATGTGGGGCTACCACGTGTGAGTGAAAGTGGTCTACTGACTTCCTATGTGTGCATACATGTACAAATAACAAGTAAAACAGTAACATACTATTAAAAAAAGTCACATCACGGGACACAGCTGCCCACTCAGTCACCTCTTGTACCTCACAGGAGCAAGGAGCTCCTGTGAATATGCAAGGGTGTCAAGTTCTTATGATCAGTCGAATTCACAACAGTGGGTTCCCATCTTGTCTTGGGGAACTTTGAAATCACAGGTTGCCCTGGCCATACCTTCATCAACAGAATCAACCCTTCTGGTAGCATCTAACCCGTACGTAATGCAGACAGGCAAACCATAAGTTAGAAGAAGCTGTTGCGGGGGGGGGGGGGTCTTTGCTTTTTTGTAAACACTGAAGATGTTGCGTCCTGTCTGACTGGGTGGGCACAGGCCTTTTCTGTCTCCTTTCCCTATATTTGTTTGGAAGAGATGTTGGCTTTCTGGGTGGTATGTGTAGGTGGGCGTGCACATGCGTACCCCCCCCCCAACCACTGCTGAATTCCAGTTTTCCAGTTCCAGTTGGGTTCATATTTATTTCTGTGACCTGGGATGCATTATAGATCCCCCAAAAGATGAAGAGAATTCTGAAGCCTTGTATAGCTTTAGGGGTATGAATTGAGGGAATCTTTCCTCGAGTCCCACACAAATAGTTTCATCTAAGGTCGCCTGATCAGGTACTCTTCTCCTCCCTCATCCAGCACATCCGGCCTCTCCCTAGAAGCAGTTTCTATAGCTGCTTCAAACTGTCTTGGCTAATCTCATGTTGCTTCCCTGAATCCAAATACTGGAAAATAAGCCACCAAAAGAAGAAACTGTTACCCAGAATGTAGGAAACATGTCCTACATGAGTTTGGAAACATTACCATCTGCCACTCTGGCTGGCCCAGGCTGCGCAGGCCTGTCTGGGGTGGCGGGGCTCAGCATTTTACAGAAAAATTCATAGCTCTGACTTCTGGGTGAGGCTGGAAGAAAGCTGGGCGGCACATGAGTGGGGCTAGAGGAACCAGGGGTTCACATCAGAACAGAAGCTCCAAAGAGAAGGCGAAACTAATCACCAAAGGGGCACATTTCCAGGATCAAACGGAAATGGTCTGCTTTGACGGAAGATGATGTGTGTTCATTTCAAAAGGAACAGAATAAGCCCTGAGCTCCTGGCATTCAAAATAGGAGCCTGACTTAAGACACACTGTTTAAGGAGTGAGACCAGCTTTGCCAGGAGATACCAACAGCTGTGCAGATGCCGTAGACAGGTGAGGGGGCCAGGAGTGGCTGCTGCTTGCGGCAGAGGGATGCTGAAGAGACCATGGGCTACGAATGCCTCACTCTGGACTACAGCAGAGACAATACATAATTTTAGAACCTAATAGCTGTCCCTGGGGAGGAAGCAGAGGGGCCAAACTGGGAAGCTGAGGCTGTCTGTGGTCAACAGTGAGGGTGCGCAGTTGGGCTTGCTCTCGGCAGGGTGTCAGCACCTAAATCATGGAAGGCAGGTACATGACATGCTTCTGCACCGTCTTGGCTAAGTGTTAACATAAATTGCTATTTTAATATATGACCCCAGATGTGGGGAGGTGGAGACAGGTACTTCCTGGGGCTTGCTGGAAAGCTAACCTACCTTACTTAGCAAGCTCCAGGACAATGAGACACCCTGCTTCAATAAACCAGGTAGAGAGTGCTTCTAGAAATGCCACCCAACGTAAACACACACCTCATGTTCTCACTTAACGCCCCTCCCTACCTCATCCTCCTCTGTGAGGCACAGCTACTAGTTAGTGCCTGTGCTGTGGAGCTGCCCTGAAGAGTCAGCAGATGACAGTGTGAAGTGCTTACCACAAGTGGACTACAAACTTCTCTTCCTATTTTTTATTATTATTGCCCAAGGTAACGGCAACGGAGCTGCGAAATCCCTTTGGTGCTTCCCATTCTAAAATCCTATTAATTTACGTGATTTGGCATTCAAAGGGCTTTCGTGGGTAACATGCATAATTTACTGGTGAGCGAAGAGCCGTTTTCTCTCAAGTGTTAGCTTGAATTGTAGTAGAACCATGTGACAGCAGGACAAAAAGACACTGGGAAGGCTCAGGGCAGGCAGGGCCATGGTGGGTTCATCAGAGGTGTAAACATGGGGGTCCTGAGGCTTAGGGCCGAATGGAATCACCAGGATCAGCTCAACATTTTCCCATCATCCTCTGCCCGGAGATGCTACCCTCCTGATATTTCTTGCCAACAATCTCCAGGTTCTTGGTGGGGGTGGGAAGGGTGGGGAAACATGCACAGACATATACATACATACATACATACATATATACATACATACGTACTAAATACATCTCTTTAAGGAAAAAAGAGAATCCAAAGAGTCTGCTAGGGCTGGAGACATGGCCCAGCGGTTAAGAGCACTGACTGCTCTTCTGAAGGTCCTAAGTTCAAATCCCAGCAACCACATGGTGGCTCACAACCATCTGTAATGAGATCTGATGCCCTCCTCTGGTGTGTCTGAAGACAGCTACGGTGTACTTATTTATAATAATAAATAAATCTTTGGGCTGGAGCAAGCAGGGACTAAGTGAGCAAGGTTAACCGGAACAAGTGGGGTCAACTGGAGTGAGCTGAGTGGACTGGACTGAGCTGGGTGGACTGGAGCGAGCAGAGGTCCTAAGTTCAATTCCCAGCAACCACATGAAGGCTCACGACCATCTACACAGATACAGTGTACTCATATACATACAATAAATAAATAGATCTTTAAAAACAAAACAAAACAGAGTTTGCTAGTCCCGTGCCCCACCCTCACAAAGGGAAGGTACAACAAGAAAACAGGCATCTGTAAACCAGGAAGTAGTCATCACTGCCACAGTGAGTCCACCGGTGTCTTGACCTCAGACTTCCCAGCATCTATTCCTTAGGAAATATATTTCTGCTTCCCGTTAGCTCCAGGCTATGGTATTGTTACGGTAGCAGGAATAAACTAAGATTACCCTTCACAACAGTTCTCCAGGTACCATCGAAGGCTCCTCTATGCTCCCTGCTGCTGTGTATGCCACTATTGGGAATGCCCTAGCCAGCCACACACAGGATGCTTCTGTAGGCTCTGAGCTCACTGCCCAGTGTCGTTGTGTCCTGAGACTCTCTGGGGCAGGTGCTGGTGGTTATACCATGCCTTTTTCCAGCAGCCAGAGAGAGAGAGTCAAGAGGCTCTCTCGGCAGTGGATCCAGACTACGCCACACTCAGTGAAAAAAAGTTTCTCGGTGGCTTAGACAGGAAGTAGTAGTGGATACATCTTGGTCTCCTCCACATCCTTGGCTGATCCAGAAGGCATGAAATACTGGATCCTTGGGCCCCATATGACAGTCGGCCCAGAGTTCCACACCCTGAGTTATTCTTGCTTTAATGTTGTTTTCTAAACTGCAGGCTTTCCCTTGACTTTGCTGATAAAAAATAAAAACTGAAGGCTGAGGAAAGGTGACGAGGTTCCCCATGGTGGGACTCAAAGGGGACTTTAAGGCCAGTGGTGCAGGTATCTGAGAGGGTATGGGAGAGCTGTGGGCAGCAGGGGGAAGAGATGGAGTTAGTGGGTACCAGTTCTCAGCTCACAGGGACTAAGGCACACACCAGCAGCCTCCCTTCACTGTTAACCCTGTCTGCTCCCACAGGCCCCTCAGCAACCTGTGAGGCAAGGAGACCACTGCCTCTACTTAGTAGGTATTTGATAGGTAGGGACACTGAGGCCTAGTGTCTAAGCAAGCTAAGGCAAGGACCTCACCTCCCACCTGTCTGCAAAGCCTGTGTGTGGTATGGGGTGTGTGCCTGTGTGCGTGCGTGCGTGTGTGTGTGTGTGTGTGTGTGTGTGTGTGTGTGTGCGCGCACATGAGTGTGTTATGTGTATGTCTGGTGTGGCCATGGGGAGCTGAGCGCTCACTTAGTTGCATCCTCTCATTTATGCAGAGCAGCTTCAAGAGGCACAGAAAGCTGATCGCAAGTGAAACCCGCAATTCCTGTCAATTCAGATTGCTCCAATTCATCTCTGCAAATGTTTATTAAGTGCCTATTAGGCACTGTGCGCCACGTTCATCTGGGAATAGAGTCAACTCTTGATTTTCCATGCCAGCGAGGATCGCTCGGTGATACTGCACACCCACAAGTCCCCACAAACCTCCCTCCAGTCCTGGATGGATTTGGGGTGTGCTGCTGACTTTCAAAGCTTGGCAGATCTGCTTTCTGACTAAGCTTGCCTTTAATATTCAAATGAGAGGATAAATCCCAAGTACACACAGGGCCAGGTGGCCATCAGGCTGGCCTCTGGGAGCTTGGCTTGTAATTTAAAAGAGCCTCTGTGAAGAGGTAATCTCTAGAGAGGAGTCAGGGAGGGGGAGGGCAGAGACACACTACAGGGCTAAGATGGGACAGATGCTCAAGGCTCTTCCTTATAAGGCCACACCCAGCTTATAGCCTCGGCCCCGCCCAGGTGTGCGAATCCTCAGCTCCATTAATCAACCTGGGAGACTAACCTCCTACCCTGCCATTTCAGGATCTGCTTCCTATCTGGTGAGGGGTGGTGAGAGGCCCACCCCTACTCACTGAGCAAGGAGCCAGGTAGAGCCAGAGAGAGGTCACCACATGGGTACCATAAAGGTCCCCAGTGTATTTCTGGGATGGGATAATGTGAGGGTGAGGAAGAGCCCTTATAGACAGAAGTAGGAGGAAGGCGACAGATTAGGTTGACACTGAAGGGCAGGGCTGTCTGATTTCTGGGATCTGAGATTCCACCGGGACAGCCCTGGAATGGCCCCTCTCCGCCCAAGGCTCTGAGGACTTGTCCAGAGAGTATAGAACACAGGCATCCTGAGTGCATGCCCAGGGCGTCCTTTCCTGAACAGGGACAACCAACCTTGAGAGTCTCTGTCATTCTGGTGGGCCTGAGAAAGGAGCAGCCAGAAAGACTCCAGGAACACCCCTCACAGCAGCCCAGTGCCACTCTAGATAGAACAGGTGTTTAGACAGAGTATTATAATCTGCTTTTCTGGAAACTTTGCAAAAATACTGTTCTCTGGGCAGAATTGGCAGCTGGTATAAGAACTCACAGCCCTGTATCCATAGCCAGGGCTCCTCCCTCAGCCCGCCCATTTGAGGAGTACTATCTCCTGGCTACTCAAGATGCTTGTCCTGCCTCTGTGGGCTGACTGGTCACCAAACCAGTCAAAGTCAAAGCCTCAGGATCTTCAACCAAGGTTACCCAGCAGCAGCTCTGCTGACAAAAGGTTATTTGAGGGCCTCGCTAGATGAACAGGGCCTCTCTGAGCTAGAGTGCCTCATCTCAGACCACCTCCTAAGGAATACTGTTCAGCTAGCACCAGGGACTGTCACTGGGCAGTAACTAGGAACAAAGAACTGGGAAGGAGTGGTTTAGTGGCTATGAGTCCTGACAAGGCATCCCAAGGATAACTAAGCCTCAGGTGTTCCAAGGCCGGCACCCCAGAAAGCCAATCTCCATTTGTCACAGTGGCATCAGAGACCTGATCTCCATTGCTAAAGAGACAGGGAACAAATTGGTAACTTCTAGCCCCAGCTGCTGGAGAAGAGTCTCCCCAGCCTGGGATCTACACAGCCCTTCTCCTTCATATACACAGTAGCTCAGGAGAGAGGCATAAAGGTTGGGTTACAAGACGCTGTCTTGGCTCTCCCAGCTGCCTGGAACACTTTACCGATAAGGTAGTCAATGAAACTTTTGGCAGTTGGCGGCCATATTAACCTTAGTAGTGTTGGAAGATCCCAAAGAGCTACCAGCCAGCCTGAGGCAAAGAAGAAGAATGTAGCTAAGAAGGCAAAAACTGAGAGGATGGGCACAGACAGGAGGGGACATCCTTCTGGACTCACTCTTGACATTTCTGTAGTGCGCTCTAGCTCTGCACACCCTAACTTGCTATGGAAGGCCACCGCTATCATCCTCCACTGTAAACCCTCTTCTAACTCTGCTTTGGGGCCTAGACTCATTCTGATTCACACTCCCCAGCCAGCTCCTCACTCAAATCCCTGAGGCCTGCCCTGGGGACACCCTGCTTCCCTGGGGGAATCTGATGCCACCCCTATCATTGATAAGCAGACCCAGGCAGCACCATCCGGAGAACAAAAGATGGGAAACTCACCTAGAAAGCTTGCTGCATTAGAAACTTTGATGCTCTTCGTTTCATTCTGCTGCATTTACCGATTTGCACAGCACATTCATAGACACACATGCATGCGCCATCCCTTCAAGTCTAATTTAACCAAGACGTCACTTTCATTCTTCAGAGCACAAGGTCACCTGGCTAAGAAGTGGCCCTAGAACAAGAGACCCACCCTTCTTCACATTACCATCACGAAACCTGTCTATTGCCCTTTGACCTATGCTGCTCCGGGGTTTTGGAAAGCAAATGCACAAGCACGTACACAACTGGGCAAACCCACGCCTTATGCAGATGTGAAATGTTCCGGATGCTGTCTTCCTGTAGGAGGGAGTGACAGCAGAGGGAGGGGCGGGGCTCTATCCCACAGCTGCTGTATGCAGATGTTCTGTCTCTGCTCAAGGACAGATCACCTCCAGTGAAGCACAGGGCACTCTGCCAGTGCTGAGACAGAGGGGAGAGAGCTGGGGCCAGGCAGCAGCCTGGGGGAAGTTGGCGTGCTTCTACAAAATGCACTTGGCTGTCCCGGGTGCTGGCTATCTAGTGCGTTCACCTCCCCTGGAGGGAGAACAGGACACTCTCAGGTTAAGAGACGGCAGCATGCAGCATGTCTGTGGGAAACAAATTATTTTTCTACCTCAGTTGCTTAAGGGGGGAAATGTAAAATGTCATTAGGGAGCAGTAAAGATGAACATCACTCATGAGAAAGCTCGTAGGAATAAAAAACTAAAGGAACCCGTTATATCCGTTATTTTTAACCAGGGGAGCCAAACCGCACAGATCTCCTGCCATACTGGCCCACTCTATGAACACCAAGGATACTGATAGTCAGACATACAGATCCGCTCACACTGGGTGAGTCAAGGAGAGCACGGCCCCTCCCTGTCTGAAACTCTAGCTACGATGGGTGCAACTGAACTACTGTTACTAACAGAATGAAGACATCTCAAAGAGGGAATCAGACAGGGTCTTCATGACACGATCCTACCGGGGAGGGGTGGCTCTCAGGGAGGTAGCCCTGAAATACAGCCTTGATTTGGATGGTCCCAGGTGTCCTGTCCTTTCCCACTCTGGCAGTGCCACATGGTAGGGGTAAGGCACAGGAGGCAGGGAGGTGAAACTAGAGAAGGAGAGTCCAGTGGAGAGCAGCACCCATGGGTGAAGCACGAGGAAGGGCTAGGGTGACTCTGCTATTCCTCTTCAAAGACAGATGAGCTTATTGGGGCGGTAGCCACAAGGAGACCAGCCCCAAAGACAATGGTAACCAGTAGTAAACAGTGTTTACTACACTGCTGCTCCTTCAGATCCCATTTTCCACACAGTTTTGTAGAAGGGTGTGAGTGTTCACACTGCCTCTGTGCATCATGGGACACAGGCCCTAGCTCCCTTGAGATCAGAAGCCGCAACCCCTCTGGGCCAACAGCACTTAAAAGCTCGCCAGGCAAGCCTGTCTGATCATTATTCTAAAGAAGCAGCATCTTCTTGGATTCCTCCTCCGAGGAGACCCTATGAAATCTGTAAGCAGTTCCCTACATTCTGGGAGAACTGGCCAGTGGCGTGGGGTGGGTCTGGCCACTGCGCATTCAGGAAGGGAAGTGGGAAGGGATGGGAGCATGAACGCTTTCTGAAGCAAAACAAAGCAAAACAACGAGGTCTCTTCCAGAATTTTGAAAGAGGAAAAAAATCATTTTCATTCATTCCATCAGCCAGATAGGACAGATTTCAGTGGGCGCTGCCAGCAATCAGGGGCTCTGGCAGGAGTGTGTACTCTCTAAAATGACGGCAAACCCCCTACTTGTGATGCCTCTCTTAGGAGCTTGCTGATAACAATTGCATTCCCCCAAAATCGAAATCAGCAAATAATTTGAAAAGTGAAATAGGTCTAGAAACTGTTGACAGTAAACAGAAGGGGGAGGGGCCCAGAAGACTCCTGGGCAAGGAAGTGAGCAGAGTGATGACAGGACAGCCATTCCAGACTCAACACTGATGAGAACACCGGGCCAGGGACGGAGGACCCTTGATCATGACTATGAGAGGCAGGAGCCATTTGCAAAGTGGTTACACCTCACCCTTGCTAGAAAAGAGCCAATCCCAGCACTGACAAAAGGCATCGTCTCTTTCTTATCCCATCTGTTTGTTCTCAAAGAATCCTGCACGTGGCTGCAGGGGTTGAACCTGTGTCACACAGCTGTGTGGTCCAGGGAGATCTACTGGGACTACACATCACACAGGGAGGGGGGTGAGACCTGAACCCTAAGCAGCTGGGATGGATACAAAGGTCAAGACAGGTAACAAAGAACACCTTGGAGGGCATCAGGTTCCTTTGTGCTGAGAAGGACCCAGGTTCCTGCTAGTGAGCAAAGGGTCTGCGTGGCTTGAGAACCTAGATGGGCTGTCATCTCTAGCCCTGCGTGCCTCTATTCAAAGGACAAAAATGGTGTGGGGCCCGCACATAACCTCAGAGGAGCTAGAGATGGGAAGTGAGCTCGGGGTAAGACCACTGAGACCACAAAGAAAAACCATCAGGACAACTTGGTAGTGAAGAGAGTTGTGATGATATCAGAAAGTTCCAGGATCCAGCCCCAGGGCACAGGAGCTTGTTCACTGAACCACCCAGAGGAGGTGAGGAGAAGGCAGTGGGTTGGGCTGCCCTGATGTCAGAAGATCACTCTGCAGCCCTACTGACTCCTTATCCACACCCACCTCCAACAGCCCTTACAGCAGGAGACAAGAGACTGATGTCAGGACATTCTAAAGCTTCCTGCCCTAGAAGCCCAGCAAGTCTTAAGCTCCGTGATGATGACATGTTTGATTCTAAAGGGATCGACCATACCCTGAACTCAGGACTGAGGGGACACAGGAGTCAGCCTAGGCTTTGTGTCTAGAACCAGCAGGGGTTTGGCAGGGTATTGGGGCCGAGTCAGGTGTGGGGTGAGCTCTGACCTCAGCCTGACTCCTGACATACTGGGGTGAGGGCTGCGCGGCTCACACCTCCCTGAGCTGCCTCCCTGAGGCGCCTCACCCTGGTTGTCTCTGACCAGGAGATAAATGAACCCAAGAGGCTTCAAAGTGTGAGCACAATGTATGGGAAAAATTTGGTGGCTGAGAATGGATTGCTCACCCTATGGGCCAGGGAACACTGTCTGTCTTCAAAGATGATTTCTACCCCATTTGACCCTAGTGACTGGCCACAGTTAAGTTGATCCCATGATGAAGATGAACAGCATCTCCAGGCATAGACACTGTGTCTACTCCTTGTCAAAGCTTTGACTTCCCAGAAGGGGACAGGCACCTGGGAATACCACCTCAGTTTGCCCAGTCCCAGCTTGCCTGTCTGTCTGGGGTAGACCCAAGGAGGTAAGCCATGGAATCAGAACACTACCAGATGTTTCCTGAGCTGGTTCAGACAAGACAGGGGTCTTATCATGGGATCCACTTCATTGTCTCCAAATGATGTCTCCAATTCTTCACGCACACACGTCTATGGTACCACATCCATTCTTTTAATCTCTTGAACAGCACTGAGCAACAGAACCCTCCGTGGGACGGAAAACCCTACACTCTACTCTGAGACCCGCCACCACCCCCTCATATGGCTGCTGAGCCACTGGAATGTGGCCAATGTGAATGTAAAACCCAGTTTGTTTGTCCCCCTCCCCCCCTTCTCCTGAATTTTACAGATCTAAAATTTTAGCAAGCAAATGCTACCTAACTGACAGGTAGATGCTGGCTAATGGTGAAATATTAGAAGCTGTGACTCAAGACCACCTGGACTCTTTTCTTTCCTCTGTGTCTTTAGATCTGTACCTGCCTGTAATGGGGATAACATTTCTAGCCTGAACTCTGGTCTCAGACTTTAGGTTATCACAAGATATAGAGAGACTGTGGGGAGGGCCCACCAAGGGTCCTTGCTGACAGCATATCCCAGATGCAGAATGTGCCTAGGCCCCAGGGAAGCTGTTGTATTCACCCTTCTACCTTGAACTTCTGAAGCTCTGCCTATCTCCCTTCTGCCTCAGACACCATAGTCAGAGAGGGGCATGCACCCTCCTTCAAAGGTCCTACCCAACATCTATTCACAAACAAGAGAAGCGAAGCCCAGAAGCAGGTGACTTGCCACAGTCACTTGTCCAACTGGTTCCAGAGATAGGATAAGTGCCTAGGTTTCCAATACTGGCCAGAATCACAGGATATAGCCATACATATCTTCTGTTCCCACCTCAAAGCCTGAGCTGAGGCTAGTGTTAGCCCTTTCCTCCAACTCCTGCTCCTCAGGCTTAGAAAGCCTTCCCTCAGGCCAGTTTTCTGTACCTTCTGCTCGTCACTTCCCTCAGGCCTCCTCCAGGAGGAACCCCAAGTCTAGCCACTGAGTGTGACTCCCCCCATGCCCTTATCCCCCTGCAGAGAAACATGGAGCACAGACTTCCTTACGGCTGGACATATTATCTGGCCTCTGACTATGTCGCAGTAGGAACCCTAATATATCTCATCTGTACTGCTCGACTGTGAGATTTACCTCACAATACCCCTAAAGCATCCCTTCCTGTAGCATCTTCCCTTTTTCCCCAGACAACGCCCACCTGCTCCCTCGGCTGAACCACCAGGGCATGTGTGGGCAGTGCCATGCTCTGCTGTCTTTGCAAAGGAGAATGAGAATCTGCACCGCTCATCAGGGTATAAAGCACAAGTCTGACTTCTTGCAGCACATCATCGACATTATGTCAGGAAAGCCTGATGTCAGGGCAGTCAGGCCAGGTTAGAGAGAGGAAGAGGGGAAGGCAGGCTGGGAGGCATTAACAGGTAGATATAAACAGCAGCAGGCAGCAGGGATGGTGGTGTGACAACAAGCCCTGGGCCCAGAGTTGAGTCCCCCAAGGAGAAGACCAAGAATAGGCTTGGGGGGGAAAGGAGGTGAGCAGAGGGGGGTTCCCATCTCTTCTCTCCTCCTTTTTTTCCTCCAGCATCAAGGAAACACTCTAGCCCATTGGAAAGCCCCAACTATACCCTTACCCTGGACCAGAGGGGACTTGGAACGTAGCATACACAGATATACAAACTGTGTTCTCTTTTGGAGCAACTGTCTGTTCCTCCCTACTTCCTAGATGCAGCCTGTCTCCCAAATTTCCAAAACCCCAGGGTCTAGGCCACTCACCTGGGAACTGGTAGCCATAGCTAGGAGCGAATCCGGGGTAGCCTCTGCCATAGGTTGCCACAAAGTTGGGGTAGCCTTGAATATAGAGAGAAAGAAAGAGCTGTCAGACAATGGCCTTGGATCTAGGGTGATATTCCAGAGAAGGTAGCAATGACCATTAGCTGTGGTTAGTCTCATAGAATTGTGCGTCTCTGGAGAGGGTCTCTATCCAGGCCCTGACTTCCCTCTCTTGCGTGGCTGGGGATGTGACCATCAGTATGTTCATAATTAACCCATATTTAGGCAGTCAGACTGCCCAAAGCCCGGGTACCAAAGCCCATGAACCTGTAGAGTAAATGCCACATGGAAGACGGAGCACAGTGCCTGCATCTGGCTCTGACATTTAGAGAGCTTACCCTGGATGTACTTTACCTTAAAGATGTTGACAGTAAGAGATTAAAGTCCTTGTACTGCCTTCTTCCAAGGCAGTGGACAGGGGCCAGAGCACCATATAGGGCAGAGGTACTCTGGGATTGGCTGTTTAGGAGTCACACAGAGGGCTGCCTCTCGACTTAGTAAGCCACAGCTGGGGGAAGCAGGGGCCGTGTCCCAGCACAGGCACTGTGCAGAAGTATGTCCTTAAAAGAGCTGGGGGACTGTGTGAAACCATGGACCACGAAGCCCCAGCGGAACTCTGAAGCCCAGGTAGAGCATTTTCATGGACAACTTATGGTGGGTGGTAGCCCAGGGTGACTCTGAATTAAGGTTGCTGAGAGACCTATGGTGAGTCCTGGAGCATGTAGGCCTGTTCCAATCTATGAAACAAGCTCCCATGTAAGAGGTCACCTCAGCACCGTTCCCTGTAGTCTTCATGCCCCAGTCTTTATTCTGACTACAGTGAAGGTGAGTGTAACCTTCTTGTACTTGAACATCCTTGGTCACAGCAGCTCCTTGGCTACCTCCTGTCCCTCTCCCCAGAGAGACCTACTCTGTATCCTTCTACCCAGTGTGGGTTAGCTCAGTACAATCACAACCAACAGATGTCACTAGTCCCTGTCCCCAGAGAGACCTACTCTGCATCCTTCTACCCAGTGTGGGCTAGCTCAGTACAATCACAACCAACAGATGTCACTAGTCCCTGTCCCCAGAGAAACCTACTCTGCCTCCTACCCAGTTTGGGCTAGCTCAGTACAATCATAACCCACAGATGTCACCAGTCCCTGTCCCCAGAGAGACCTACTCTGCCTCCTTCCACCAAGTGTGAGCTAGCTCAATACAACCCTACACCACAATCCCCTACCAGCACACTGGCTAGCCCTCTGCTTTGGCCTCTGAAGTGCCTATCTGCTGGGTGTCAGGCCAGCTAGTATTTGAATGAACTCTGTGCCTGCCTGGGAGTCAGGCCAATACAAACTTTCACTGGGACCTGCATCTAGAGCCAGTGGGCAGAGGATGGGCAGGTGGCTCAACATTTGATCTGGCATCATCAGGACAATCCAGCATCCAGAGGTGCCAAGTGGCCCTCTGACCAGGCCATTCCTGGGCTGTGCCCTTGGCTGGGAGCTGGGCCTCTGATGGCTCAGCTCTCTAAGCTCCTGTCTGCTTTCCAGGTCCCATTCCCCAGCCTTCTTGTCAACTCTGGGCACCATTGCTCCTGACAATAACCTTTGCCGCCTCCAGAAGCCAGAGGTATTTCTTCTGTTTCCACCAAACAGCAGGTGGAAAGCCACTTCAGTGGTGGACTTAGGGCAGGGAGCTGTGGCTACTCTTCACGTTTCTGCCTTTTTTTTTTTTTTTTTTTTTTTTTTTTTTTTTGGTTTTTTGGATTTGGTTTTTTCGAGACAGGGTTTCTCTGTATAGCCCTGGCTGTCCTGGAACTCACTCTGTAGACCAGGCTGGCCTCGAACTCAGAAATCTGCCTGCCTCTGCCTCCCAGAGTGCTGGGATTACAGGCGTGCCCCACCACCACCCAGCCACATTTCTGCTCTTCTGACACATTTACAAGCTCTTCCCTATGGGTTCTATGAGTCATAGCAAGCATATTCTGACCCTGCAAGCCAGGGCTGTGGGTGGAGGCCCACTTACTACATTTCCCCTTCTCCTCACCACCATGAGCTGGGCTTAGGAGCTCTTCCCATTGCCAGCCAGTCAATGTTTGTGCCTCAGAGGACCAAAGGTAGGTGTTGGGTGGCTGCAGGTGTTGGAGGATGGCTTTTGCATGAGAACAGTGAATCACCACTGGAGCTAGGCCATTCATGGGTCTAGAAGTCAGGAGACCTGGACTTTAGTCCTGGACCATGACCACGCCCTTGGAGATGACTACGGCCTGGATGCTTGAGTGTCCCTAAATTCACACTGAAATTCTAACCACCAACCAGATGTACAATATTAGAGGTGGGGCTTTTGTGAGGTGACTAGCTCACAAAAGCATGGTTCTCATAAATTGGATTAATGCTTGTGGTGGTTTGAACAAAAATGGCCCTCATAGACTCAGGGAATGGCACTATTGGGAAGTGTGGCCTTGTTGGAGTCGGTGTGGTCACATTGGAGGAAATGTCACTGGGGTGGGCTTTGAGGTTACAGAAGCTCAGGCCAGGCCCAGAGTCATTCTCAATTCTTGTTGCCTGAGGATCTACGTGTAAAACTTGAAGCTATTTTTCCAGTACCATGTCTGTCTGCACACAGCCATGCTTCCTGCCCCGCTGATAATAGACTAGACCTCTGAACTGTAAGCCAGACATAGTTAAATGTTTTACTTTATAAAACTGCCATGGTTATGGTGTCTCTTTATAGCAATAAACCCCTAAGACAATGCTCTTTTAAGGAAGGTTCTTGAAAGACCACTAACTATCTCACTACATGAGGACAGGGTACTGTCATGACATTGACTATAGGTGTCACCACCTACAATCGATCATTCTAACAGTGCCTTCATTTTGGATTTCCTAGCATCCAGAACTGAGAAATAGATATTGTTTCGAAGGCTGAGCAAGACCCATGGGATTCAGTCATACAACTCTGACCCGAGACAGGCGATTCCCCTTTCTTTTAGAGGCTAAGCTTTCCACAAGTAGAAATCCTTACCAGGGTGGTGGAGGGCACTGATGTACCTAAATAGTCAGCAGTAACCAGCTGTGGTTCTTGCTACAGCTGGAGCCTTCCCACATGTGCGGTCCCACTGAATTCACTGGCCAACTGTGCTACCTTTACTTCATCTGGGCCTGCTACTGTCCTGGTGAGATCCTCCTCCTGATGCCTCACTGGCAGAGGCTACAGGCAAGACAGAATGACTTAGCAGCTTCATACCCACTGCTCTCAGAGGGGAAGGAGAGTCTAGGAAGCCACTGAATTCTTAATGCATTCCTAATGGGGGAAAGGAAGAGGGAGAGTAGAGCAGTGGTTAGACCCCAGCGACCTTCACTGAACATGTGAGTGATGTGGGGGTTGATTCTCTGGAATTTATTTCCTGGTGAGGCAGCTCAAGTTTTCCTCCAAATTAATCATCCACTATCAAACCAGATCTTTCGGACCTAGATTTCTTATAACACTGCTTCAACACTATTGATAAATGGATTATAGGTAAACGGTCAAATCACTACTGCCTAGGTGCTTTCGTGATGAAAAATGGCTCCTCTGCCTCTAACCTCAGAGCAGGGTCCTAAATTTGAAGTGTTAATTTGACAGCAAGAGCCCATGCATCACTTCCCTAGATGTAGGCGAGGGATGGTGGAATGGTTAGCCCCTCCCTGTACTCAAGCCATCCGTGCAACCCGATTGCATGCATCCCCCCAACCCCCACACAGATCTTAAAATCTTCAACATGAAAGAAGAAACGGACAGTCAAGTTCACACCAACTCTGGGCCTCACCCTGATACCGTAGGCCAGCATCATCATCGCCTAAGGAATGAAGATGAGAATTCCACACCTGCCACACTGGGGGACCTCATCTCCATACCCCCAATGCTGAACAGCCTCTCAGCCAGGAAGATGAAATTATAAATTTATAATACGACATTACTTCAATTTTCCTCTTCATTTGCGGCTGTGCAGCCCAGCTCTGCTCCAGTGGCTCAGGGCCCAGGCCGCACGGGGGAACCTGGCTGACTGCATATCAATAGCACATTACAGTAGGCCCACGCGAATGCTCCATCAAGCCACATTACAGGAGGATGACCCAGCCACCACTTCCATTAGCAGCTGGGCCCCTCCCACACCGGCCACTGAACAATTTATTTGCTCCAGCACTCTGGATGCCTGATCAATCCCACAGTAATTATCTCTTGTCACTAAAGGGGAAAAAAAAAATAACCCAAGCCTTCTGCCTGGATGAACACCTTCCTCACACACAGCCTTTCCATTGTGGCTGCCCAAGTCAGAAAGGGACAATAGAACTTGGGTGTGCTGTAAAGATCTCTCTGTGGCGCTCTCCTGGGGATGCTCACAGGCTGCTCTGAACTGTGGCTTTAGATCTTTGTTCCTGAGAAAGGCTTGCATCCCTACATGGGTCATGGCTTATGGTCATGGCCGTGGTTCCTACTCAAACACCTAGTTTCCTGGAAAAAAGGGGGCAGGGCTCTTACCAGACCCTTGACTTTAACAAGATAAGAGAGAAGAGCCATTTGTCCAGACTCTGCTACATGCATGGCACCATGATAGGGTTAGGTTCAGGGTATGATACCATGACAGTTCCATGAGGTCAAGCAAGTACCAAGAGTCCCTCATGGGCAAAGATGTGAAAGCCAGTCTACAAAGACACATAGCCCAAGAATTCTCCTAATTTTTGTTAGGGATCCTTCATACCCACACTAATTTAACCTTAATTAAAACTATCTGAAGAGAAAACTTCAGTCTCTTAGGGGGCAAGAGCCTCATCACAAATGCCCAACGGCTGGTGTGCACATGAAGCTGGCAGTCGTGACACTGGCCAGCAGACAAACGACAGTCTGGCCATCTCGGAAGGCTCTATGGACCCACAAATCCAGAAGGGCAAGAAACAGCTGCACTTTGAGAAACAGGTGCACAAATGGGAGTCTTCCTTACAGTGGACTCAAGCCAGTATTTCTGGAGGAAAGGTAAGTCCCAGTAGAGACTACAGACAACACTTGGAAGCTAAGCTGTGTGTTCTAGCCATCCCTCCATCTGAAGTGTCAGCAGATTATGGCTCTCCAGACCTTTTCAACATTTATTGATTAATTGACTGACTGATTGATTACCTTCAACCTCAGGGATTTGTAAAGATCTTTGGAAAAAAGCGAAGATAAAGTTTTGGCTAGTGGCTAGCTGGTTAGCAACTTCTCCCTTCTCCCCAGGCTGCCAAGGGAAACCTTTCTGCAAGGCCCCAACACTGAACTCTCTCTCCTCCATGTAGTTAATAAATAGCATATGCCCAACCAGGCCAAGAGCATTAAAGGCAGTGGGATTAGGAGGCGGAAGGCAGAGAAGGCCAAGAGGAATCAAATATATCAACAGCCATGTGCTTGTTTTCACTAAGCCTCCTTTCACTAAGGAAAATGGGGGCAGCTCTGCGGGGCTGGATGACAGAGTGTATGCGGTGGGACAGGACCCAGGGCTTGCAGAACACCCGATGGCACAGTCGCTTTTGGTTCTCTCTGGCTCAGAAGCAAGAGGTGGGGCCTTGGAGTACTTCTCCTCCTCCCCTTCATCCCTCTACACTCTTGAAAAGGAATTCCCACTGTCTTCTATGCTGTCCTGTTAAAGACTGTGAAAGCTACAGTCAAAACATGCTGCATTATCTTTCCCCAAGGATGCTGGCAGCCACATCAATGAGATCAAGGAAGAGAGCCGTACTCCCATCCGCTTGTCAGCCTCCCTTTTGTTTCATGAGACCTCCCAAAGGATGGAGAAAATCCTGAAGGATATGTTAAAAATTCCATGGTGCCCCAAGTCATGAGACCAGCATGCTGGCTGCTGTCTCAGCTCCTGACTACAACACTGGCTCCCTGGGCTTGGCGGCAAGGTTCTCCACTGCCCCTAAAAGTCTAGAACATTTATGACACAGAGTAGGCACTTGGAGTAGACATATGTTGGATGAGTGAATTTTAACATTTCAATGGCTCATACATTTTGCTTTTAAATACTCTTTTTTACTCCCTTCGGTAATGAATAATTGACAGAGTCTCATTAATTTGTTTCAACAGGGTCTCCTTGTGATGTAGCTCAGGCTGGCCATAATCTGTGGTCTTGCCACAGCCTCCTCATTGCACAGAATACAGCCGTGAGCCACTGCATCTGGTTATTTTCTAATCAGATAGGTTTTTACATAGACCAGACTGCCTCAAACTTGCCATGTAGCCACGGATGACCTTGAACTGGCCATCTTCTTGCCTCTCCCATATATGTGCTAGGATGACAAGTATATGCCATTATGCTTAGCTCTTCAGTGAATTTAAAACGATTTTTTTTCTCCTGTTGGAGCCAAGTTCATCAACCAAATTGTCAGGGGGTGGGGACAGCATGGGTCCCAGGACTTGATATGCAAACAATGCATTGTGAAGATGGTGACCCTACCCAAAGAGTAGACTACTCAAGGCCACACTACCACATTAGAGGAAAGACACCCAGGCGAAGAAGTAGTTAGAGAAGATCAGTCCTACTTCTTCTCTCTCCTAAAGAGCGAGAGGCCCAAGGACCATGATGCACCACTGGTACCAGGAAGGCAATCCGGACCGCCTATATATTAAGAGCTAAGCATTCTGCCACAGACTATCATCGTGTGGTCTTGACAATCATTTGTTTGTTTGTTTGTTTGTTTGTTTGGATTTGTTTTTTTGAGACAGGGTTTCTCTGTGTAGCCCTGGCTGTCCTGGAATTCACTCTGTAGACCAGGCTGGCCTCGAACTCAGAAATCTGCCTGCCTCTGCCTCCCAGAGTGCTGGGATTACAGGCGTGCGCCACCACCGCCCGGCTTTGACAATCATTTTTAAGTAATAATTATGGAGTGGGGGAGAGGGCTTGCGGCACAAGCATGAGGATGTGAGTTCAACTCCTTAACAGCCACATAAAAATGGAGGTGGTGGCCTAAGGTGTCCTGTGCAAGTCCAATGCTCAGAAACAGAAGAGGAGGATCCTTGGGGTACAGGCGAGCCAGCTTAGCTGGGTTGATGAGCTCTAGGACCTTCGAGAAACTTGTACTTCCCCATGCATGTAGTGCACACATGCACACACACACACACACACATGCACATAGAGCTATTGAGATTCTTAATTTTCTTAATGTCAAGTGTCTGTCCTTACAGTTGATGATGGAGTTACACTCTGATAAACTTCCCACAGATCGACAATAGTGCATCCACTGTATTCACAGCATCCAATCTTGTGACTCGCACAGCTTAGTGACAGCAGCATGCTGCACGCAAGACTTGCCTGTGTCCCTTCCTGACAGAGAACATGGCTTGTCCTCTAACAAGCTACCACTCAGGAGCTGCGCCTGCCCAGTTACTCCAGGGAGTGTAACATTGTAAATTGACAGCTTAGGAAAAGATCCAATCGCGATAGTCAAAGCAATGCCTACTGAATACACACAGCTGTCTCGTCTCTGTAAAGTAGAAAACTAGTGGAGTCAAGACAGCTGGGCACAATCTTGTCTACCATAACACAGTCTCTGAGCTCAATAGGCAGCCAACTTCTGATCCCCCCCAGCCTCCACCTTCTGAGTGTTAAGTGCCGAGTTCACTCAGGTGCCCCACATGCCCAGTTTCGTGCAGTCCTGGGGAACTGAACCCAGGGCTTCCTGTAGCTAAGCAAGCACCCTATCAGCTGAGCTACACTCCAGCCCTACCATATTGTTTTAATTACTGTAGCTTTATGCAGTGCTTTGGGATATAGCCGAAGAAGTGTTTTCTTATTTCTCTTTAAAAGAAAATTATTTTCTCTCCTGCTTCTATTTCTAAGGTAAGTTTTAGGATCACACAGGCAGTTTCTAAGGAACAATAATAAGATTTTTATCATAAACTCTGTTAAGCTTAAAAAAATTAATCTGAGGAGAATGAATAGATTGGCCATTTTGAAAAACATTCTCATTGGCACCATGCTCTGTCTGTCTTTTAAGTTCTTCCATATAGCTCTACCTGCCCAAGTTATTTTCTCAGACAAGTAGATACAATTCTTTGTAAGAGCATGAAAAGTTTAATACATTTAAAACTAAGCCAGGGATGATTTAAACAGCAGCAAATCTGAAAACACATAAAGAGCTTATCAAACAATATAGAAGAGGGACCCTTAGCCAAGCCAAATGAAAACCTATTAAAACTAGACAGCTCATGTGCCTGAATGGAATTTTACCATTAACGACCATTTATCCCATTTAATTAGTATTTTCCCGACACACAATAACTTGCACTAAAATACCGTTCTCTCGCCTTGAAATTTCTAATTATTGTTGCGACCCACACCATTACGCATCTCCTCCGCTTTCTCCATCCTTCATGCCATTTAAGCGGTGAGATTTTCAATTATCTACGCAGGGCGGACAGAGATACCTTTAAGGAAAGGGGCATAATATGCAACTCAATTTCTCTAAAAGCCAGGAGAGATCATTTTTAGTCAGAACAAACATACTTTGTCTTTCATCATTTTTTTTTTTGCAAATAAAGAGTAAAACAGGCTATTTAAAACATCCATTTAAATGCAAATTTTGATATCCTGAGAGAAAAATGTTAATCATTTAAATAGACAGGATTAGTGTCCACCCTTGCCACCCTTCAGTTCCTCTCCTAAGTTTTAGAAAAAAGTAGCCCGAGTCCACACAAGTTCTGGCAGCAAGGAATCCTTAGGTCGCAGAACTCTCACTGGGCCAAGCAGGCTGAGACAGAGTCAGGTGTGCGATGCTGTGTTGGGTTTGAGGAAGGGGCTGGGCAGAGTTTCAGGCACATCATGAGCTAGGCTTGAGGCGAGATAATGCTATATGCTCAACAGATTGCCAAGACACCTAAAAGACGAACCTATCGAGCTAGCAGATGAGGGAACGGCAGCTTAGACAGGTAAACTGAAGCTCGGATGGATTCGGTTTGCCTGGCTGCTAGGTGACTCAGGTGGGTCACAGGTGCAGGCCGCCGCAGCCCTCACCCCAGCCCACCGT
The DNA here is from genome assembly GCF_947179515.1 of Apodemus sylvaticus. Classification (NCBI taxonomy): domain Eukaryota; kingdom Metazoa; phylum Chordata; class Mammalia; order Rodentia; family Muridae; genus Apodemus; species Apodemus sylvaticus. Next base: position 35,222,383 of record NC_067481.1, on the reverse strand, counting down.
GCTCCCCAGCCCCACACCTATGCAGACTCACCCAGCATCCCCATGCCAAGCATGAATGCATCCATGGTGTACGGCAGCCCCCGGGCCCGGCCTCTTGTCCCAGGTGGGAACATGACTTCTTTTGGCTGAGCTTTCTTACATTCTACCTGTTAGACAGAAAAGGAGAACAAATGAGATGCAAATGAATTCCACGGAAAATGTCAGATGCAGAGCCGATCGGGTTACGAGCCGTTATTTTTAGCCTTGCTCCTTACTCACTGTAAAAATAGCTGTGCTGAGTAAATGGCCTGCAAAATAAATATTTAAGAAACCACACCACTTGTGCAAATCCTGCTTCGAAAAAAAACCTACAAGGATGAAATAAGGTTCTGGAAGGGCAGCGAGGACATGGGCGAAAGATACACACGTGGGGCTGGCACCCGGTGGGCGCAGAAGGCTTGATGGCTAAGGAGGCGGAGACAGCTGATGGACGGGCCTGCAGATACCAGCAGCACCAAGTATAATCCACTTCCATGGTAGTCTGGCCTTTCAGACAGATTCCATGATGGTCCTGCATGCCAGGGGCTCCTCACATCCAGCCACCAGAGACCCTCTCTTAAGGTAGAGGGAGGGTACTCAGTACTGGCTCCATCCCCCAGATGAACACTGAACATCAGGGGTTCAGAAGTAGCATGCCACAGTCCGCCCCTCACCAGGCAAAGGCCTTTCAGCCACGTTATAATTGTCAAGTTAGCGATGCCACCATTGCCTTGGGACCCACACCAGCACACTTCCGAAGGGAGTCCTGAGATTTAACTTGCCCTCTGTTCCTATGCATTGGTGGTTTTGCATCAGGCACTTATGTCTTTTAGTGGTTGCAGATCTTTCCATTCATCTTCTGCTTCCAAATCCCCCAATCCCATTCTGCTCATGCACACCGAGGTCACTTACTGAACACTCTTACCTATACACAATAGAAACCTTAGGGCCAGGGAGACGGCTCAGTGGGTAAGGTCACTTTCCACCAACAGTGATGCCCTGAGTTCATTCTCTGGGACTCACATGGTGGGAGGAGAGAGCTAACTGACCCTTTAGAGTTGTCCTCTGACTTCTACGCATGTGGCACATGCGTTCCAACACAGATAAAGACAAGCAATAAAAACCTGAAAGTCTAGGAAATAATTCTGCGGCCTGCAGAAGCTCCTGCACAGTCTGAGGGGAGTGGCTGAGAAAGCTCAGCATTACTTGCTTTTAGTTTCCGGGCAAATTTAACAATCGTCGTTGGCTGTAAATCAAGCCCCATTGCTGATAAAGACGGACTGAGCAGGGCAAAAACAGGGCACTTAGCACAGTCAACAGAAACAGCCCTGCTGGTGACAGAGGAAGAAGAGTTGGGGATCTTATTTAAGAACAGTCTGGGGACATATGGTATAGGAGCAAAAGCTTCACTTAGCTCAGCAGCTGTCAAGGGTATCGTTGTATCACAGGAGACTGTGGCCGCTTATGGTGTGTCTGAGGCAGCTGGAGTGAGCTGGATTGTGTGTGGTATACATTGCTTAAAAGGGTAACACACACAGAGGATCTGTTCTGGAGATACACTCGTCCTAGATACTCCAATTAAAGATACTGTACTAACAGCCTGGCCTTTAATCCAGGCTCTTGGGAGGCAGAGACAGGAGATCTGTCTGATTTCAAGGCCAGCCTGGTCTACAGAGTGAGTTCCAGGATAGCCAAGGCTGCACAGAGAAACCCTGTCTTAAAACTCCCCAAACCCACCCCCCAACACACAAACAAACCTTTAGCAATTATAAAGCCAGGAGTGGTGGTGAATGCTTGTCATCTAAGTACTTAGGATGCTGAAGCAGGAGGATTACATGTTTGAGGAAAGCCTGGGTTATGTACCAAGGTCTTATCTCAACAAAGAAAAGACAGGCTAGAACAGAAGAGAACAGAAGAGAAAGAGAAATCCCCTCAGTGATTAAGCAGAAAACCTGACCTAAAAGAGCAACTCTGAAACCATCTAACAGGTATTCTTCTTGCTCTTCAAACAATGGTAACTACAGATGTCTTTAAAAACAGATAAAAACCATTCAAAGTGCATGACAGAGATGCTTACGAGGTTTTTTTTTGTTTGTTTTTGTTTTTGTAGAAGAAATGAGCATGGTGAAAGAGAAACAGCTAAGAGATGGGAACGGGCAACTCACAAGCAGTTCGTGAAGGAGCACGTATCTTCAAAAGCAGGTATTTTGGGGGAGCTAGGGGATGGTTCAGTAGGTAAAGGCACATGGACATGCGTTCAAATGTCCAGAGCCCATGTAAGAGCTGGATGCGTAGCCAGAACACCTTAATCCCAGCAGTCCTACCGGGGAAATGGAGAACCCCTGGACACTTGTAGGCCAGTAAAACTGGTGTAAGCAGGGGAAAATGGGATTCTGTATCTCAAACAAGGTAGGGGGACAGGGACTGACAGCCACAGTCATCCTCTGGTCACCACACGTGGTATGTACATACACAGGATTATATTTTCATCCATTAGATGGCTATAGAGGACAGCAGGGTTTGAAGTAAAGGTCCTGAGGGTGTGGGGAGAAGGAGAAGAAGCAGTGTAAGCAGATTGGGTTTTATTTTGGCTCACAGTTTGGGGGGGGGGAGGAGGCATGGCTGTAGTTTCGAGGTGACCAGCCATATCGCTTCTGTAGTGAGGTGGCAAAGGACAAGCAACCAAGGGGACTGGGCTATATGAACATGGAGGGAAGCCTGGGGCTAGAGAGATGGCTCAGGGGTTAAGGGTGCTTACTGGAAACTGGGCGTGGTGGGGCATGCCTCTAATTGTAGCACTTTGGAGGAACGGGAAGATAGATCTCTGTGAGTTTTAAGCCAGTCTGATCTACATAGTGAATTTCAGGCCAGCCAGGGCAACAAGTGAAATTCTATCTCAAAAAGAAACGAAGGAAGAGAGGGAGGGAGGGGGGAGGGGGAGGGAGAAAGGAAAGAAAGAAAGAAAGAAAGAAAGAAAGAAAGAAAGAAAGAAAGAAAGAAAGAAAGAAAGAAAGGAAGGAAGGAGAAAGGAAGAAAGGAGAAAGGAAGGAAGGAAAGAAAGGTGTGCATTACCCTTCCACAGGACTGAATTTTGAGTTCAGGCAGCTCACAACTTCCTGTAACTTTAGTTCTAGGGTATCTGGGACTTCTGGCCTCTGCCTGCTCCTGTGTGTGTGTGTGTGTGTCTGTCTGTGCATGCATGAGCAATGCACACACACCAAATAGACAAACAGTCAGACATACACACACACATACACATTAAGAATAAATTGTAAAACAGCAACAAAGTTGCTTGCCCCCCAGTGACCAACTCCCTCCAGGGCTCAATCCCCTAAAGGTCCCCCAACAGTCCCACCAGCTGGGGACCAAGTGTTTAATTATATGAGCTGTAGGGCACATTTCACTTTCAGTCCACAGCAGGTGGAAATCAGCACTTTGATTTTCCTGAAGGGCAACTGGTAACATATAAAAACCTACTATGAGCCTATCCATCTTTTGAATTAATAGTCCTGCATGTTGGAATCTGTACTGTTGAGAGCCCATTTGCCATCCTTAACCACCACCACCACCACCACCACCACCCAATAGCAGGGATTGTAACTGGTGAGATGCTGGCTCCGTGGGTAAAGGCTCTGCTTGCCACCACACTTGACCACCTGAGTGCTGTCCCTGGGACCCAAATGGCAGAAGAGAGATGCCACAAGCTATCCTCTAAGACGCCCCCCAAACCCCAACACTGTAATTAAAAAAAAAAAAAAACAAGTAACAGGGTGGGGCCTAGAAAGGTGGCTCAGCAGTTAAGAGCATCTGTTCTTTCAGAGGACCTGGGTTCAACTCTCAGTACCCCCATAGTGACCTCACAACCATCAATAACTCCAGTTCCAGGGGATTCAACATCCTATTCTGACCTACATAAGTACTGGGCATGTATGTACTATACAGACATACATGCAGGCAAAAACATTCATATACATAAAATTAAAAAAAAAAAAAAGCACAACAAACCACAAATCTAACCCGGGACTGAAGAAGCTGGGTATGGCCCAGCACCAATGACAAGCACTGGGGAACTCCCAGGTCCCAGGCAAGCCAGGACACTGGTTATTCTAACTGCAGGAAGACAAACATAAATGGCAGTGATCTTGTAGAGAGAAACAAACAAACAAACAAACAAACAAACAAGTATATGTATTGTATTAAAAATATTAAAAATATCTAAAGCTGTCAGGAGTAGCTTTAAAAAGTACTGTATTTTATAACTGTTTGAGTCTCCTGCTACCTACTGGCTTCATGCTACCTGTTTTCATAAAACAATGTAACAGTTTGTCATCAACAGGGTTATTGGGGGGAGGGGGAGAGGGGCACAACTCCTCTTGCACGTAGGTGGAGAAATCTGATTACCAAGGAATAAACTCAACCACATCAGGTCTTTTAGATTTCTCCTCGTGGCTCAGGCATGGTGATTAGCCCTAGTCCCTGCCTTTGAGACCCCATCCTGGGAGCTGGAGGCTGAGAAGTCTCCTTTGCAGGAAGCTGCCCCACCACAGGAAGATGGGCGTGCCCTGAGCAGGCAGGCAGATAATAACCTATGGCAGACACTAGGACAGGGAAGAATGCCGCTAACCAGCTCACTTCCTAACAGGCCTATCAGTGGCAATCTAGTGCTTTGTCTTATGAAAACCTGCTGCCTGTTCCTAGGCAACCCGATCAACGGAAATTTCAGGTTTATACAATTTTCATTTAGGGAACAGAAAGGTTAACTAACTGTAATAGAAGTATTTTAAACAAACCCACCTACTAACTCTTCCTAGCACTGAGCAGGGCCTGCAGCGAGGTTGAATTCTGTTGTCTTTGCTGGTGGCATTTTGGCAGCGCCCACCACAGGAGCTCTGTCAACCATCCACCCTGTCACAGTGAGTGCTCTCTAGGGCCAGAGGCCATGGCATGTGAACCCTCTAGAGGCTCAGCCTGTCCTGGGCATTTGAGTGACAGGAGAGGCATTGAACACAGCAGGGAACCTGGTCTGGCCAGCAGTGAAGATTCAGGAAAGACTTCTCAGAACCAGAGGGTTGTTTGCATAGTCTGCCCCCATTCCCTGCCCCTGGAGATTCTGACTGATTTAATTCTGGAATGTGGAAGAACTCAGAGGCAGGATGTGGGAGATCCATTGATAAACAAGTGAGCCCCTCCTCTGAGAATTTCCATTCTGTTGAGACAGAGACACCCCCAGTTTCTTGTTCATTAAGGATACAGACAAGTGCTCTCTCAACACCAAACTGCCTTGAATTCCTTCTCCCAGCAACCCCTACCCATGCCTCTTTTTTTTTCCCTTTCCCAAGGAAAGGAAACGTTTCTCTGTGTAGTCCTGGCTGTACTAGAACTCTCTCTGTAGACCAGGCTGGCCTCGAATTCACAGAGATCTGTCTACCTCTGCCTCCCATGTGCTGAGATTAAAGGCATGTGCCACCACTGCCTGGAGTTACTTTTAGGCTTGTCAATTCTCCGACTCTAGACCCACACATGCGCTATCTTCTACTGTACCAGCGGCAAGCCAGAAAGCTTGACCCAAGACCTAGAGGGGAAATCAGAACCCCACAGAAAAACCCAATCCACCTCCTTGGTTCTGGTTTTAAACTCAGGTCATCTGGACAAGAGCCATGCAGACATCAACAACCATGCATAAAACACCCTCAAAAATAGTGGCCTTGCACAACCACTGATTGTCTTCCTTGGGGCTTTGAGTTGATGTGGTTTGGCTGGGATCCGTCTCCTATGGAGCTGTGGTCAGATGGTGGCTAGGACTGGAGCCAGAGAAAGCCTTGACTGACAGTCCAAGAAGCATGACGGAGAGCGAGGTACAGCATCTCCAAGTCACCTGGCTTTGTCACAGCATGAACGTTCTCAGAGTCTGCAGAAGGTGTAGTGCGCACACCATCGGGATTCATACCATATAACTTCCACCACATTCTACTGCGTGCCCTATGGCAGGTTAGAGCCAGTGAGGGAGGACAGGACACGAAGCGTGAACAGTTGGGACCGAAAGACCTAAGGGCCATCTTTGGAGTTAGTCACTGCCTGAGGTCACTGGCATGTGCGGAGGAGAGATGCCTCAGAGGCCCACTTGTGACTGACAACTCATTCCAGGAGTGGGCCTCTACTTCTGAACCCCAGAGTCAGCAAAGCTACGGAACAACCTGCAGTCCAGGTTGAAAATGTGCTTTGAAATTTCATTCTCTAAATACGCTGCTCAGCTCAACACATGGACCTTGGACAGGCAAGTCTTTCTTGTATCCCCCAGGATCGTGGCTTCGAAATGAGGCCCTAACAGAAGATTCTTTACCCCTGAGACAATGGAGGCTGCAGCTGTAGGGAACATGTCAAACGCCTACTGTGTGTTCACAGGGTTACTGCAGGTCTATGAAGCTTGTTTGAGTGAGGGACCGCCTCTCTCTGTCATGCAACTAATTTCCCCCTTCTCCCCCCCCCCCCCCGCCTCCCCATTCTCAGTGGCAGTGGGCTAGGTATTAAACCCAGGGCCTTGTGCATGCCACGAAGATGCTCTTCCACTGAGCTACAACCCAGCCCTATTGTCTCTAATTTGTTATTCAGGCAGAACTTCAAACTTAAAAGACAGCTCAAAAAGCAGCTGGTTTTGCCAACACTGCTTCCCTTTAGCGTTCTGTCACACTCACCTCAGCATGTGCACACACTCCCTGTCTGTATCTGGAGGCGCAGGGGTGGGTTTACATCTTGAGTTTGAGAGCATGCTGCACACAAAGGGCTGGACCCGGGGCTTGGGCACCTACACACACATGGCTCTGGGGATCCCCAGCATTCCAAGAAATGAAAATTCTAAAAAACTTCTTACATGAAGATGAGCTGCAAACTTGGTGGTTTGTAAGTTCTAAACACGGGGATCGTTTTTTACATAACCAGAACATTTACCAGTTTCAACAGGGACACAGTACTTTTAACCTCGCTTTATCAACGGACTTAACAATGCCCCTTTAGGGCAATGCATCCACCTCCTGTTAAAAAGGGGTTCTGCTTTGCTGTCTATGTAGCCAGGTTGTCCCTGAACGCATGATATTCTTGTTTTAGCCTCCTGAGAAGCCAAGACTATCCGCATGCGCCTCTGTCTCATGGATGCATTATGCTTTAGAATAAGCATGTCAGGGAATACTGTTTTGAGAGAGTCACCAGAATTTCTATGGGGAGAGGTTCCCTTTAGCTGCTCCTATACAAACCAACTTCAAGTCCCTGCAACTACTGGGTATCTGTGGGGGAGAACCAGGGAATCTGAGAAGGAAGTCGATGTCTAAAGAATGAAACGACTTGTCTTCCCTGCTTCTTTGCCAACAGTCTGGTCAGTATGCAGTTCCAGGGCCTGATGATGTACCTGTGGCCTGAAGTTCTACCCTGAACAAAGCAGGGCTCTGTCTGGCCCGAAGAGGCCAGTGTATACAAACAGATCCTGTTAGAGACTGCTCACTTCTCAAGGAAGCCAGAGGCCCGGTTTCAAAGGATAAAATTCCCCAGTGCGCAGAGACTGACCTTGACTGTCTGGCTGGCAGGAAGGGGAGGGGAACAGAGGACTCAGGGAGGCCGTCCCTGTAGCTTTTATGCTGGTGCCTGCCTTTGTAAAGAGATTCCTGACAGACCTGAGAGGCCTCGGAGGCGCAGCATCAGCTTGACCTCTTGACCTCTTCCTTAGTCAATTGGCAGCTCCCCCACAGTTGGTTCTAGAGGATTCCAGGTGGACCCTGCTCATGTCATGTTCCAAACTAACTGCTTTGCTGGTATCCAGAAAGGGGAGAGGAGGGAGCATTGCAGAGAGTCAGGATTTTCCTAGAATCTGGTAGCCACACAGATGTTTCCACAGGGCGGGGCTAGATGGACCCACCTCCAGAAGGCCCTTTCCACTTCGATACTCAATCACTGCCATTCAATACAAAGACTGCATTTCTCCTAGCCACTGCCCTTCAGCCCTCTTTATCCACCTGGGGCCTCTCTGAGGACCCCATGGAGAAAGCAAGAGCCCTAGTGGGCTCTTGTAAGTATACTTAAAGCCCAGAAGAGATCTGGTGGCCAAGCACCGGAGAAGCCAGCTGTACATGGCATCTCGTCAGCTTTGACTACAAAGAGGTTCTCGAGGACATGGGACCCTCGTGATGAGTCAAAGGGGAAAACTAGAGTAAAGGCATCAATGGATGTGCCGGCAGAAGAGATGACGACGGCAACCAGCTGTGCCATCTGCCTCCTGACACGTGCTGAACATAAATGACCAGAAGCCAAGGGTAGGAAGCACCAGAATCCAGTTCCATTTGCAGAGTAGGCTCAGTATGTTACTCTAGGAAAGAAAGGAACATGGTGTTCATGAGTCACTATCTGATACCTGCTAGGCAGTTACAATATGAGTGTGTGTGTGTGTGTGCACGCATGTGCGTGTGCGTGTCTGTGTACTGTGTACTGTGTAAGACTTTTCCATGGGTTCTATAACAAACATAAAATAGCTATTCAGCAGAGCCTGTGACACATGGAATCCTCAATCAATGCCCCCTACTCTTAATCGCTTTACTGCACACCGGTTCCGTTTACTTGGTAGAACAGCCTAATTGGCCTCTTCTCTGATAAGAAACTGAGGCCTCAAGGAAACAAACCAACCAACCACCAATTCCAGGGACAGCCAGTATCCAGTCATGGGGATCCCAATGTCAAACCACAGCTCTCTTTTTTGGGGGGGTTCCTGCCCTCTCTGCCCCTCCTTAGCCCTCTAGGGCACAATCTGATGCTATTTCTTCCACAAAATCATTCCCAACTCCAGCTTCCAGAATTAATTTCCTCACCACTTACAGAATTAATTTCATCCACTGTTTCCTCTGCTTGTTATTAAAATCAGCAATGGCCAAGTGAAGTAGGCCATAAACCATGAATACAAGCACCGAGCAAGGCGGGGTAGCGTGTGGACACAGAGTGGAATACGAAGGCATGTGACTCCTCTCTCGGAAGTGCTCAGAGGGTGAGTGATGGGTGAAGAGCGAGTCTCCAGGAGCCAATGCTTCTAGAGACATGCTCCCTAACATCAGCAGCCCCAGTCCCAGAGCGGGCTGAGCCTCTTGGGTCAGAGAGTAGAGCTTCCTGCTCTGGCTCTGGGCTTGAGCAGGGCTAGCTTCTCTGCACTCAGAGCTCTCGTCTGCAAGGCAGGGCCTGTCAACAGCACATCTCCCACTGGAGCAAAACCTCCACAAAGTCCGTGCCCTAGAGAAGACTGTCACACCCTGCTGTGTGCAGAACCTACAGGAAAACCTCTGAAGAAGATAAAGCAGGTTCATACCGGTGCTCATTTTGATTCCAAAGTCCAAGACTGAAAGCTGCTACCCCTCCCACCCGCAGGCCCAGCCCTATTCCTAATGGACGGCTCCGCCCTTGACCCCCCCCCCCCAACCAAGTCATCCCAGCTCCCTACATCCATCAGCAAGGTGTGCTAGGGGAGCTGGCAGGCTGTACTATTTGAGGAAATAGCTGACGGCAGTAACACCAGCTGTTCTTTCCTGCGGGCACCTGCAAGGGCATTTCAAAGGAAAGAGGAAGCTTGGCCCTCCGCAGGTGTCCAGAGCTGGGTGTAAGACAGAGTGGGTGTCTAGCCCAGTCCCGAGCCAGCTTCTCTTAACCAGGCAACAGTCTCCCTGTAGAGGCAACAAAGGAAGGTGCCCTTTCAGCAGCGGCCCGGAGCTCCACGGATATGGGGGTGGAGCACCTGCAGGAAGAGGTTCCAGAGACAAAAAGCCGGAGAAGACACAGGAGGGAGGGCTATTTCCAGGGGCTTCTGGGAGCTCCTCACAAGAGTTGGTAGGGTTCCATGCCAGCTGAGCAGGCGTGGAAAACCCACAGGTTCAGTGTCCTGCCCCCATTCCCTCTCCATCCACTGGCCTGACGAGAGGACTGACCAAGGGCAAATGTGAAGAGACTGCCTGGGAGGCCACCTCCCTGCAGGCTAAATTACTTCTGCCTAAAGAGCAGCACATATTTCCCACAGACTGTGCCCCCTCCCCATTTCCCCCTCCACTGCTCCCAGGCTTCCCCCAGCACACAAACTGTTTGGCTCTCATTAGCAGAGCCCGTACACAGACGGGCGTGTGCACACACGCGTGTGTGATGCGTAGGGCTCCAGATCTCTCCCTCTCCCGCGTAAACACAGGATTCATTTATTAAATGCCTCCCTGCCATTTCCTTTTTTGCCTTCATCCTGCTTGTTTAATATTGCATTTGACATTCTCATTTTATAAATGGCAACAGAAGCAGAATGGATAGCTAAAATTAGCTCACGGGTGAGGGCGCTGCCGCAAATAGCATCGTGAGCACAGGAGCCCAGTTAATCCCACCTACCCCCCCCCCCACACACACACACACACTTTTGGGCTGGTTCCTGCCTGAGCTTTCAGTCCTTGGCGAGGAGGACAACGCCTGGAGGAGAGGGTGAGGGTAGTTGTCACTAGGCATTCTGCCAGAAGCAGGGCGCAGATGCTGACCCCTAGCCTCAGGGAGGTTCCAAGGGCCGGCTTGGCCCAGCACTGTGGTCCTGATTTGGAGAGGCCAACTCAGCTCTCTCATGTCCCTGTTGTGCCTTGTTCCTCAGTGTTATGCTCTAAGACTTGGTCCCCCGAGTGTGCTCTGAGCTGAAGAGGGTAGGCTGCGGACCTCAGCAAGCTTTTCTCCTGGAAGTGAGCACTCTGGAATCTGTTCAAAGAATGATTCAGTCAAAGGGTCTGATTCAGCTTTTCTGGGACCTAAAGAACCCCGTGTCACAGGGTTAGAGAGACAGTTTAATGCTTAAGAGGCTCTGTCAGAGGGTCTGAGTTTCATTCCCAGCACCCACATCAAGAGCTCACAATGGTCTGTAACTCCAGCTTTTGGGCACTCAACACCCTCTTCTGGCTTCTGCAGACAAATATATGGGCACAGAAAATAAAATATAATCTTAAAAAAAAAAAAAAGAATCCCATGTCAGGACTCTAATGCTTGTTCCAGAGGCTGCATTCCTCTCGTCTCTGGGGAGCCACCTCCAGTCAGGCACCAGAAGTACCTACCTCCCATGGGGACTCAGGACCCAGTCCTGCCTGGTCCTGTAGCCTTCTTCCCTAAGGATCTCATATTTGCTCAATCAAAACGATTCTGAGAGAGGTGGCTCAGCGGTTAAGAGCACTGACTGCCCTTTCAAAGGTCCTGAGTTCAAATCCCAGCAACCCCACGGTGACTCACAACCATCCATAATGAGATCTGATGCCCTCTTCTGGAGTGTCTGAAGACAGCTACAGTGTACTTACATGTAATAAATAAATAAATCTAAAAAAAATTATTTAAAAAAATCTGACAATGACGATATAATGATGATGTTAAAAAAGATTGAACACTATGAGGGTGCACCGCATAGCTTGGCTCTGCTCCCAACCTTACATAATCCTTCATCTCTGTAGTAGTTAGTTACCTGTAGGTCCCATTCTTAAGAAGGGGAGAAGCACAGAAGTTAACTTGCCCAAGGCCATGAAGCTAGTATGTGTCAGTGCATTGGACTGTGAGATGCTCAGCAAGGAGGGTCACGGTGACAGGGAGGCACAGGGGTGGACAGTACTGCCCTCTGACCTTTGCTCCTTTCTCTGACTTGTCATGGCTGGGTGCTCTCCTCTGCATGAAGGCACTCAGACAGACCACTTCCTCAAGCCCCACTGTCTGTGGGTGGCGCCCTCTCTTTCTCTGCTTCACAGAGCACTATTCTATGGTAAGCCTGATTCTATTAATCATCCAATTAAATCCCTTTCCTCAGGACCCTGGAGGCAAGCATCACCCAGAGCTGGACTTGCACTGAGCTAGTTTAGGCCTCAGTTGCTGAAGATGGTCAGTAGGCCAAATCCAGCTGGCTGCATCCTGTTTTTGTAAATTAGGTTTTATTTGAACACAGCCACGCCCGCTCATTTCCATACTGTCTGGGGCTGTGTTTGGCCACAATGGGCGGGTGTTGAATAGCTGTGACAGAGACCATATGGTCCTTCAAGCCTCAAATATTTACTATCTGGCCCTTTATAGAAAGCTTGGCCCCTGGCTTAGGCCAAACAGAGGTCACTTGCTGTCACCTGCTGTCACGAAGAGCGTTTTCAGGAGAGCTGGATTCCTGCCAGCCTTTCAGACTATAAATGTGACCACACAGTAGTCAATGCCTCTGGGACCAGGAACAGAATCAGGGATTCATCTGATCTATGGAGGGATGAAGCAGGTGCAGGTAGATAGCGGAGGATCACACAATAACCAGTAGTGAGTCTGGGCTTCTGTCTCAGATCCCAAAGCTCTCAGTGTCTCTAAATGATCCAGCAGATCCTCATAAGGTGACAGAAGGCACTAACCCTTTTCTCTAATAGGTATGTCTCATCGTAAGGTCAGAGCAGAAAGGCATGCTTCGGCACAGAGGAGACTGGGTTTCTGGGAGTTTCCAGGGCTTACTGATCTTTTTCTGATAAGAAAGAGACTGGTGCTGAGGGCACTAGTCTGGCGTGTGTGTGTGTGTGTGTGTGTGTGTGTGTGTACAAGTCTAGCCAAATGTCCCACATACCTCCTCTCTGTCACTGCGTGTTACTACGGCATCAGCGGAATCCATCATTAGTGGGCATCCTCCACTGGTGCTTCTGGGTGCTTCCTTCAAGTCTTTACTGTGCACACAAATCACTACCTGGCTCTTGGGTGCTAGGCTAGGAGGGTCAAAGACTCTGCATTCATCATTTCCTCCCACAGGATGCCCACTCTGGGACCACCTGCTGACCACGGTGCGAGATGTATTGCTGGGATTCCATTCACTCCAAGTTTGGGGCTCTACCTATACTTAGTAGATTTCCATAGTGCTATAGCTATACTTAGTAGATCTCTGTAAGTGCAAATGTCTTAAAGGAGTAAGGAAAAAAAGGACTCTAAACTCTAACCACTAGACAGAAACTTAGGCCTGTCTGTCTTTCCTAACCCCCTCCTCCTTTCTTACCAAGGTATTGGTTCAGTGGGTAAAAGTGCCTGCCAGCAAACCTAACAATCTAAGTTCGATCCCTGGGACCCACTTGAAGACAGGCATGGACTCCTTTAAGTTGTCCTCTGACTTCCACACATGTGTCACGGTGCCCTCACAACTACAAACACACAACCTGATATGATTTCGTTTTCTTTAAAACCCAAAATGGTTAAAACAAAAGAAAACAAAACAATAACAGCAACAACAAAACCCAAACAAACTTCAACTCTGCCACTTTTGACTGTCTATCATACAAGCCCCTCCTTCCCACTGGGCTCTGGGGGTCCCCTTGGAGACCTGGCAGTGCTGAGCTAGCATGCCTCACGAAAGGCGGGTGAGCGGTGGTATGTCCGTGCCTGTACAGTACCAGCATGATACCTGGAGACACCCATCCCCTGTGAATGAGGTGCTGGAGGAAGCTCTACCCTGGTACCTTCTACACTACACCCTCCGTGCTTACCTAATGGAGGTTCCAACATCTCCTGACATAATCTTGAGATGGGGGCTGTGCCAGGCCTCTGATGAACCCAGAAGCTGGCTATGTGTCAATTCTTGCCTCCTTCCCTGTGGCTGCTTGGCACATCAGGAGGCTGCTTGCAGGCCGGGCTCTGGTGACTGGCTAATCAAGCAAGTATCCCTGCTGCTCTGGGGCTGCTTCAATCAGGGGCAAGCCGCCATGGGAGGCGTTATTAGCTTAGCTGCACCAGAGCTGGAGTTTGCAGAGTGGCCAGAGAGGAGGATCACGAGTTTGCTCAGTGCCTGCATTTGTGTGTTTACTGACAGGCACATCTGCATTTTGTTCTGGTTGGGGCTGAGGCTCAGATCTTGTGGGTTGGAATTTTAGCTTGTGAGGCAGCCAGCTCTCTACCATGCCCCAAGGATCACGGGAACCCTAAGCCTAAGCTCAGTCTTCTTCCCTAGCTGGGAATCTGGACTTCAATTAGGAGATCAAGAAACTACATGGGCTGCAGGGGAAAGGATGCTTGGTGGCCATGGGTGGCCTTATACACCAGCAAGCCCGTCATCGCGGTCCTTTTTGGTCTACAGAGGAGGGTCAGCCTCATGGTTTCAGCCATGAGCTCAGGAGCACAGATTTCTGGTCCTGAATTCTGGGGCTTCCACTTGCTCACTGAGTGGTCTTAGGCAAGTTGTTTCATCTCTGCCTTGTCTGTCTCTAAAATGGGGGAAATGGTTTGATATCTTTTGTAATACTAGAAGGTATGTGACAATCAAATTAGGCAAGGTGTACCAAGCAAGTGTCTAGAAACCAAAATGACTATATTCTAAAATGTTAGCTGCTGCAACCTATAACAGAAAGTGCCACATAGAGACTTCCTGCCCAGACTTCTACCCCATCTCACCCTAAAGGCAATTTTTTCAAGTTTTCAAGAAACAGATACATAGGAAACTGTTGCATGATAAGTCTTTCTTGGGCCTTCCAGCCTGTTCTACCTCCAAGATGCCGAAGAGCTATTTGTGTGTGGTGTGTGTGTGTGTGTGTGTGTGTGTGTGTGTGTTCAAGATAGGATTTCTCTGGGTAGCCCTTGATGTCCTGGAACTCACTCTGTAGTCTAGGCTGGTTTTGAACTCAGAGATCCACCTGCCTCTGCCTCCTGAGTGCTGGGATTAAAGGCGTGCACCACCACCACCACCACCACCACCACTACTACCACCACCACCACCACTGCCGCTGCCGCCGCACTGAAGAGCTTTTGTAAAAGCTTATGAGATTCACCAAATTAGAGAAGAAACAGTTTTAGGAACTATGTGTGCTTTTGAGTCAGGTGGTTGGTTCCTTACCAGCTCCTTTAATCACTCCACAATTATTAATTAAGTCTGATGAATGCCAGGTACATGCCATTGAGCCAGAGGCCCTGGATTCAAGTCCCACCTCTGTGATTCAAGGCTGAGAGCCATCAGACCTTCAAATGTGAGAAAGTGGATGCACAGGTCCACTAAGGGGCCATGGCGAGGGTTAAAGGACTTTCCTTTCCTGTTTCAAAGTACAGAAGAGCAAACCCTCCTATGTCCCTTTTAGCATTTTCCTAGGCTTACAGGTCTTCCAGCTGTGTCTTTCTGAGTGGCTCATTCAAATTCTGTCCATAGCACAGTTTAAATGCATTTCCTGTCTTGGTGACTCCAAAAGCAACTCAGGTTCCAGCCTCTTCTGCCAACCCCCACCCCCTTAAACTTTTACCTTTCTTCAGAGCAGGCTGAAGGAAGCACCTTTAAGATATGGTGCCTCTGCCATGAGGCAAACACTGTGTGAGCCCTTTGCCCATGCTGGCGACCTAGCCTTCCACAACCCAGGGAAGTGGTAGTCTTAGTCTCTGTTTGCTGGGGTTCAGTGACCTCCCTCTGCCCCTGCTCCCCAGAACCTCTGATTTCTCCTCTGGGTAGGCCTAGGCTAAAAACTTCCACAGACACCTCAAAGTCTGTATCTGAACTCTTCTGTCCTTATGCCTTCCCCATCTCTGTCTGCTTCCAATTTTGCTTATTGCCTACAGAACAAGCACAGTCCCAGACGAAAGGAAAATAGGAATTTTAGACCAGAGCCATCACAGAGCCACTGAGTCAGCACTGCCTGCATTAAGAGTGGCACTGAGACATGGGAGAGGCCCAGGGAATGGCTGTCGGCATCTCTGGCTCCTAGACAGCATCTCGCTTTCATCCAGCATGTCCTTGTCCTACTCCTCTGGTCACCTAGGGCTCACACTTTCATCCCAAGCTCAGACAAGGGCCTGAAAACAGCTCACCGAGCAGCCAGGAGGCTCAAACCTCTGCCCCTTCACAATGGATGATAAAGCCTTTCCTGTCTTGTATCATAGGCTTATTTCAAAGTCTGTCCACTGTCACACCAAGACTGATTTCTTGCCTGGATGAACTGAAGAAATGCAGGAATAGGGATGCAGGAATGGTACCCGCCCTGCCTGTAGTTTTTGCTGCCTCTTCCACTCTCTGAGGCCTGACAACCTTTCTTCTCAGAGCCTGTCAACAGCAAGCCCCGGAAGAGGCTAACCAAGGCGTTGGTACACAGGTGTAGGTTCTCCACCTCTTCGGTTTAGAAAATAGCAAGCAGCGACCTAAGGTGGGAAGGGAGGTGGCGACTGGAAGGTCGCATTTGGGGGGACAAAGTCCACAGAGGAACCTGTGCTGATCTTCCTCCATCTCCCTCAAACTACCCTAATGCCGAAGCAGATGCCTCCGACACACACCCTGCAAAGAAAGACTATTTTCATTTCAGATGCATATGATGGCTAGGAACAATATGAACAATATTATTTTAGTGCCCTGGGAAAAAATTAGCAAGTCAAATATTGAATCAAGCCTGCAGCACCACATGCTAAGCAGATTGCTTTGATCTTATCCACACTAAAAGCTCTATTATTGAATCTAAAGTTGGTGAACACATATCAGACCAATATGCAATGCATATCTGAATGCATGTTTCCGAAGCAAGGAATGTTTTGACAAAAGGGAGAAACTATCAAAGTCACAGCTGCGATTGAAAGCCCAAATTTGACCTCCCAACCTCTTTTCTCTGGGACGGGGGCTTTGCTGGCCAAGCAAAATGTTTGTGCTCTGGGGGACCTACAGAGGATCCAGAAACACCTGCAACACCTGCTGAGCGCTCTCTCTCTCTCTCTCTCTCTCACACACACACACACACACCAACAAAGAATGGTTATGTCACACACACACACACCCACTCAACTTGAGAGGCCTGTGGGATGGGAGAAGGAGCAGGCAGACACCACACAGGGCATGGCACCCTCTGGTGGTCACTTCTGTGGGCAGTCCCTGGCTCTATGGAACTCCAGGAGTGGAGCCTCCCCTCCTCCTGAAGCTTCTTAATCCACCATGAAGAGCAGCTATGAGAGGAAGGAGGCAGCAGATTATGAGGACAGAAAGAAAAGCAGTTTGTCGAATTTCCTATCTAAGATCCGCTCCTCAAGGGCCTTCCATCAAAAGCACGGCTGGAGGAGGTGTGTGGGGCACACACCTTCATTCCTGGCCCAGACAGACACAGAGGCATCTCTGTGAGACTGGGGCCAACCACAACTACACTGCACAGTGAGACCCTACCTCAAAAAGAGGGGGTGGGGGAGAAAGAGGAAAATGGAAGGGAAGAAGCATGGCTGAAATCAGGAAGCTGCAAAACCCAGCCTGCGGGCCAGACCCAGCACGCCAGCCCTCTGCCTGCTTTTTGAAGGTCTAAGATTTGAAAATGCTCTTTTATATTATTAAATGGTTGAAATAGAAGAGAGTGAAGTGTGCAGCAAATATAGACTGTCTGCCCTGTAAGTTGGATTCTGTGCTGGAGGGAAGGAGGGAGGGGAGCTGCACGTGTGAAATTCACGTAAGTGTAGCCTGTGGACAAGCTTACCACTGGTCAGTTTTGTTTTGTTTTGTTTTAACTTTTGAGACAGGGTCTCAACGACATAGGGCAGCCTGAATACTTAGTATTTAGCTTTTGGATGTTTATTAATTCATTTTAGCTTTGTGTATGTAAGCCCGTGTGTGGAGGGTACACATGTGTGCAAGCCAGAAGATTACCTCTGGTGTTCTTCCTCAGATGGACCACCATCCCCCACCCCCCAAGTGTCTCACTGATCCGGAACTCAGTAGAGGGCAGGCTGGCTGGCCGGTCAGCCCCAGGCATCGGCCTATGCCCATCCACCCCACAGTGCTGGCGTTACAAGAGCACACTACCACATCCCATGTGTTTTAAAGGGCGTCTGAAAATCAAGCATGTCCTCCGGCTTGCGAACAAGCACTTCTGTCTGAGCCAGCCTATTTCTGACTTTGGTTTCTTGAGATAGGGTCTCTCTACCTAGCCTTGGCAGTCCTGGAACTCACTATGCAGACCACGTTGGCCTCCGACAAAGATCTACCTGCCTCTGTCTCTCAAGTGCTGGGATTAAAGGTGTGCATCATCATGCCGGGCCTATTTTTTTTTTAGCTTGTTGAGGTAGGGTTTCATTATTCCTGCCTGGCCTAGAATTTGCTCTGTAGACCAGGCTGGCTTTGAACTTGTGGTGATCCTCCTGCCTCAGCTTCCTGAACGCAAGTACAGATAAACATCATTACTCCCAACAGGACCTTCATTAAAAGAGTTCACTGGCTGTTGTTTCTCAAAACTGTTCCCATTGACAGGCCTCAACTGTGAGAGCCTCATACCTCTCCTTATCTACTGCACGCACGACACGGATGTTGTAGCAACTCAGTCCCACTGTCCCTCACCAAACAATCCCTCCAGACTTACCATTTTATTATTGATTTCATGGAAATGAATCTCACAGACTTTCTCCACAACGTCTTCATTCTCAAAGGTGACAAAGCCAAACCCTAAAGGAAGGAGAAACAGAGAGGAGGAATGAGTCTGGTTCCTGCAGGGAAGGCAGGGTGGCCTGCAGTCAGGACAGCTTCAAAACGGGCTGTGTGTGTGTGTGTGTGTTGTGGGTCCAGGCAGTGATTCCAGTTTATACTCAACACCCTTCGAGCAGCAGGCAACAGTCAGGAGTCCGCCCACATGCAGCAAGCCCCTGTAGCTTACATTTGCCCAGAAGCAAACAAGACATTTACTTGTCTGTTATTTACAAGGGTCAGAGCCTGCTGGCTCTGTGTGGAGGCAGGCTCGTGGGCTGCAGAGAGCCTCTCGGATCACTGCGGGGCTGCACTGGCCTTTTCTGTGAGCTTCGATGGCTAGCCCTCGGGTCGGCCTCCATGCGGAGGCAGTTAGTGGTCCTTTTCTTCCTGAATGACTTCCTCTAATACCTCATCAGGACATCCTGAGGCCTGGAAGGAACTATTAAAAGTTGCAGGCCTCTGTTCTGTGCGGGCATCTCTTTGCTACTGCCGCTTCAAACATGCTGTGGATTTGGGGCAGTTTAAGACCGTCTGATGCCTGCTGTCAGCCCGTCAGCTAGCCACTGTATTTACTCGGCTGGAGACTGGCTTTAGTAGACAAGCTACACTAAAGAATTTTGGCAGGCGACTGCCGATCAGCATCCTGCGTGTCTCTCTCCACCCTCCTGCCCCTTCCTTTCTTCTCTTTCCGCCCCCAACCGCGTTTCCAGCATGAGTCTCCATCTGTGATGCTACCCGGGTACCACGTGGGCCCACACATGGTAGCTCTACCACTTTGCATTGAGTGTGGCTGTCATGTTGGCACTAATGTGCAGGGGGTCCTAGGCAGAGATGGAGAGATTTTGACGACGCAGGGGCCTGCTTATAGTCTTGCCTGAGTATCTATAACCTGGGGGCCTCCTTCTGTTCTCCGGACCTCACGCTTTGCACTTGGAAGTGAAGGTAGTATACGCAGATGTCAGGTCCTCCAGATCAAGATTCCTAGGGCTCTGCTATGGACTGTGTGTGTGTGTGTGTGTGTGTGTGTGTGTGTGTTGCTTTGGGAGGTGAAGTTTAGAAGGTGAGGATGAAACCCTTGTGTTGTTCCCCTCTTCTGCCCAGTCAGGTGTCTTTCTATAAGGCTATCAAGGGGCCCTTCCCAGGGCCAACGATGCTGGCACCCTGACTCTATCTGACATCTTGCTTCCAAAACTGTAAGAGACTTGTTGTTTACAAACTAAGACATTTTCTGACAGCAACCCCAAATAAGACACTCTTTTCCCCAAAGACACGAATGGGCCAAATGCAAAGCACAGTAAGATGATTTCCGACTGGCTGTTTTTACGATATGATTATCAGTGCTTGCTATCAAACAGATACGAGACAGATGCAACTTTTTTCAGTTTCTGCATCTGTTTTGGGGCTCAGCCACCCAAGGTAAAGAGAGACTCTCTCGGGTCCCTTCTAGTTCACTTTCTGAGGGCTAGCAGAGAAACGACACTGACACACGGCGCTTACACATCAGTTTCCACAGCAGGCTCTAGAAGATTCTTTAGAAAAATAAAGGTCGCTCCCTGCTCTCCAACAACCTCCAGTGAAAGAGAGGGCCAGGTCTACCACACAAACACAATTGTGATCTCTAGTCCATGTCTCTTGTTACCATGTACAGAATTCTGTGCTGATGGTCTCCCCTGGTACACGGAGTCTAGTACGTCACAGGCTTGAGACAGGTGTCTGGCACACTCTAAAGAGCACACAATTGTCACACCATGGGCTTGAACTGGTAAGTTTCCCAGCATCTCTCAGTAAAAGTTGGGTCCTCAGTAAACTGAGACCTGAAGCAGATGCCACCCATGAACTAAACTACTGCTCAACCACAGGCTCTCACCAGGCTCATGCTTCCCAAGCCATGTCCCTGGAGAGAACGGACAGTTTTCCTAAGTAGTAGCAGATGGGGAGAGAGACAGGGGAAAGGCCAAGGGAGGGCAGATGCAGGCATGGTACAAGTGATATGGCCACAACCAACCACCACACACCAACAAACGGTCACCTATGACTGTGGAGGGAGTGCAGCCACCACCTCCTGCACTGCAGGAAACTGACAGCTGTCCCCAAGTGTGTGACATTTTGTCATGGTGGTCACAGGACAGTCACACAGGGAAGGGTCAGGTTTCTGCTATCTCTGCAGTATGGGATTACATCCCTCTCCCAGGCAGACTGCTGACTCGCCAACCGCGGTGCTCTGTACAGGAGGCTTGGGTGTGGATGAATGAGCAAAACCCAGGCAAGCTACTAGGAAAGAAGGGAAAGCAAGTGACATCCTAGGAGGCAGAGGACACCCAAAGGCTTGGAGGACCCTAGTGGTTCAGCTTATCCACACTTGACAAGAGACGGAGGTAAGGATGGAGTCTTGTCACTGAAGTCACATCTGCAGCCACTTAACTCCTGGTCCACTGTGGGAGTCAACTGCTTCAACTCCGGGTAGCTATTTCTGAGACCTGTGCTGGGCCACCAGGCAGAGACAGGAAGAAGGCGGTCAGCTAAGAAGTGGAGACGAAAGCACAGATGACTGTAAGGGAGCCAGAGGGCTCAGGGCATGATTTTAGATTCTGACTCTCAACTTCCCTTCATGGTCCCTCTTCCCTAACTCCACAGGACACGAAATGTGTGCATCACAAAAATTATTTTTCCTGGGGCTGAGGAGATTGGCCCTGTGGTTAAGAGTATTGCTGCTCTCCCAGAGGACATGGGTTCAATTCCCAGCACCCACATGATGGCTCGCAAGCATTTGTAACGCCAGTTCCAGGGGATCAGATGCTCTTTTTCTGGATTCTGTTGGCTCTGCATAGCAGTGGCAGAAATATTCATAACACATGAAATAAAAATGAAGTCCTTTAAAAAAAAATAAAGGTTTTCCTGACTACAGGAAGCAGCCTGGGTTCAAAGCCTCCACACTCTGGATGTGTCACAATTCAGTGGTGTCAAGACTCCTTTGCAGTCTTTTAAGCATCTATATCTCTTCAACATCCCTGTGTGTTTGGCCCGAACAGAGAAAACAAACTTGATTATGTCTAAAATATTTATTTATTCCATCTGGGGAAGCAAAGAAGCAACGAAACACTTAATTATCAATAAGTGTTATTTCTCAACATATAATCATTTTTATCTCACAGGTGCATTATCATTTCCAATCAATTAGTAACCCACCAGTGAACGGCGCCCTCTTCCCCAAGTAGATTGAGCCACTGGGTTAAAGGCAGAAATAATGGGATTCCGAGAGGGACAGGCAGTGAGTGGGGAAACCTGCTTCAGGCATATAGCTTTCTTCCAAAGTAAACTATGTATGTATGTATGTATGTATGTATGTATGTATGTATGTATTTATGTACATATGTACATGTCTATAATACATACATATACAATATACAGAACACAAAACTTTCCATCTTAACCATTTTTTACATGCATAGCCCAGTGGTATGAAGGATGGTGGCACAGCTGTGAAGCCACTGCCACACCACCCATCTCTGGAACCTGTTCGCCATCCCAACCTTAAGTTGATACCCACTCAAAGCATTCCTCTCCAGTCCTGGAAGCCTCCACCCCCTTCTGTCTATGCCAGTGCCTCTCACCCTTCCTAATGCTGCAACCCTTTAATACAGTTCCCCATTCTGTGGTGACCCTCAATCATAATTATTTCATTGCTACTTTATAACTGCAATCTTACCAGTGTTCTGAACCATAACCTAAATGCCACGTGACCTCAGAGGGGTTGCGACCCTCAGGTTGAGAGCCGTGCAGCAATACAGTCTAGGTACTCTTGCAAGCACAACCACATAGCATAGCACCCCTACTCCTCCCTCTGCTTAGTGCACTTGGCATGGAAGGCTTCCATAACCAGCTGCTGGATAAGCAGCCTCCACAGAGCTTCGGGAGGGCTGGGAGGCAGGAAGCAAAGAAAAGTCACCCTTTATTTTCCCAAAGGAAAACCAGAAACCGCATCCCACAAAGGCCTATCAAACCGAGGCAGGAAGATGGATAAGAGAAACATATTACCCTATTCAAAAGCAAAGGACAAAAGGCTGGGGGTTGCCCGGGGTGTAAAGTGAGTCCAGCTCTCCAGGGCTTATATGAAACCTGGGCTTTGGCGATGCACATCCACCTGTGTGCCAAGTAAGAGGACAGAGACAGGTGGATTCCTGGGGGCTTGCCAGCCAGTCACTGTGGCCAGTCGGTGAGCAACCATGGTCACCGAGAGATCCTTCCTACGTCTGTCTGTCTGTCCGTCTGTCTGTCTGTCCATCTGTCTGTCTGTATAAGGTAGAGAGAGGAAGAACAGAATATCAACCTCTGACCTCCCTCCCCCCCATGCTACACACTCCTAATGACACAATAGCAGCAGTAACAATAAAAAGGCCAAACAATGAACTCTGGCCCCCTCTGCTGTGACCCCTGACCCCTCAAAAGAGAAAAATGGGTTTCTGAGCTGGTCTCCACCAGGGCCTGGCTTCTAACTGATTGTGACACCACAAGAGCCTGTACTCTATCAGGGTCCTGTAAGGGAGCCCTTGTGAGCAGCCCTGTTCTGTATCTCATTTCCCTTGCTGAGGGAAGGAACGGCCCCTTCTTAGGTGTTTAAATTTACTCCAGCCACCATTAATAACAGAGAACAACCCAGGCCGGAGCTGGCACCGTGACTGTAGAATGCTGCCACCTGCCCACTGTCTCCAAAAGGCTTAAGTGTACCCTACACTTCCGAGGGGGCTCCAGGAGCCCACAGAACCAGGAGAGAGACAGTGGCAAGATGGCTCACCCCACACAAAGGGCTTTTAGGATGGGCGTAAGTAGGGTAACAGTGGGCAGGTTGCATTTACTGAAACTGGAGCATTCTCTTGAATGAAGCTATTATTGGAAACTAACAAGTCAAGGCCCACTTAAGAGGGAAGCATTTAACAGTCAAACCTTTTCTCCCTCTTTTGTTCAAACGAGCAAAACTGAATATTCATCGGAATAATACAAGGCTATAAAAGACAGGCAAAGAGAATGGAAATAGAAAAACAAGGTGGCTCAGAATTAAAATGACCCGCTTTAAACGCGGCCACCAAAGCACTTAGAGTATTTGAGGGCGGGGTATTAGGGAGGAGAAGCTAGACACAGCCTCCACCTGGCCTCAGAAATAAGTTTCTTCTCTTATCCTATAGGACAGCAACCACTAAGTGGCAACCACTGAGGCGCTGCCCATGGAAACTGCTGAGAGGTATAGATTAACGCCTGTGGCTAACGGAGAAAAAAAAACTGAAGGAGAAAACTTTAGATTGTCTAATTTATTGTATGTCTCTCAGGGTAATTTAAGGTATGCAAGAATATTCAGAACCTATGCAACCCTCCCCCCAACCCCCCACCACAGAGGTGGAAGGGAGAAAGGAGCCAACTTCCTCTGCTTGCCTTAGCACAAACACAAACAGAAATCGCTTAGGTATGGGTGTGGTGAGTGCTTTCTAGCTTGAAAAAAAAAACCCACACCTGCTCACCCAGGCAACCTGGTGGGTGGCAGGCAGGTCAGGCTCCACAGTCACTGCACTCAGCTGCTCTGCCCAGTACTGGGTTGGCCCTGGACCAGTGTTCAAAGATGGATTTTGTGGGTATCTAGCTCAGAGAGGACCCTTGCGTACGTGTCACATATGCTAGCCCAAGCTGACCCAGGGATGCCTTCTACCCCCTGCCTACTACATGGTCTACAGTGTGTATATATGGCAAGTGTCTTGAGGTCCCATATGAAGAAGGTCTGAGGGAGAAAGTATAAAAACTGGCTCAGTGGGGCTGGGAGGAACCCTGTGTGCTCTGGGTTTACCTGGAGTACACTGATTGGTTCTTTGGGATGGTTGATGGATGGGTGGGGACGAGGACATTGAATTGCGGTTCCAGGAGAAACCATATGTTTCTGGTTATTGAATGTCATACAGGGTGCATGCTCCCTGAGATACCCTTAATGAAATCCAGTCTAGGCAAGCGATCAGGGTGTGGTGGACATTAGGTACTGTGCAATGGCTGAGTTGACTGGCCTGGGTTCATTTTCAGCCTTCGTGCTAATCTGTACTTCACTTGAGCAGTAAGGCCATTTCCTACCAGCCAGGGATAGGACTCCCTCAGTTACAGCTCATGCAGGACATCAAAGTGATTACTTAGAGTCTGCCTGCATTCTATGTAATAATCTTGGGTCTGGGGCTATGACTAGGTGAACAGAGTCCTTCTTAGTATGCTTAGTGTGTTCCTAGGTTTGGTCCTCATGAACACCAAAAGTCAAAATACACAAGGACAGGATAAGCTTATGGATGCTTGCTGGACAGACAACCTCAGGCTGTACCATGCTTACCTGGGAAAGGAGGAGGGATCAGTCCCACTCTGCAGACAGGGACTGAAGCCAATGTGAACCCTGTGGCCAGTACAGTACTTCCTTCCTGGTGGGCCGCTCCAAACCCGGCCTGCAACTGGGCGAGAGCCCCTCGTCCTAACCCTCCAGCAAGGGAGAGGCACGGCAGAGCTACCCTTGCTTCCCTCCCACACTTTCTGATCCTGATTTCTTAGCCAGAAAGGCACGTGGGGGGATGGGGGAGCTTCAGAGATTCACCACCAAGAGAACTTTTATATGGGAAAATAACTCAAGAGTCTCCCTAAGTCAGTCAACCTTGTAATGAGTACAGGGTGGAGAGCTTTGGCTTCTTCCAGACCCCAACCACAGACCTTCTTGAAGTGAGGCTGGGTTACCAAGTGGGATGCCTGGTTCTCCATGAGTTAGGTAGCCTAGGAGACAAACGGGAATAGACCCACTTCTCTGGTCTTATTAAGGACAAAGAACAGAGCAGGTACCCTGGCCCACACTGTGCACAGGACTGAGCCTCTGGGCTCAATGAAGTGACTCAGAACAAAGACTTCTGGTGTGTGGGGGGAGGGTCCATCAGAGGCAGGGGCTGCCATCACCCCCACTCCAAATCCCTAAGGTTTCCTAAGAGGCTTGTGACGGATTGGAAAGGCCTGCAGACAGCTTTCTCTCTCTCTCCCTGGCGTATCCCCTTCAGGGTGGTGTCACGGTCCCTCCAATGTGGCATCCTTCATGCACCTGCTTCCTCATTTACACCAGGAGTTGGCAGCTGGTTGCTGTAAACTATAATAAAATGCCTTTCCCCCCAAAATGAAGGAATGTGACCAGACACGCCAGACATCATGATATTAAAGCCGTGTCAATTAATTTCTCCCCCTGCTTGATAAACGAGCCCCATTCCATCTCTTAATAATGAGGAGAGAAACAAGAAAAGTTGACACTCAGTTTAATTTATTTTCTCAACTTGCCTGGTCATATTTCTTTCTGCTTTACAGAGCCGGCTGGGGCTGGAGGGAATTACAAGTGGCTGGCGTGCAGGCAAGGTGCAGACCGGTGTGAGTCGGCTCAGGCTCCCTTTCCCCCTCACACCACTTAATCAGGAGGGCAGAGGGGACCTGGCGAGCCAGCTCACACCTGCGTCTCTCTAGCCACCTCTGGGGGCTGAGGCTGGGAAGGGGAAACAGACAGCAGAAACAACACCATCAGACTCCCAGTCTAGAGCCACGGAACAGTGTAAGACCGAATCCCCCAGACTGCTATTAAGTTACATGGGTGGTGTTTGCCAGAAGGAAGCCAGTTTCTCAGCTTTTCTTTCCTCTTAGGCTGGAGGATGCACAGGTCAACATCTGACCTTGAAATGTGAAGCGAGACTTTCATAAGTCAGGTGGTAACTGTGAGCCTGCAAGTATACTACTGTGAGGATTTATTTGTAAGTTTTTTTATTATAGCCTCTAAACCCGAGTGTGTACAGATACGTCCAGACCAAGAATTGAATAGAGGATAGCTACACACCCTGTCCCTAAACCCATGTTGTGGTGGCCCTGCCTGAGTCTCCTGTAGGGGAGAAGCTCCTAAAAAGTCCCCCTAGCCCCTAAGGGGGTTGTTGTAGTGTTGGGCATGTTTACCCAGGTCTCTGAAATTCAGATGCCCACACACGCCTGACTCTGCCATATGCTTCCCAATTCAAGAGAAGCCAAGCCAAGATTTTGTTTAAAAGAATCTAGAACTTTCCAAAGAGAAATGTTCAAGATTCTACCTTCCAGTACCCAGATGCCAAGCTATTAATTTCTGGTGTGTGTTTGTATATTTGTGTGTGTGTACACATGCATGTGGATGTTTGCGACTCGTGTGAATGTGACTGCATGTGTGCCTGAGGCTGACGTTAACTATCTTTCCTTGACTGTTCTCTGCAATCCTTTATTTTCTGAGAAGGATCTCTCAGTGGATGTGACACTTATCACTTTGACTAGGTTGACTGGCCAATGAATGTTGGGATCTTGGTCACCCCCCCCACCCCCGCCCCAGCAGAGGTTGTGAGCATGCATCATTATGCCTGGTATTCTATGTGAGTTTTAGGGGATCTGAGCTATTCGTATCCTTATACACAGAGACTTTATTGAGAGTCATCTCCCTAGCCTCATTTTTGTGTTTTGTGTACACATGGGCGTGTGAGGCCATGAGTCTGTGCACATGCACATGGGAAGCCAGAGCCAAAAGTCTTCCCTCTCCAGTGATTACTAATCTTTGCCTTAGGGTATGTTTTCTCTCTGACCTGGAAGCTCACAGGTTGACTAGACTGGCTGGACGGCCTTTAGGCTGTCGGGATTCCCCTATCCCCACCCCCACCCCCACCCAGTGCTGAGGTTACAGGTACTTGTAGGAATGCCTGGATTCAAATCCAAGTCCTCATGCACAGCAAGCACCCTTTACCCAGCAAGCTGTCTTCCAGCCCGCAAGCTCATGGGAAGACACGCCTGATTTACAGACAGGCTGGGTGATCAGGGCAACAGCGAAGCTGCTTCTTCAAGAACTACAAGCAGGCTCCCAGGCTGGCCTGGGAGACACTTGTAATCTCAGCTCCTCAGGAATCTGAGGCGGAAGAACCCCAAGCCTAAGATCTGCCTTAGCTAATGTGGGAGTTCAAGGTCAGCCTGGTTAACACGGTGAGACTACCTCAAAATCAATTTAAAAGAGGTCTGGTGATAGAGTTCTGTAAATCAACCAAACAAAAGAAACCCAATCCTACTAAAGTGTACAGGGCAGAGCATTCCTATAGATCCTTTGGTTTACGAATCATAGTAATTAAGTTCTACTTCAGAATTTTAGAATTGGCATGGGGCACCAGGAGAAACATCTTCTTTCTTTTTAAACTGGTGGGGGGGGGGCATCCACCTGGGCCTGGGAAATTAATTACACAAGCATATAGAGCTGTGTATTATAGGAGTGAGGACAGAGAATTGGGGGCCAGGGGAGGATAGGGAAGACATTGAGAAGAGGCAGGAGGAGACGGGAGAGACCTCCAACTAGCCCCAGATCGAGGTTTTTTTCTGAGAGGGCTCTGTCATGAATACTGATGGTGTGATTTGAAAGTGCCAGAGGCTGCAGGGAAGGGTGCCTCATTCAGACTCTTGTTAACCAAGAGGGAAAAGGCACCTGTGGTCCAGGCCAGACAACCCCCACCTCATTTAATTCTGAGTGCGCTCTGTAGCAGCGACTCGGTGAATGACACTTGTCAGGCCAACAGATTAGCTCACAAACCTATTTTTTTGTGCATGGTGTTCCATCTTGGTTGGGGAAAATAGTCAGTTCTTGGCGAGAGAGACACATATTACTGCTGTTAAGTGCCAATATAAACTCTGGGATGCAGTGGTAAATTCACCAAATTAAATCGCTAGACAACCGGCTCGGATCAGGACCCTGGCAGAAGGCGCCAGGGCTGCAGTGTGTGCCCAGCAGGGAGGAGGAGGAGGCTGAGGTCGCACACAGCTGTGGCAAGGACACAAGCATGCGCTGCCGGCTTGGAGCCTGCTCAGGAACGGCAGGGCCTGGGGAGGTCTGGGCAGGCTCCACATGGCAGGAGTGGGGCCTGTCAGGCTTCTGAGCCTCAGGGTTTCCTGAGCACAGAGGAAGGGGGGTTGCTGGAATCCTTTCTTTACAGGAGATGTCTGAGTGGGCTTCTTATCTGTTATCTCTCCAGAGTCATCCTCCAGCCTCATCTAGCCAGTGAAAAACTTGGGTAAGAGGGTTTCAGTCTACTTCGCGCCCCTCAACAAGGCCAGGTGGGGAAGGGCTTAGACTTTGGAGCCTGGCAGATAAAAGATCTATTTTTGCCAGTGTGACTCCGAGCACGTTATTTAACCACTTTGACTGTCAGACACTTCCTCTGAGAAATAGAAATAACAAGATCCACCTATTGCCCAGGATGGAGGCTTCCAACGCTCAGCCTATGAGAGGCTAGCCCCTTCCCACCAGCAATCAAACTGGTAGCCTCTATCCAGCACCAACCTCTCTCTTTAATGTGCCTACCCTTGGCTTTGCCCCTTCCTCATTAAGTGTCTGAGGGAGACGGCTACCTGGCTTTTCTGGCTATCATGATAAACTCTGGGCACAAGATTCAGTACTCAAAGAGGTAATGTGCACCCTTGATACTTTAGGAATTTAAAGTTCCCTAACATGCAATAGTGGCACACGCCTTTAATGCCAGCACTCAGGAGGCAGAGGTAGGCAGATCTCTGAGTTCGAGGCCTGCCTGATCTACAAAGCAAATTCCCAAACACCCAAGACTACATCAAAGATACCCTTGTCTCTGCTCCCCTCAGGCCCCCACTCTCCACCAAGGCCCTAAAGTGTATGCATTTAAAGAAACAAAAAGCTATCCACTAGTCTCTGAGTATCAAACCCAGCAGTGAGTGGCCAACCTGGGTGAAGTTACACTAGCCTGGCCGTTACTTTCTCTGTCTCCTCAGCACTCGAGCTCCTCTTCTGATATGTCCCTGGGAATAGTTACTGCCCACAGATAAGGCTCCAAACTTCTGAAAAACCCACTACTTGGAAGCAGATTTGCAAGTGCTGCCACAAATTCTCTATACAAGGTGGGGCTTTAGAACTGCATTAACTGACAGCTTTGGCAAGATGCCTGCTACACTGTTCCCCATGCGTCACTTCCGTCGGTATCCCCAGACTCCATGCTATAGTCTGTGGCCAGGTGGCCAGGCTGCCTTGCCAATTTACCACAGGGTGGGTCTGGACTATTTTATTTTTCTGGCTGTTAAGAAGCTGTTCTTGACATCTGGAAGCAAGGTCTCTCTGAGAAGTTCAGCCCAGCAGCCAGCTGGAGTAACAGCTCTCCCCCCTCAAGGCCTGAGGTAAGGCTGCAGGGGAAGGGGGGCAGCATAGCTGCTTTACTGACACTCAAGCAGCTCCCCAGGCTCAGACTACAAATGAGGAGTCTCAG
This sequence comes from Apodemus sylvaticus, assembly GCF_947179515.1. Lineage (NCBI taxonomy): Eukaryota > Metazoa > Chordata > Mammalia > Rodentia > Muridae > Apodemus > Apodemus sylvaticus. The sequence goes on along the minus strand of NC_067481.1, from coordinate 35,192,638 downwards.
GCCCCACCCCCTGGGCCTACTGAACTTGAGTCTGCATGCTCCCCAGGTGATTTTATGCAAATTAAAATCGAAGAGGCACTGGTCTGGAAGAGTGACTCTCTCTGCAGTGACTCCCACATCAGAATCACTTAGGAAATAAATTTGAAAATGAGGCTGAGGTCCAGGTCCCATCCTCCAAATTGAGGGAGGTCTGGGATAGTGCTCTGGTGTCTGTGATGGGCCGTGAGGGCGAAGAAACTAAATGAATCATTTCTATTCTTCTGAAAACAACATAAACTTCAGTAATGTTTCTTTATTGGATAGAGGTCTTACTAGGTTGTTCAAGAGCTGCTGGGCTCAAGCAATCCCCCTGCCTCAACCTCTTGAAACCGAGACTGCAGACTGCACAAACCACCAAGGGTCAGGCTCACAGATATCTAGCAAACGGGTTGAATGGTCCTGGTCAGAGAGACACTTATGGGAGCAGTTTATGAACTGGTGAAGGGAGGCAGAGGAAAAACAAAATCAGGCAACAGTGGCAATATTTCCCCAACATTGCTTTTGAGAGCGCTTCCTCTGCAGCTCCAGGTCCTGGTGCAATACAGGTCTTGCAATACCTGACGACCTGAGTTCATTCCCTGGAACCCACACAGCAGAAAAGGAGAACAGATGCCTGAGAGTTGTCCTCTAATTTCCATACCCGTTCCACGGCACATGCATAGCAGCACACATACACAAATAAAGGTAATACTATAAATACGCCACTGAAGGGGGCAGGGGGAAGCTACGATGAGACCAAGCACCTCATCGACTTACTGCAAGTACCAGCAAACACAGCAGGTACGTCGAGCCCTTCATGTGAGACACAAGAGGTCATGGAGAGGATGAGGCTGGCTTCAAGTCATCACCTGCACCCCACTCCCAGTGCCTCACACCCCCACACTGTGCTCTCATGAGCCTGGACAAGCCAGCAGCCAAGTGAGCTCAAAAGACCTGTATTGCACCAGGACCTGGAGCTGCAGAGGAAGCGCTCTCAAAAGCAATGTTGGGGAAATATTGCCACTGTTGCCTGATTTTGTTGTTAAGAATGATGGAACTGGGTCATCTACTGATGCTCTTATGTCTGCATACTTAGAAGGCTTCGAAACAGAACTATAAAGACTCATTTACAAAGGAGAGAGAGAGAGGGGAGAGCGAGAGAAGAGAGAGAGTGAGCTTTCAGTGGATTTTGAACCCATTTGTTAAAAATATAAAAATGCAACACTTGATTAGTTTGCATGAAGACCTGATTGACGTCGGGGAAGATGGAAATTTACAAGCAGAGTCTCAACAGAATCCTTTGCATAATTGGAGGATGGGATTGGAAAATTAGTACCATGATTTAGTTAGCACAGTGAACGTGCTCTTCCCACTGGGATCTGTGAGCCTTGTGAGACAGTGTTTTTGTCAGTTATACTGGCTGAGAACCCAGTATCATGAGAAATGAGGCAAACCATGCTTGTAGCTGGATCACAAAGGGTTAAAGCCTCCCCTCCCCCACCCCAAACAGCCCAGCACAGTCTATCTTTGTCTCACTAAGAAAATATGACTTTAATTATTAATAAATGAAATTCTAACTATGGCTCTTTGCAAATGTATCCTATTAAATTCCTATTTTGGTAGGACTAATAATATATGAGCTGAATTAACATAGTAGTACCTGTATATTATATTTATGGAAAATTAAGTAAGATAGATGGGAGATACATGCTCTTTTTTTTTAAAAAAATGATTCATTTATTTTTATTTCATGCATGTAAGTGTTTGCCTGCAAGGATGCATGTGTACCATGCGTGTGCCTGGTGCCCACGGAAACCAGAAGAGGGAGGGTATCAGATCCTATGGATCCGGAGTTACAGAGGGGTATGAACTGCCATGACCAAGGAGAAGCCTTTAGAAAAAAGACTCAAGGGAGCCAAGAATCAGTCTATCCTGGAGTCCCTGGCCCCCTGAGCTGAGCAGTACCAAGTACTCAGAAGCACTGGGGGGAGGGGACTGCCCTTGTAACTGAGTGATCCCCCTCCTCCTGAACACTAACAGCAATGCTACCTGCACTCTGATCTGCAATAAATTTTTCATAGCATTGTATCTTCATTAAAATTTTATTCTATTAGCATTCTGAATCCAAACCACTAAGTACATAATTGCTAAAACATGTGTTAAGCGCTGACTTACGAAATGCCGGCTTTATCATATTGTTAATTAACAGAAAGTAGGATTAATACATTCACAGATCATTAGAAGCTTTCAGTTCAGTTTCACCAGCTCTTCAGTGGGGTGGGGGTGGCTGTCAGTGGGCAACCCCGAGACTTTAGATCAAGGGCAGAATTGTTTTCTGGGCCTGACCCTCGGCCCTTCTGTGGATCCGGAGGATGCTGGGAAGAAAGCTGAGGCAGTGACTCAGGCTTGTTCTCACTCAAGAAAACGTTTCTGAGACCTGGTTCCAAAAGCCCATGCAGAAGGAAGGGGGTGATTGGAAGGGAAAGTGCATTTCTTTAAGGAAAGGTGATGAGATGCTGTGGACTGGAAGAACTGAGGCTCAAATCTGAGAATGTGCTAGAAATCTGGTAGTGCTGTGCACTGGCTGTGTGATTTGGGGCAAGCCATTAACCTCCCTAACCCTGCTTCCCCACCTGTGAAATAGGAATCAAGATGCCGACCTCACAGGGCTGGCTTGCGGATTAAATGATAACTCGAGCTCCTGTTATCACGCTGGGGAGAGGCTGCTGGTCCTTTGTGAGGATTCGGTACCTGACACTGCTTGAAAGAAGTGGCTGCTAGCTGAGACTGGAAAATACCTCAGCTAGGGGATGTAGCTCAACTGTAGAGTGCTTGCTTAACAGTACAAAGCCTCTGGTTTGATTCCCCAGCACCACATAAAACTGGGTGTGCACTGGGTATTGTGGCACAAGCCTTTAATTCCAGCATTCCAGAGGCAGAGGTGGGGGGATCTCCAGAAGCTCAGGACCAGCCTGGTCTACACAGCACACTCCATTCTACTCCATCCTGGGCTATACACAGTGAGAAACAAACACCAAAATAACTCCCACAGCTCCCAAGCAGTGCTGGCTGTGTTGGTATGGGCTGTACCCCTGGGGTGACAAAGCCTTGTGTTTTGGACTCACCTTGTTGTTCCTAGAGAAACCTGTCACTAGACCTCAAAGCCTCTGCCTACTCTGTCCTGGGAATCACAGGTGTCTAGGCACGAAACAGACTAAATGTCATCTCTGTTGTAGCCATCCAAATTGTTTTAACCCGACCCAACGGTAGTGCCCCAAACTCTTCCCTTTTCATAACAAGGCAGGCATCCTGACTGGGCAACAACCAAGAGAGCAGTAGAAGCCATGGCTAGACGAGCCACGGCAGGCTGAGGTAGACAAAGGGCCAGGCGTGGAATCCAAGCCCCATCTGGGGTTTCTGGAAGCAGGGGGCTAAGACAAATACTGAAAATGGGCCTTAGGTCAAGGGGTCTGGTAAAGCCCTGGGTCAGAAAGAGAAAGGCAGTCTGCCAGGAAAACGCTAATAGATTAGTGCTTCCTTCCCTGAGCCTTGTGAGATGTGTAGAGGCAGGGACCGTGACAACTACCACGGTGACAGCAAAATGTAAAGTAAAGGCAATGGTAAATACAGAGTTGTAAAGACAGACTAGACTGACTTCTGCCAGGCCCAAGGGAAAAGACAGAGAAGACACCTGGCTGCAGGCCTTCTGCATGTGGGATATTTTGGTTGAGTCTTATTTTTATTTTGGGTGTGTTTTGCTTGCATGTATGTCTGTACACCTGGTGTGTGGAGCGCCTTGAAGGACAGCAGAGGGTGGTATGTAACTCCTGTCATCAGAGTTTCAGAGGGTAGAGAGTTAGGAATCAATCCTGGGTCCTCTAGAAGATCAGCCAGTGCTCTAGCACTGAGCTATCTCTCTACCCCTGTATGTGTGTTTTTATTTGGGGATCTGCGACTGCCAAAAGCACCTCCCTCTACCCTTGGCCCCATGCTAGGGCCTGAACACACTAGGTATGTGCTCTATAGCTATGCTCCCAGCCAAAGAGCTAGCTCCTCCATTTGTAGGAAAAGTTATAAGGGGCAGAAGCCTGGGTTTTGTGTTCAGAGGAGGCATTTTAGTCTGGATTTGAAATGGTTGCCAAAGGCTTTGATTTGTATGTTTGTCCACAGCTTGTGGTCCTTCTGTGATAGCCATTGGGTCTATTGTGGTGAAAGGCCTGGTTGCTTACTAGGGCTGGACCTCTAAGGGTCACCTGCCCCTAGCTCCAGCTACCTCTGTCATCTTAATTCTGCCCACTGTCATGGGAGCAAGATTCTCCCACCGCTGTATACTAAGTGAGATCTCAGCACATCTAGGACTACAAAATCCCTCTGAAGCTGTTGAGTCAAAATAAAACTTGTCCTGCTTACGTTATTTCCCATTTCTGTCAGGTGTTTAGTTACGGTGAGGAGAGAAGCTGTGATTGGAGGGTTAGAGCTCTCAGGCTCACAAACCAGCAGCCTCTATTTTCTTGTCCACAAGATGGAGGGTTCTGCTCTGTACGGCTACAGAAGGGTCACCTGCGCTGGCACACACAGAGCTTGACGCAGTTCCCAGCCCTCTTCATACGCTGCCCCTTCCATCCCTCTCTGGAGATCTGTTGCCCTGATACACTGCCTTGAAGAAATTATTTCATCATTTGGCCCAGTGGGAGAAGAGTTCCAGAAAACAGCTACCTTCCCCAGGGAGGGACTTAAAGTTCTCAAGATTGGGACAACGCCTTCTTCTCCACCAAATGGGAACTGAGCAGACTAGAGACAAGGGTCCTGATGGCTGGCATGGCGTAGGAGAGGCTAAGGGCCAGGTGTGACAGCAAGGCCTGACCTTCTGCCAGGAGCCACCACCTCCTCCCATCTTCCACAGGAATGGTCTGTTCCAGAGTCCTCAGAGCTCTCAGTCAGGGGACAACAGAGCTTACCCTGACTTGAAAGTCACAGCATACAGTGAAGCCATGGTGTGGCCATTTGGCCTGCCTGGCCTTAGAGGCTAGTAACTTCAATTTATTTGTGTCTGGGGCCTTAAGGAACCTCAGCTGTCATCCTTCCCTTAGTTTATTACCAAATTTCTAAAATATTACATTCTTTATTATATCCAAATTCACTTTATTGCACTTGACAATACAGATAATCACATACCATATGGTCTAATGTTTTCAAACCAATGCATGTTGACAGCAGTTTTTATTCATGATGCATAATTCCATCCCGAGCGCACAATGAGGCATCTGAGTACCCAGCCTGGTGGTAAGACTTATGCCTAATAACAGATTAACAACATGTGAGTTTCCCAGACACCGGCCCCTCCCTAGCCATTCTCTTCTTACAAAGGGGCTGATATACCTGAGCTGAGGAGGCTGGCTGATGGGAGGAGGGGGAGAGAAAAACGAAGGGAGGGGCAAGAGGTGGCCACCACCCACCCACCATTCCCAGAGGGCTTCTAATGAGTTGTTATTGTTCCACGCTTATGAAACTTGATATTAAAAAGAGGACTTGGTCTGGTGCCAAGCAGCCAGGCAACTAAACACAGCAGCCCACGCTGCCGGCCCCTGAAAACACACAGCACGATATGCCCAAAGCTCTCATTAGGGGTCTATCTTGTTTTGACTCTTGCCTTGCTACAAGCAAATATTCGTTTCTCCTCTACCTTGGGGAGACTCTCCTCCCTCTCACCCCACCCTGGGCATCCCTTCAGTTCTCAAATCAGCGCTGAGCTTTCTGGTAAAATGAGCACAGTTGAGGTTGACACCTAGTCTCAGCATTTCGGCTCTCCCTCAGAAAGGCCAGGCTGCCAGAACCAAGGCGGAGCTTCCTCCGTGGCATCCCGGTGCTGGGAGTGGCCGGAGCAAGGAGAGGTTAAGGCATCCATGACCCTATGGCTGGCTTTGGAGAGGTGCCTTGAACAAACAATGCATGTCACACATCCCCTAAGTAGGCACTTTCATTTGCTTCAGAGAAGCACTCAAACAACTGTAAACCCATTAGGTCACGTCAAACATGGTGAGAAAGAACTCCGGGGCTGTCACCAGCAGAGAATCAACTCCGATTTATAGATTTGCAAAGCTTTAATATATAGAATTCGTCTCTTTCCCACCTCCACCCCCGACGATGGATGAGGGGACCTCGAGTGGTGCTGGAGGTGGTGACAACAGCAGCCCACCGCTCAGTGGCAGACAGATTGGAGTTGTGCAATTATTCTCCTGGATGACAGGACTTCTGGACAGGGCGAAGGATGCTGAGAGGAAAGCTAGGACTTCACTTTGCCCAGCGCTTGGTTGTTTTTCCAAAGTTCAGTCAGGCAGTGAGTTGGAAGGCAGAAAAGAAACCAAGAGGCCCTGGACAGGAGCCCCACAGGACCAAGATGAGGCTGGCGCTGAGGATGCGGGCTCACTGAGGTGAGGAAGGGCAGAGGCAGTTTAAGCTTTCACTCTTTCACAAGGAAAGCCCAACTTTCCTTCTGGGCTTCCACTCCTACTCTTAGGCACCTGTTCTCTGTTTCTTAAACACCTCCAGCTGTATCACAGGATCTGGGAATAGTTTTGCTATGTTCTTATCTCTTACTTGTATATCACATATCAAGTATGGCAGTAAATACTTGATAACTAAGTGAGTATCTACTACAGAGATCAGAACTTAAAAGACGTAATTTCATTTTTTTAAAAAAAAATCTGCCTGAAACATTGAGATGGTTGGAGCCGGGTTGGGCTTTTCTGACACAAGGTCTACCTGGCCTCTGCAGGGTTCGCCTTGGCCCCACCTCCTCCCTGTCTGAGCTCTCTCTTCTCGTCTCGTCTCGTCTCGTCTCGTCTCGTCTCGTCTCGTCTCGTCTCTTCTCTTCTCTTCTCTTCTCTTCTCTTCTCTTCTCTTCTCTTCTCTTCTCTTCTCTTCTCTTCTTCACACTACTAAGGAACGAGATGGGAACCCCTCACCACTCTTCAAAGATGGCTTGCTGAAGAGTTGCCTGTTTTGAAGCCCAAGGACATTCTTTATGCCTAGACTCACTCAGTCTTGGTCACCTCACTCACAGCCACCTAGAGTCCAAGCAGCAGTTTCCGGGGTCCCCTCCTGGGGTGGTCTCTCAAGATCCGATGTTGCCAGAGCTTTCTCTTTTCTAGTCTGCTCTGGCTTCTCTCAGTCTGTCTTTGATAATGCTATCCTTGCCCGTCTCAAGTGGTTTTCTGTGTCACTGTCCCCCTTAACCTGGAATGGGCAATGACAGTCCACATGGGACCTGAGCAATATGGAGCAGCAGACGCTAACTGGACATCGCCTTACACAATCCCTGGGGCTCTTTTGGCAGATCCGTCATCAAGCACAATGCTCAAAGAAAACGGAATCTGCTGGAACTCAGGGCATCGTGCAGACCATCAATGTACTTTCAGGCTGGCCAGCCTGTATTTGTTTATCTCTTTGCAGTATAAACACTGGCTGTAACCTGATTATAAAAACAATGCTCAATCTGGCCTTAGAAAAGATGAAATGTGTTTATTCCTATACTAAACATTAATTAATAAACATTGGGCATCTATGATGTGGAAGAGACTTGCCTAAGCTATTGAGGTTACGATGGAGAAGATCCAGCCTCTGCCTCCTCGGCTGAAAGATGGGCCCTACATGACGTGTATGAGCACGAAGTCTGTGTGTTGTCTGTCAGCCTGGCTCACCACCACACCAACGCCTCATCAGTGCAGCCTCCAGCAGGAGGACCGGCTTTGGAAGATGAGCTCTAGTCCGTTATCTTTTCCTTACACATGGATTTTCTTTTCAAATAGCAAGTCAGTTATGAGCAAAGACATCTAGGAACAGAATGTCTTAAGAGTTTCCAATGCTATGATACAATATTCAAAAGCAACTGGGGGAGGAAAGGGTTTACTTCGGTTTACAGCTTCTAGGCCATCATCTAAGAGGTCAGGCAGGAACCTGGAGGCAGGAACTAAAGCAGAGGCCATGGAGGGATACTGCTTATGGTTTGCATTCTTCTTCTTTTTAGAGATTTATTTATTTTATCTGTATGAAGTACACTGTCGCTGTCTTCAGACACACCAGAAGAGAGCATCGGATCTCATTACAGATGGTTGTGAGCCACCATGTGGTTGCTGGGAACTGAAGTCAGGACCTCTGAAAGAGTAGTGAGTGCTCCTAACCACTGAGCCATCTCTCCAGCCCCTATGTTTTACATTCTTATGATCGCAGAACCAACTGCCCAAGGGTGACAACACCCACAATGGGCTGGGCCTTCCCACATCCATCAATCTTTAATTTAAAAAAGAAAGAAAATGTTTCATAGGCTTGACAACAGGACAGTCTAGTGGGGGGGGGGGATTATCTCAATTTCGGTTCCCTCTTCCCAAATGACTTTAGCTTGTGTAAAGTCTACATAAAGCTAGGTAGTGCATCACAAACTTGAGATTAAGACAAGGAGGCCCAGGCTGCTTCTACAGTCTCACAATGACTTTCCTCAACTTCTACCCTGAGCCTCATCTGGAGGACAGAGTCTGCTTAGCTGAAGACGTGAAGACACAGAAGGGTAAGAGACTCTGGGGACAGAAAGAAGAGGAAGGAAGTCAACTTTGGGACCCTGGGCCTAGCCACATAGAGCCATTTCCCCTCTCTGGAAAGCTCACGGCAAAGGCTGTGTAAGCATCCACATCTCCCTGGGCACCAGCGGCTGGGAAGGGCTATGGGCGGTGACTGAAAAGCTGAGACTGGGCAAGTGTGGCTGGCAGCTCCAACTCAACACTGGACAGAGCCAAGTCAAATTTGGTTTTTGTCACTTCTACCAACAAGACAGAATATTTCAGCCTTTAGGGCAATGGCACCACAGAAACCACAAATCAGACAAAGCTCTGACCTCCCTCTCTAGGTCTCTCCACAAATGTGCTTTAGGCTGCCATGGAAGAGACAGGGTGTGGGAAGACATCCAGGGCAGGCGTCTACTGCTTGGCTCTTTTTTAAAAACAAACAAATAAACAAACAAACAAAACAAAGACCAGAATGCAACATCCCTGTCCCTAAATCCTGGGGACACCTGCTACCTAATACTATGACTAACTCATACTATGGCCACCTCATACTATGGCTACCTCTACCTCATACTATGACTACCTCATACTATGGCTACCTCATACTATGGCCACCTCATACTATGGCTACCTCATACTATGGCTACCTCATACTACGGCTACCTCTACCTCATACTATGACTACCTCATACTATGGCTACCTCATACTATGGCCACCTCATACTATGGCTACCTCATACTATGGCTACCTCATACTATGGCTACCTCATACTATGACCACCTCAAGCTTTGTTGTACTCGGGACCTCCCTCCACCAGGCAGAAGCCTTGTGCTGTCCTAGTGTTACCTGTTACTGGGGTGATACCAATATTGTGCCCCATATGTAGCACATTCTGTCTTTCTTTCCCAGATGACAGCACTCCATGAGGCAGAGAATGGCCCTTAGTGTGCAGAGCAGAATAGCATTCCTAACCAAGGGTTTGTGTGCAAGTCCACAGCTAGCCTCTTTGCCCAGTGCCTGCCCTTCTGAAGAATGGGATTCCAAACATCCAGGGATCTGTGCTACAGACTCTCAAGGCCCATCCAGCACAGTTTCCTGCAACCCAGAAGGTCAGATGGACACACTTATGTGATTTCATTGGTTTGCAAAAGGATATAACCATAACCTAACCTTGACGGCAGAGAGGCTAGCAGCAGCAGAGCGTTCAGCAAAGGCTGGGGAGACACCGGGAGTTTAAGGAATGCCTTGGTCATCCATGTCCCCCAGTGAACCAGCAGCATGGCTGGGCTCAGACAGAAGGAAATAGAAGGACATCAGCAGCACACAGCACATCTTCCACAGCAAGTCACACTCCATCTTTACATATTCATGATTGCTAATCCTGCCAGCCTGCCCTCAGGGCAGGCAATGTTATTTCATTTGGACAAACAAGGAATAGGAATACTGGGCAAAGTGAAGCCCACTTGCCCTGAGGGTTCTCTCCAGAACTGAGTGGCAGAGCTGGGATGCAAGCCCAGCCCTCTGTGTGCCAACCAATGTTTCCCTCTCCACTAGCTCTAAGAAGAGCAACCAGAAAACTTAGTACCATCACAGGCCTGCACAATTTACCACACAGTGAAGGTCAAGTAACCTGAAGGATTATCCCTGTGGGTCAATGTCAGGCCTAAAATGCTCTAAGGGTCCAAAGCATTAGTTCTCAACCTATGGGTCAAAATCCATTGGTGTGTGTATGAGTTGAATGACTCTTCCATGGGAGTCTCCTGAGACCATCGGAAAACAAAGATATCTACTTTATCATTTATAACAGTAGCAAAACTATAGTTATGAAGTAGCAATGAAAATAGTTTATGTTTGGGGGTCACCACAACACGAGGAACCGTGTTTTAAAGGGTTGTAGCATTAGGAAGGTTGTGAACCACTGGTCTAGAGTGTGTGCACACACCAATTCTCTAGTCCCACTACCCTGGGCTACATCATCTCAGAGTAGCTCACAGGTTTTCCACGGGGTCAACACTGTTAAAACCATGGGTCGAGATTTTAGTCCGCATGGTTCACAGCTGAATTCCCTGTTACTAGAACTTGCACTCAATAAAAAAATTGTCAAATGCATGAATGAATCTGAAAAATGGGAATCCCAGTGATACCTCCCCCCATGTGTCTTATTAATAACACGGTGTAGTAAGTCATCTTGCACAAAGCACCATGCAGCAGAAAGGATCAATACTCAGAAATTGCTGGTTATCAATACCATTATGACTTATTGTCATACCATTATTGCTTCACAAGGTCATCATAAAGAACTGCACATTTGTAAGGTACAAAAGCAAACTGGTACCTTTACACTATCCAGTACAAAGGACAGACAAGACAGCCATCTCCAGGAACACGGTGAAGCCCAGTAGAGGGACCCCACAATGCTGGCCCCATCTTTCCATTGGATACACATATGGATTCTTTCCCACAGACACAAGTGATCAGGATCACTGTGCCCATCTGGGACTCTCAGGCTAAAGTGCTAGGCATGTCCTCACTCGCAAGGCAATTCCAGTGAGAAGGCCTCTAACCACTGCACAGTCACCCAGTGCCTAACAAAGCAACCTCTGTCATCCCGCCAGAGTAGCAACAAATACAGAGGAGCTTGACAACAGAAACCTAAATCAGATTCCTCTAAATCAGGACGGCAAGGGAACAGGTGCTGCCCAAATGTGGCGCCACAGTGACGTGTTGAGATCGTCTCTGGGTTCCACAAGCTGGCAGACAGGCTGGGAATGGGACAAGAAAGGGTTTTTTGTGTTGGAGGTTTCATGCCCCCCCCTCCCCCAGCTAGCCTCCTTAGATTCAATCAATACTGGCTTAACACCTGAGGCTGAATCAACCATGCCTCAAGGTGACAAAATGAGCAGAGATTAGCCAGGACGGAAGAGCTAATTCCCCGCAGCTTTCTCTAAGGATGTGGGTCACTTAGAGCCTTGGAGCTAGAGCTCCGAGGCTGTGTCCTACAAAAACTAGCGAAAAGCAGCTAAGGAATGGGGAGCGCAAAGTGGGCTCTACAAATTCCTCTTCTTCTAGAGGCTTCTATGTCAGGTCTTTGCTCTTTCCAAGTTTGCTGGTGCCAAACACCATCTTGCTTAAGCAGACTCACCATTTTTTCTGGAGCAGGGTGAGGCTCAAAATAATTCTCACAGTCAGACTTACTGGGACCTAAATAGCTTTGCTGATTAAACCTTTGGATCCTCATCCCGACCTGTGACATTCCTCCAAGGTGGCGCCAAATCCTTCCCTGGTTCCCAGCAGGCTCTGGCCTGTGGGGTGGATCTGAGCACACACCTGCTAGGGTCACCTGACTTTGCCCGCCCCGCCTCATATCTACTCCTTGCTTCTGCTGATGAGCATTTCAGATATGGACTCAGAGAGAAAAGAGCACGTGTCCAAATGGGGGCTGGGGAATAAGGGTAGCTTGGGTGGTCGGGATGACAGGAAGGGACACAAGTGTTTGGAAGGACAGGCTTACATCCCTCCTGATTTCGAAGGGCTCGAGGCTCACTGTGGAGTGAGTATGGATTTTCCCATCTGGCATAAGCTGCCCACCTGTCCAGCTGGAAATGGAGAGCAAAAGAACTGGCGACTATCTGGATTTACTCTTGATGTGTCATTATTATAATTACTGTTATTATTCTACTGCAGTCTTTTCAAAACCATTCCCATAGGTTATTTCACTGTCCCTTGCCAGTCATCCAATGAGGGACTTTGGAAGGGATTATTGGCCCCTATGTCAAGCCAAAGGGAAACAGAGGAACAGTGTGGAAGCCCCCTGACCTTGATCACAGAGTGAATCAAATGACAAGGGCCAGAGGAGTCGTCCCTGCTTACCAGGTCTTCAGAATCCAGAGGAGAAAGTGGATCTGCCACCTGCCAGAAGTGGGCCTGCAGGGAGGCTGCTCCACACCTGGTCCCTTTGCTTGGAAGCCCTGCACTGGGCCCGACTCAACCAAACACAGCTCTGGGCTTCACTGTGGCACAGCAAGACACTTAAAGCTTGGGTTTTGCCCAAATCTGCGGACAGTGAAGCAACTGATGCCCAACTGATTGCTCAGCAAAGCACTGGGAAGAAGCTGACCTCCACCAACCCTCAGACACTAGACCCCAAGATGAGTTCATGGGGACCCCCCCTCCCAGTGACCATCTATCAGGTACAGGTAGAGACATGACACAACAGTACACATCTCTCTGCTTACTGCCGAACTCAGGCAGCACCCAAGGAAGTGTGGGCATTCTGAATTCTCCCCTTTGTAACAAGTAGCTTGCTGTTCGGATAAATAGTTTAAATAGGCACTATGACCTTCTCACGGAGTGAGCTGTGATAAATTCCCAGGCTAGCAGAAATCTGAGACTGAGGGCCAAAAGAAGGGGGAGAGGCGGGCAGGAGAAGGCAGAGGCACGATTGGGTCTCTAGAACTATCCTCAGTCACCATGGCTCCTGGCAAAGCTTTGGAAGACTCAAATGATTAAGGTGCAGACTTGAATCCACCAGAGAAGCCTCTTGTCATAGCTTGGAGAATTTTTCTGCTTAAAAAAAAAAAAAAAGAGCACACTGTTCAAGGTAATCGCTCTCATATATCCTGATATATCAAAGACTTCAGGGGAGGAAAGATTACAAAGGCCCCCCAGGCCCCCCTCGGAGATGGCCGTGATGTGTAAGGCTGGGCCTGGGAATTGATATTCTTTAAGAGTCCTCAGGTGATTCTAATTCTAATGTGATTCACAGTGTGTATAAATTTTATAGCTTTCTTCATGCAATATTATGTCATCACCATTTCACATGTCATTTAAAAACTCTCTGTAAACATCATTTTAATGGATGTGTAATAATCCATCATATGAACGCCCTGTAATTTCCTTTCAGTTTGCTTTTGTAAGTGTTCTCCTGGGCGTGCTTGCTCTCACAGGGCTCCGCTCCTACGCCGACTTAAGGTCTTTATCTATCCAGACAGGTCTGTTTCCCAAGCCTTTCCCTGACTCCTCCAGAGGTCGGCCACCCATGGACTCCCGTTGCACTTACTTGGGGATTAAGAATGGCTGGTCTCCTGCTGGTTCTCCTCCCTGGACTTATTTCCTGACTGAGGAACTCAGATACTTCTGCTGGGGACTGGAGGGGTGGGGCAGGAGACAGGGGGAAAGCCACTGTGGCCCCATTCACCTAGAATGAACTGATGGGGGAAGATGAGCCCTGTAGGAATTTATTCAAACTCCTTGTTTTGAGATTCTCATGTAGTTTTTCAGGAAGCTCACTGGCTATGGACAGTTATCTAATTAAAAGGCCATTCATTCTGAAGCTTATTTGGGATCAGAAATTAGGTCAGGAGTAGCTTCCTTATTCTTCTATACCAGCTCCTTCCTTCCTCTTGTGCCTTCTAAGCAGTGTGTGTGTGTGTGTGTGTGTGTGTGTGTGTGTGTGTGTGTGAGATAGATAGATAGAGAGAGAGAGAGTGAGAGAAAATGCCCATTTCTATGTGCATGTGGGTATATGTGTACATATATGTGTGTGCATGTGGAGGCCAGAGGTTGTTATCAAGTGTCTTCTTTTAACCACTCTCTACCTTATTTTTTGACGGAGCTCACTAATTCAGCTGGGCGGCCTGTCCAGCTAGCTCCAGGAATCTGCCGGCCTGTCTCTCCAGTGTTGGGATTTGCAGACACGAGCTGCCATGCTCAGCTTGTGTTAGGTGCAGGGGGTAGAAACTCAGGCCCTTGTGATTGAACAGGGTTTTTACTAAGCCCCCCTTTAGTCGAAGTGTCTTAGAAAAAACCCAGTATCTCCAGAAATTGGGGGTGGGGGGACTTCACAGTGCAGGCTTGTAAGGTGTTTTGAAACTTCAAGTTCATTTCTAGAAATTCAAATCAGGTGGGTCAGGTCTTGTACAGGGTCACTGGAGGTCACTGGAGGGATTCTCTCAACTCTGTTCTACAGAGAAAGCCCGACTTTCAGATGATCCACCAGCAAAACAACCACCCAAGACTCAGACTGGGCCAGAGACACTCTTTCCACATCTTCTCTCCAGATGTTCTAGGAGGGAGCAAACACCTGGAGAGCAGACACTTCCAACAAGCTGCTACTTGTCATCGGGGAACTATCACATGAGGCCTCGCCATTTCCCATCTGGGAACATCTGGCCAGCCCATGACCAGAAGCACATACTTGTAGTTACCAACATGCTTGTCGGCTCCAGCCATGCTCAGCCCCCTGAACCTGGCCCTCCCTCCTCTAATCCTCCACTCCACCTCACTTACCCCCTCATCCGAGCCCTGTGGAGCTTTACTGCCAAGCAGATACTTCACCGACCCACGGGCTCCAAGGCATATGGCCAGAAAAAAAAAAAAGAAAGAAAGGGGTCCAGGAGGGGTTTTAAAAGAGGCTGCAGCATGTGACAGTCTTCAGGGGCCCGAGATCACTCTGTGGATGTCCCCCTCAGTGCCTCTTTTCACTAGCCAGGCCCGGGTGTGCTCATTTCTAGCTTGTGACCCTTTTCTCTCGCCAATAAACACCATCACAGCTCTCTAGCGTCCCAGAGGTCCGCCTTGGTGTAAAGTTTGCCATTTCCCACTCTGCAGGCCCTATGATAAGTCTATGGCAGCACCTTCCTCCTCTCGGGAAGAAGAGAGATCGGTGGCTGTACTTAGGTGTCAACTGTTAGGAGCTGGGCCTTCAGAAGCCACTAAGAAAGTTCTAGAGTCAGAAGGATGCAATTACTTTCTACTTTGAGCGTGTGCGGGGTGGGGGTTGGGTCCTGTCTTCTATAGACTTCGTATCTTGAGTCAGTAAGAGGCATGGCAATCTTTGCTATTGAGAGAGAGAGAGAGAGAGAGAGAGAGAGAGAGAGAGAGAGAGAGAGAGAGAGTGAGAGAGAGATTTGGGAGCTGGAAAGGGTCAGCTACTGGATGATGCAAGGACAAATGTCTACTAGGGGCGGAGGGGGAGGTCTTCTCTAGATCCCAATCTTGGGTCACTGTTTCGTATCATCACAGATCATTCCAACACACATTCACACAACAGCTCTAGCACACTTAGCTTTTATACAGCTTTCCCTCCCGACTCCCAGGCAGCCACCATGTTCTCACCCCCTGCCCAGAAGCCTGGTGGGCCTCTGTTGACTCCTCGCCCAGGCTCCCGCCACCTTTCAGCTTGTCTGCCACGTGCAGACATGATAACAGAAAATAGTTTCTGGAGGTAAGCTGAGGTCCCAACCGCAGAGACACCACTCAGGGGAAGTAACTGACTCTGGATACGCACTCTGCCTTCAGCCATAAGACAGGGCCCTGACATACCTCTGTGGGGATACCGCAGGAACTCAGGAAGGGTATTTAATGAAATGTGACGTCTTCATCAAGGTGCCCCAGGGACATCTAGATCCTCCTCCCCCTTCCCATGTCTTGCTCCAACTAGACAGACAGGCTGCCCAAGGACCAATTCATTCTGCCCTTCTTTGGGGACAGGTAAGCAGATCACCTCTCAGGCAACAGCTTCATCCATTAGGAAGACACCCAACCTCCCAGCGGCTCAGCCAGCCTCAGAAGGAGAGCTGCCATTCTGTCACCTCTGGGCACAGCCCTGTTGCATGAGGCGAACAAGTCATGCTCAAGAGAGCGGACTGGCGGTTGCTGGTTAACTGCCTGTTAAGGCAGCTGCACTTTACAGTAACCCAGCATGGACAATATTATGAATGACACTCGCAAGCTGCCAGCCTGGGGACTCATTACAGTCAAGGTACAACATGGCGGCCTGCCAAGCCCCCGGCTTTCACACTCGCTATGCCAGAACATCCACACACAATTTAATTGCATTATAATTTCAAAAGTGCTTTTCAAACTGGAAAAAGGCATTCACTGATTAACCATCGAAGAGCAAAATTGTTTATGAAATTGAATACAAAAAGCTACAGAAATGTAATTGGGTCGTTCTAGCACCTAATTTTCAAGCCATTTTCCCCACTTATTTAATCACGAGATACAAAAGGAGTGACTGAATTGACTTCATACTAATTAGATTACTCCCCGCGATACTCTGGGCTTGTATTCCAACTGGTTGATAGCAATGTTTTAAACGGGGACGGAAATGTCTTGGCGGCTTGACTGCAGGACAGAATGGATTGTTTGCAACAGACCCTTCCGTGTATTGACGAGAACCGAGCATTTGTCCACAACACCTCCCTGTGCCACACGAGCGTCCTCGGAGAGACATCCGCCCTCCTGGGTATCGATCAGAACAGTCCTCGGGTCCTTCTCTGTGCGCCCTGGAAGGATGGGTCTGAGCATGCCTCTTCTATTAAACACTGCCGCCTCCTCAGCAGGCGCGGCTGCTGCGCAGACAGGCAGAGAAAGCCACACTCCTAATTGGCTCTACGAGGCTCTCGGTGTGCCTCTGAACACTTTTTTCTTTCATTGTTCCATAAAACAGCTGCTGGCCACGACCAGATCGGTGGCAACCTCACCAGCAAGCCTGCTTCTGCTGAGTTCTCCTCTCCTTTCGGCCCCGAGCTGCGTGAACTGAGCAGAAGTCTCATCCCCTCAGTGCTGGAACAAATGAAACCGTTTTCAAAGCAAAGCTACGTTCTGTGTCCTGAAATGATACTTCAGCCCGGCCCAGGAAGACACAGTAGACACCTGGCCACAGTGCCTGTAGACACCTCCATCCAACTCAGGACACAAGGGGGACTGTGTTATACCCATCTGGAGATTTTTCTTTTGATGCATGGTTTCAGACTTTTCATAGCTTTTGCTTCTTCTTCATCTTTTTTTTTTTTTTGGTGGCTCATTTTAAATTTTATTAGGAGAAACATAATTGATTATATAATCAAATGTAAAATGTACATTATCAAGATATCTCAGCACTTCACAGGCCATTAATCAAGATATCTGGGGCTGTGCCAAGAGGAATTAACTTACACGGAGCCTCAAGTATGCCTTGCACTGCTGTGTTTGTTTCCACTGTCTAAGTGGGGCTTGGACCTGTGAATGGGGCCCATTCCTCAAGGACTAAAGATGCAGCTTCAAGTCTCAAGGTCCTCTGTGCCACTTCTCAATTTCTCCAGGCCAGAGAAAGCCCAGGAGGCCAGGCTACCTTGAACCCTATCTGGGAAGCTCCATCTTTACACTGCCCTGAAGTTCTTGAGTCTGCGAGGATACCTTTAGGGATCTGCCCAAGTGTCTCAGCAAGAAAGGCGAGCAGCTGAAGGGAGGAAAGGGGGTTTTTGCTTCCATTGGCTCATCATAAATTGCTACTCTCCCTGGGAAAGTAAACAGATGTTATTTTGGAGGCAACAGGGGTATCTCATGACTACAGCCAATTTTCACTAAACCCAGGGAGTCTGGGAGACAGGAGAATAGCAAGAAGGGGACATCTGTGTGAAATGCCACCCCCTCCCCCTGCTCCGGGGGACTAGGCAGATACAGTGTTCGCTGCTCTGCAGAGCCGCTCAAAAGGAATCCCACTTGCCTGCTCCCAGGGCCAGGCTATGAGGAGGGGGTCTAAAATAAAGTGTGACCCTGACATTGGGGAGCTCCTGTCCTTAGTGGGAGAGGAAGAAACAGTCCCAACACAAATCCAGCAAAGACCAAAGACGGGGTAGATGGGACAAAGGAAGGATGCAGGAGCAGAGGGGCTTCAGGCAGGTGGCCCCTTCCCATTGGTCCATCCGAGTGGCGGATGGGAAAGGAAGACTCCAGGTACCAGAGGGGTGGAAAGCGCAGTGGGAGGAAAGAGGGCAGTGTAAAGTTGAGAGACTCTTGAAGCATGATACCCAGAGGTAGGACAGGCGACATGACATGGCCCGAGAGCCTGGGCTGGGACAAGTGGTGCTGTTGGGAAGAAGGCTTGGAAGAGAATTATGAGACGCCATTAATGTCCTACCAATCCTACAGATAATGGGAAGCCCATCACGATCTCTTCCACTGTAAGAAGCATCCGAACCACATGGGTGCATACGCATTGAACCATACAAAAATGCCTAGGATGTAAATAAAGCGGGGTGGTATAGTCCAAAGCCAGGCTCCCTGGCTCAGGCCATCATGGACAGGCACTTGTGCAGTCTTTGCCAAGAACCACTCCTTGAGTCTTGAGGTCCTCACCCATCAGAGAGCAATTCTTCGAGGAGTAAATAAGGCTCACATTAAATGTGCATAAGGCACTTCAGACAGCACCTGGCACGGTGGGGTTCTCCCATCAACACTTGTTGTTAATGAAATCGCTGACACACACACACACACACACACACACACACACACACAGAGAGAGAGAGAGAGAGAGAGAGAGAGGTAAGTAACGACCCAAGGCATCATGACTGGCACCAAGGGGCATCTGCTTGGGGAAACAAGGCTGCACATGAGTGCAGACAAGAGAAAGAGCAGGGATCATGACAGTGCACAGAGTGCCAGGGAGGGGCCTGAATTAATAAGCACTTTCAGCATCAGTCACACATACACTGAACGAGACTCCCATTCTCCACATAAGGACCCACTGAAACCAAATACCACTCCTGGGCAGAAACCCAAACAATGCCCGTTCCATCCTACCACAAAGACACCTGCTCAACTATGCTCATGGTGGCTTTAATCGTCACAGTCAAAAACTGAAAACAACCTCGACGTCCTTCAACAAGGGAATGGATGAAGAAAATATGGCACACACTCACACAATGGAGTATTAACTCAGCTTTCAAAACAATGGCATCATGAAATTTGCAGGCAAATGGATGGAACTATCCTCAATAAGAGAGTACACCCGGTAGGAGCATCACCTCCCAAATCCCCTGGGACTCAACACAGAGTCTCCGCACCTATGGGGGGGGGGGTCAAGCTGTATAGAGGGATATGCACCTGGGGCTTCTGTTCTTGCCATCTTCCTGACCTTCAGTGCTTACTGGGGGTTTCCCATGAAGGCCCAGCAACCCTATATCTTCCCTACTGGGAGGAATCCACACATCTAGAAATGCCCTTGCTACAGGAAAAGAATCTAAGATCACAAATGTGAGGGACCTCAAGACAAGGCCACCACCATAGCAATTAGTAGTAGGAATCATGAGGTGCCCACTCCCACCCACGGTGACTTTCTGGACTGTCCCAGGCCACTGCCCATAAAAATGTTAGCTCCCGGAAAGTTCTTAATTACTTTTACACTTAAACCCAGCCAGCCATCTGTGTTCTCCTGTGGCAAGAGACCCACAAACATGAGGCACGCCCCTTGCACAGGTGGAAAGGACCAGTAGTAGGGCCACGAGAGCCTATGTGCCCTGAGACGACGATGAATCTATACAGGGAGACACTGGCAGAGGGGCTGCTCAGGAAGAATGTCCTGTCTGCTGCTGCGGTCAGGAAATGTGACACGCATCAGAGGAGACACCAGGCCCCTTCTGGCTTAGGTGGGATGTTCAGTGGAGCGTGTAACAGGCCAGACAATGAGATCTTTGCTGAATTCCTAACGACTGCATCCTCTGGAAGGGGATCAGGAGGATGGAAGCCACTGCCCCTGCAATCAGTAGGCCTGGTGTGTGTGTTTGTGCAAGTGTGTGCACATGCGCACAGACACACACACACACACACACACACACACACTCATGAGGGAGAGACAAAGAGGCAGAGAGATGGAGGGAGAGAAGGGGAAAACAGACTCTAATTACTAGGGACCATTACAGATATATTAAAGTTGGGAAGAACACAGGCAACATGTCATAGAAGAGAGGCCACTTGGGGCCTGCATCTGACCCTAAGGATTTATCAGTAGGTGATGGGCGAGGGAAAGACATCTTTCTTTAGTGGTGTAGCCACTAGTTAGGTACACAAGCTACTGTAACTAGTATAATGATATACACACACACCACACACACACACACACATACCACACACACACACACACACCACACACACACACACACACACATACACACACAGGGAGCTAGTAGCTAGAAGAGGAAAGGGAATAGCTGGGGGGGGGGGTGGAACACAAGTGAGGGTATTTATTTATATTAAAAGTATCATAATGAAACATATTTTGTATAGATGCTAATAAAACATTAAAAACAGGGGCCTTGCCCTCACAGCTTTGGGGAGACAAGCCCAACTAAGTGAACAGCCCCCCAAGTAATAGGGAGGAGGGGCAAAACCTTCTCTAAAAGCACAGGAGGAACAGTTATATCACTACATGGCAAAAGCCTGCGGGGCCCGCACGAACCTGGAGATTCTAGTATGAATCCGCACAGAATTCACCAACAAGGTTTACGTACCCATCAGGCAGGCTGAGGGTCTGCCTGTGCCTTCCAGCCAGCTCCAGGGTTAGCAGTGACTCCCTCGCATGCGTGGATGGTGGTGAAACAACAACACACGGATTTCCCCTCAACAGCAGCTTTATAAGAGATGCCTCTGCTTTACCCTCCGGAGAGCTGGCCTTTTACATACTTATGTATATAAAACAAGTCTTTAAAAAAAAGAGGAACACACATACGCAGTGTGTGTATGTGTGTGTGTGTGTGTGTGTGTGTGTGTGTGTGTGTGCGCGCACGTCTAAGAAAAGAACTAGAATTTGAACGCAGCTTTACTGGGCTCCAGAACTGCAAATTCAGATGATGAACGAACCAGCCCTCTCTGAGTATGAAGGTCCTGAACTTCAGACAAATTTTAGCCATAACATCCTTAACCTATACAGTTCTAATTAGAAATGCCACCAGACTCCTCTCTGGATAAAAGAGGTGATGTCAGAATGGTGACGTATGCCACCATTTTTCAGAATGCTAAGCACCGTGTGTGTGTGTGTGTGTGTGTGTGTCCCACTTTTTGTCCTCCCTTTGGGTTTCCTACCTCTTGGTGGCCTCCTACCCAGCCAGGGTTCTGGGGAACCCAGAGAGGTGTCTGGGCAAACAGTTATTCCTGCTGTATATTTGCTGCTTGGATGAAAGGTCAGGGGCAGGAGAGCTTCTGGCCCACAGGTGCCAGCACAGGTCATGTGAAATATCTCAGAACAAACAAACCGCAGATACAGAAACTGCATAAGCCAGGGAGGGAGGGCAGCTAGACCAGAGTACAGGTGGATGACAGCATCAAGCGCCACACCCATCCACCACCTCAGTGATACCCAGGTCCCCCACAATGGCGTGTCCTCACCTCACCTCGGGGTTCTGATTTCACTTGGTTTCTTCTATGTCATGGGGGGGAGGGGTGTCACTGTACTGTCACCGAATGGCAGGCAATATAAGAAAAAGGTTTCCATGCCTGATTCCCTAGATGTGCAAACCAGCCTGCCTAGATGCCTAGAGGATTCTCACGGGGGAAACTGAGGCACTGGTCTCACTGCCATTCTGTGTTTCATCAGCTGGGCGCCAGGGAAGTCACGTGTCCATCCAGCAAGGCAGTGGCTCTCAGCTGGCCTGGTAGACTGATGGGTCTCCTATCGTCCCACCCCACTTCCACAGCACAAGTAGTCTTGCCTCCTTCCTTGAAGCATTATTCACAGGGAATTGGGCACCAAAGACAACTTGCCAGGCAGGGCTGTATCTTCCATCATTTTTACTGAGACCTAGGTTAGGGTAAACTGTAGGCACTAGTGCTATTTTATAAACCCTCTTTCCTCAACTCACTCACTGACTCCAGGACACAGGGCCTGACAGCAGGACCCAAAAGGGAACCAATGATCTTTATTTATAGCTCCACATTGCTAACTGGGTTTTTACAAAGACAATTCTCAGGCCATTTATAGAGGGCTCGTTTTCCCTTGGAAGGCCATGTGGTGCCCAGAAATGGCAGTGCTGACTAGGTGTAATTATAGAGGTGGTGAATATGTCGACCATAGCTATGAGAACTTTCTCTCTGTCATCTAAGCGTGTCCTTTTCCCTTTGCTTAAATATTTTATCAGTTTTCATACCAGCAGAAGGCAAGCCCAACTGCCAGCAGTCACGGAACATAGGAGGGGACTCTGATAGGATACCCACTGTTATGCCCTTGACCTTCCTGACAAAGTACAGCATGAATAAGAGGGTGCTGAGGGCAGAGGGGGCTGCTGAGGGCAGAGGGGGCTGCTGCACGGGGTACCAGGGCCTGCATGGCAAGCCAGCTCTGGAATCATGATTACCTGCTGACTCAGCAAATACCTAGAAGAAATGTCCAGGAAAACTGACCAAAACTGTGGTCTGTGGGTGTTTCTACTTAATCTATGCAGGCAAGTGGGGTCTTGGCCAGCCTCTGAGATATCCTGTGAGTCCTCTGCTTCCCCCAACCAAATGGAGAGGGGTTCATGATTTAAAGGAAAAAAATAAGAACCCCAGGGCCTTGTCTTAGAGTGGATAGACCAGTCAAGAGCTGTGGGGACGGTAAGCCTGTGCTTGGGTGTACACCCTGCCAGGAGCAGAAAGCTACTTAGAAGTGAGCTGGCGGTGTTGATATTACTGAATTAATCCCCAAGCATGTTCATCTTAGGAGAGGTGGTGTCTTAGCCACAGCTCCACGATGATGCCTTGACAAAAGCCTCTGCCCCTGTTAGTTTTCTTTGTTGCTGTTTTTTTTTTTTTTTTTTTGGTTGTTGTTTATCCCTAATAATATATCTGATCTCAAAAGAGGCAACTCGAATTAATGCAGTTAGCAACTGTAACCCTCTTCCTAGAGCGGACATATGAGGGAAGTACAAGCTCCCCTCCCCTCCTCAGCCTGGCTCTGTTGAGGAAGAGGATGAGTTCCCAGCACCGTGGGCCTGAGTGATCTCATCTCTGCCTTCCCAGAACGATGACGCACAGGTGTGCTGTCTATTTACGCCTCTATTTCTTCACTCCTTGGGCAGAGATGGGGTATACTTCTGTAGAGCAGCCACCACACCCAAGGGTGCCCTCGACGCCACTCACCAAGTGATCCCTGACAGGACACTGCATCATTTCTAGTTCTCTTTTGTCCACCTAGGACACAGAAAGATCACTCACTTGCCAAGGTGGCCATGATGGTACACACACCCGCAACCACCAGTAAGGGCCGGCACGGTCCACGCGAGAATCAGGGAGGGGACATGTAGAAAGGAACTTGTGAGAACTAACATTTTTCTTGTGAGAACTATAAGCTAGGGTAACTGGACAGTGAAAAAACTTTGGGGATGATCAAGCTTCTCCAATAAATGGGTAAAGAAACAGGGCCCAGAGGTCCATCTTTCTACTACCAACTATACTGTAGGCTGAGCAGTAAAGGGTGTGCTTCAGGCTAGCTTGGGCTGTAAAAGGAATTCTAAATTCTTGCTAGCCTGTCTAAAAGACACACAAGGCAGGTATTGTATTTACAAGCTGTAAGCTTAGGTTGGGCAGGTTTTAGAGCTATTTTAACCTATGTTCCAGACGGATGGCCGTTGTTACTTGCTGTTTCTCCTGGTCATGAATGGCAGGAGAGGACCTAGTGTGTGCAAGGCCTTAGGTTTCACTCCCTAGTGTGGCCTGGGGAGGGAGGGAAAGAGAGCGAGAAAGGGGTGAACATCTCTGAAGGAAATGGTGTGAACGTCTTCCTCAGTGCGGCATGCCTCTGCACAGTTTTTCTCCTACTAGGGAAATGACTGAAGTGCACTTGATGTCCCTGGCCACTTGGTCAATTGGGAAATCAATCCCTCAGAGGCCATGTGCTCTTTGTCCCTGAGTCCAGTGACCAGGAGCCTGTGATGTCACACAATGCCCTCAGTTCCCTCCTGTTGGCAAGACAGAGGGTGGCACAGTGCCAAGTCCCCCAACTGTCCACCTCAAGGAAGATGTATTCTTGCATTTCTAACTGATGTCTCAAGGAAATAATTAGATGTCACTACTTCAACATTACATTACAACTTCCCCACAGATCTTAGAGGAAGGGGAAATGAGTTACGACGAGCACACCAAGCTAAATACAGTCCGTAATTGAAAAAGTGGCCAAGGAAATCAGGAGGGGGAAAGCAAGCAAGCCAGACCTAAACGGATTATCAATCATTTCCTTTTAGGGCAAGCTCCGCTGCAACTTAATCAATTGCTATTGCTTCTTGAATTCAATGAGAAAACTGATACCGTGGGGAGAAGGGGAAGGAATCCAATAAACAGCGTTTATCATTACATTCTTGATGGATGCTAGAGAATAAACCCCACTCAATTCTCGCCCAATTCCAAGTTTATCAACATAAAAGAAATTCACAAGCAACGAAACCCAGACAATGTGTTAGGGTGAACATTGAGGGCCAAGTGCAAGGCGTGATCTTTTCCACGTGGTCCTGACATAACAGTATTTAGCAGTCACGACACCAAATGGCAAGTCCAAGATTGGGCAACCTGTGCTAGCTATAGGGGAATGCAGGCGTCCAGGTAGGGTTCAAGGAGATGACTGTGTGTCCTTGGCATCTCCAAAGAAGGAAACACCTGTTGTCATAGCAAGCTGGTGGGTCTGAATTACTCATCCAGTTAGTAAGTAATTACCAAGCACCTACTACATCCCAAGGACTGGAGGTGGAAAGATAGAACATGATTCCTGCCCTTCAGGATTTACAGGAACCAGGGGGTTCAGAGTGAACAAAGATGGCAGAAAAGCCTGGTGGTATAGCAGGGGGGAGGGGCACACACCTTCAGGCTTTCAGGGGTTGACCCAAGGAGAGGGAGGGAAAGATTCAAAATTGAGAGACAGGCTGGTATTCAAGGAGCAACCGAAACACAGGCATGTGAAGAGGCAGCAGGGAGCCCAAGCTGGGTGCCTGCAGGATCTGAGAGTTATCTCTGAAAGAGAGGGCAGCCAGGAGGCAGGCTTGAGGGCAAAGTGACCTCCACAGCTGCAGGTTCTACCATGCGGGCAGATGCGAGATGCCACGGGGTGAATCTTTAGGTGAGGCCCAGCACTCTTGTCCCAGGAGGTGGGGGGTTCGGAAGCTCACACTAGCAAGCTCACTTCCACTTTAGGGGGCCTGCTCTTCATCCGCTGTGCACAGAACAAGCATGCACAGAAGCCCAAACCATCAGTGTTCAGACACAGCAGAGGGGGGCAGTCCCGAGAAGAGAATGACAATCACCTAGGCAACAGGGACAGGATAGATCAGAGTCTACACAAGTCAGGAGCAAGAGCCCAAGCTTGGGGGCACCACAGACACGTCTGGGTCCAAACCCCAGTAGTCTTAGTACCCACTAGACAGTTGCTTTAAGCTTTTGGTTACTCCACCTGGGAAACAGACACACCTGGACTGACCAGGGTGAGCATGCAGGTGATGTAAGGCAGACCAGGAGGCTCAGCCTGCTTCCCATACATCCAGGATGCTGTCTTCCAGCCAGGATGGAAGGCAGGTGCAGAACATTCTCTACTACCTTGCAACACCAAGCAGGCAGGCAAGAGAGCTTTCTCTTGCGCCCCAAGCGAGTGTGTGTGTGCACAGACTTATTGAGGAAGGGGAAGGTATCAAAGGAGGCAGAGCTCCGGCCTCATCAGAGCAACTGGCAGCAGATGCTGTCAGCTCTTAGCAACGATGTTGCTCGCTGTACTTGATGGAGGGTGACTTTGCAAGCAACAAGGCTCTCTAGCAATGCTCTGTAAAACTATAAATTCACTTTGAGAGTACCAAGTCTAATTACCTCGCCAAGACTCTTTGCATTTTTAAGAACCCCCCCCCTTTAAACTCTTGATCATAAGGACCCTTGTTAGCAATACTTGGTGTAGGTCTTGTTTCGCCTGTTGCCGTGGCAACAAAGCAATGTTTACCAGCCCTTCCAGGCTGGTACATCTTTATTAGCACCCGATCCCATGAGAAGCAGGAAGCAGTGCTGAGGTTTAAAGAGCATTAATCCCTTTAAGCTTTGCAAACCTCTCTAGTTAGGGAGCCCAGAAAGGGGGGAAATTGAGGTCTCTGCCATTTGCAGGGCCTCCTAAAGTCGTTAAGCCTACAAGAAGCACCAGATGGAAAAGAAAAAGAAAAAAAAACTTTATCTCTCTGGAGCTTCACTTTCAATTTCTTCTTCTCTTGAAAGAGACAAACTTGTGGGCTGCCTTTGCTTCACAAGAAAAGTTTCCAATCCGTTCATCACAGAAGGGCTGGCGGCTCTTTCCTCTCGGCCTGTCTGGCCAGGCTGCTCTCACCAGATAAATGTAACTTTCAAAGACAGTTATCTCTTGGCCAGGCAGAAGGGAAGGCTGAGCTGCCTGTATACCCTCCTCTCCGGCCCTCTGTGATGAGAACGGACAGATGATTGAGAGCGAAGATAGACTCTAGTGTATTTCAGGGGTCTTGGGAGGCGGGGAGAGGAAGAGAAAGCATAGGGGAGGGAGAGAGGGAGAGAGGGAGAGAGGGAGAGAGGGAGAGAGGGAGAGAGGGAAAGAGCGAGAGTGAGACAGAGGGGCGTATATATCTAACCTCAGAAAACAGCTTACGGCATTCCACCCGTATTTTTACCCTTTGCCTGTCTGGGAAGGGTTTTCAAAGTCAGCACCAGGGCCACAGTGGAAGTGGAAGGAGGAAACAGGTTCCTATTTCCCCTCCCACCACATCTCATTCATCTTTCATTGCAGAAAATCAAAAGCCAGCCAGGGAGTCCAGGAAGACCTGTGGCTGAAGTTTGAGAAAATTATGCAAGTGAAAGCCGACATACTAACTCCGCTTCGGCTTCCCAAACAGCTTTCAAAGGGGCAATCGTGAGCTGGCCGAGTCCCCGTGTCCTCGGAGGTCCTCAGCTCCAAACTCTCCGTCCAGTTCAATCATAGCTGCTTAGCTGAAGGGCACGGCCATTAGAAGCTGGCCTCGAGTGCGGGAGATGGGAGGGAAGGCGTGAACTGCCTCATGGCGGAAGGCCCCCATTTGCAACCATGTGGTTTCTGATCCTACCATTCGATATAATAACTACCTTCTATGATTTCCACTATTGCCAATGGGCCTACAAAATTGTTACAACAGTAGAAAAAAAACCCCAAAAACCAGACAAACCACCAATAAATCACTGAGACCCCTTCATTATTTTTTGGGGGGGTAGGGAGAGGAATGAGTTAAGAGTTCATCCAAAGTCAGTATGAGCCAGTCAAAAGGCAAGATACCCCAAGCTCCAAATTGTTCCAAATTGCTCGGCTTTCCTATACCACAAATCCTACAACCACGTGGTCACTGGGATGTTTCCTACAACCACATGGTCACTGGGATGATTCCACTGATGTTCCCACCTGCTTCCTGCAAGCAATCTGATGCCTTCTGTGCTTATAATGAATAAAACAGGGCAATCAAAGAACCTGAAGCTATGAACAAAATAAATGATCACAGAAAGAAGAGGCAATAGGTATCAAGGAGTCAGGTCTGAGTGGCAGGGTAAGAGGTCAAAGGTCAGAGAGGCTAAAAACCAGTCACCCTCTGGTTGTAGACAAACTTCAAACACCAGGTTTCTCTCTGAACATGAGGACACTCACCTGACTGTCTAAAATGAGAGGCTGTTTTTGGAGTTAGAATTAGACTCCTCTACTCAAGGAAGCCCCTCAGTCCAGACCCTTCAGACAAAGAGGCCAAACACTTCAGATGGGTGACTCCTGGCTTGTCACTTCCGGTCTGGATGCACCAGGGCAGCGAGGCAGTCTGGGTTAGGGTGCAAGCTTAGTTCCCAGGACCCTTGTAGAATGGACTTAGGAATTACAGGCCAGTGAACATGACTCTGAACTTAATTAAGCAGTGGCAACTCCCTCATGTGCTGTGTGGGTTATTCTGTGACACAATAAAAATCTCAAGGTCTGGTGGCTCAGCAAGGCTGGAAATATGTGCAGTGACCTACAGAAGGTCATGTGCCTGGGTCCTCTAGAGCCGGCTCACGGGATGCTAGGCCTCTCTCCTGTAACATGAGGTTGTCAGAATGTTCAGGGCAGTTAGAAGGACAGAAGCCCACACCTCTGGAAGGTTAAAGACCTTGGGAAGGTGAGATGTTGGCCTGACCACGGTGACAGGGGTGCCGTGGGAACTGGAGGATACAGCTCTTACCTGATCTGCTTTTTCTCAAGAGCACTTAGCACACACATCTGGCCTGGCCCCGAGCTGGAGACCCCACTGTTTCCAGCCTGGCATCTGCAGCCTGTGAACCTCTCCACCTCTGGAGCCCGGTGGAAGACCCTAACACCATCAGACATCTTGTTATTAACCATCTTCATAGTCTTGTTCCTGGAAGCTGTGTGTGAAGCATCAGTAGGGTCGAGGGAGAAAGGTAAAAAGGCCCACAGGTGCATGAATACGTCAAGAGTCAAGGGCGGCAGACGTCTACGCTTGGCTGAAGGACAGCTTCTAACTCAGCTGTGACCTCCCCGTAGTTACCACCAATATGCCCCCCACCTATGGGCTCCCTCCATCCCTCTATTTCCTCTTCCAGCAACTTCATGAAGCCCAGACCACACCCCCAGTCCATAGCCTACCAACGTCTCCCAACCAACGTCTCCCATCAGAATGCCGTGTGATAGGAAGGTGAGCCCTTGCTTATTCGCTCAGATTACAATTTTTGGTTTCATGGGAAATTGTCACTCCACCCCCCCTCCCCCCGCCAGCCAGGAAAGTGGTATGTGGTTACAATCCCTGCATTTAGGAGGCTGAGTCAAGAAGACTGCCGTAAGTTCAAGGCCAGCATGGGTTACATTATGACATCCTGAGTATGTGTATGCGTATATGTGTAAGAGAGAGATAAGAGATGGCAGAGAAAGAAAGACAGAGAGTTGGGAAGTGGGGGAGGAAAAAGAAAG
This sequence comes from Apodemus sylvaticus, assembly GCF_947179515.1. Lineage (NCBI taxonomy): Eukaryota > Metazoa > Chordata > Mammalia > Rodentia > Muridae > Apodemus > Apodemus sylvaticus. The sequence continues at coordinate 35,163,366 of NC_067481.1, read as the reverse complement.
ACACAGGACCATAATGCCAAGACTGAAGCAAGAGGTCGTAAGTTCAAGGCCCACCTGGGCAACTTAATGAGAGACCCCCCCCCAATCTCAAAATAAAATAATAAATTCATGGAAAGGGGCTAAGGGTGAGGCTCAGTGGTCAAGTGGAGTGCATCCCTGCCAGGCAGGAGGTTTTGAGTTTAATCCCTAGTGCAATACAGGGACAAGGGGGTGGGGAGAAAAGCAGAAAGGCAGAAATAAAGAAGGGGGGCTGGAGAGATGGCTCAGCGGTTAAGAGCACTGACTGCTCTTCCAGAGGTCCTGAGTTCAAATCCCAGCAACCACATGGTGGCTCACAAGCATCTGTAATGAGATCTGATGCCCTTTTCTGGCATGTCTGAAGACAGCTACAGTGTACTACATATAATAAATACATCTTTGAGAGGGAGGGGAGGGAGATTTGACAGGAGGCAGAGGGCTGTGGGGTGGGGGCACACATGTGTATCAGCCTTGCAAACTGCAGCCCTGTTCTGAGTTCTCCAGCAAAAAACTGCCCTGAGTGATTCCTGCTGCTGGGTGGAAAATTCCCACCACTGGCCAGCTAGGCTTCAGACTTGACAAAGACAAGAGGCAAGAGGAAGGGTGGAAGGAAGAGCAGAGAGTTCATCTGGGTTTTGGCCCTCGCTGATCTGTGCTTATAGTTACTTCAGGAAAAGGCAGGAAGGAGCGCACAATTCAAACAAAAATAAAGGAAGAAAACAAGCCATTTGCTTGCTTGCCCAGTGACTCCAAGAGACTTCAAACATGGCGAGTCACAGGTAGCCCACAGAAGCCCCATGTGGACCTGGTTTTCTCACACCAAGAACACCTGCACTTCAGGGTTCTGAAGGTGGCTGGGACTTTACCCTCCCTAGGTTGCTGCTGTGCCCTTTGCCAGTCACTGTCCCTTGCTGTCACCCAGGCACCCAATCCCAATCTCTGAGCTTAGTTTAGAGGCTCCACCCCACCTCCAGGGCTCTCAAGATGCTCCTGGCTTGGGGATGGGCTCCCAGTCCTGGTGAGGCCTCTGGCTGGCTTAGCAGAGTTGTGTTTACCAACTGAGGCCGCTGATGGACTGGGACAGCAGGGGTGGCCCGTCCTGCCTGACGCGAACCTGGCCAGGGAAGAAGATGCTGTCCCTGCCCGGGTGTCAAGAAAGTTTCAAACACTGAGAAGCCAATACCAGGTTCTTCCTGAACCTCCCTCAGTTAGATTCCCCACCCACTTCAAGACCACTTTGAAATTCCTTCCTCCATTCTGTAGGGCTTCCTCATCAGCTAACCTCTAGGCCAACTGTAGAGGATTTCCCCAGGCACACACGCTAAAAATCCATCATGGAGTCAAGGAGTTACCATCCAGCGGGTCTGCTTGGTTCCTATTTCGTCCCTAGCTCACACTTCTCTGTGACTCAGTTTCTCTGTGTTTCAATCATCTATCGAAAAAAAATGGAATGGTAGACTGTGGATGTTAAGTTCAGAATGTACACAGTCTTGTCTTTCTCTTTCTCCTGACCATAAAGGCAAGGTGATTTTACAGCTGAGGAGGTGAGGCCAAAGGGAGGGTCAGGTACTACTCTAATGAAGCTACGGCAGTGAGGAACAATCATAAACGGAGGCACAATATGATTCCTTCTCCATAGACACAATCAAGACCTAAACTGCCTACACTGCAGTGGGCGCCACACGAGACAACCTATTTGTTGCAAAGCAGATGCCAGCTTCTTTTCTCAGACCGTAAACACCCCTAGGGTAGGAAGCAGGCAATGTAACAGGCCAAGCCTCAGACGGAGCCATGCACAATTAGGCGCTTAATATATGCTCTGTAACAGCTCTGTCTTTGACCAAGTCCAAAGTGTGTGTGTGTGTGGGGGGGGGGGGTGCTCTATGTGGGCAGGCCACTTCCAGGGCTGCAGGGAATTATCTTCCATGAAGTCCAAACAGCTTTTGAGTGGGAGATTATTTTCTTTTAAGCAACCGTAGGAAGCAGGAGAAATGAGGGGCATGCACATGGATGCCTTCATTTCAACACACTGCTCATTAGAGTGCCTTTCTTCCCCGGGGTTACACTGAAGAATCTTTTAGAAGGTCGGATGGCCATGGGACCCAGGAAACAAGAGACCGTGACTTCCTGCTGAAGTGTAGTCTGAGAGCATTTTTCTCCTTGCCAGCCCCTCATGTTCCCCTCAACTTATTGGGCCCTGGTGTTTACAGCTCACTACACCACAAATCTTTATTTCCCGTCACCCACTGGCCCAAGCTGTCCCCACTCCCTGTTTCTCCCAGACAAGTTAATAAGACGGAAGGCTCCCTAGAGGCCTGGAGCCGGCGAGCATTATCACTTGGAAGCGAGGCAGAAATCCTGACACACGGAAATGACTTCAAGCCTATTAATTACCCTTTCTTCTTTGGCAGATCTTTTGAAAGAAAGCTTGACAAATTGAAAGGAAGGCTAGGACTGCCTCTCCGCCCCAATTAAGCCCCTACTCCCACCCCAGGAACACAAATCTGATTTCTGCTCTCTCTAAAAACAAAAATGAAAACCACCAATTTCTCATACTGGTACCTACCCCAGGTCTGCCCTCTGTGATCCACATGAGCCCCTCTTTATAGTAAAAACCTTGAAACTGGAGGCCCTCAGGAGACAGAAGCTGGGTGGTGTGGACAGGGCTTGGGTCTCCCCCGGACCTTTACTGCCTGTGGAGCTCTCTGACCACGGGAAGAGAGGGTGAGATCAAGAACAGTACCAGATCCGCAGCCATGAGCCTTGGACCTGTCTCCCCGCGACTGCGGTAACACTTCTGGGCACTGGGTACTGGATGTCCAGTAATCCCCAGGACAAGCTGCTCAAGACCCACCCAGGGAACGCTGGGTGCTGGAAGAAGTGAAGTACTTGGGGAACCAAGTGGGCGGGCCCCACACTTCCCTGTTTTACTGTTTTCTACACCGATAACGACTCAATTCCAACTGAGGGACTTATTTTAGTTCTCCAGAGACTTCTAGCATAGCCAGCTATTAAACACTACCACATGGATTCTATGGGTGCTTCAAACAGAAGATTTTCTTCTTAAAATCTATTCCGTCTACTAAATTTACCAATGACATCACCCCCTTAGTTGTCAAGAGTCCAGAGTCCGAATTGTAAATCCTCCCCAATCTAGCCTACTGTAATATGTGGTCTTAGCTTTGAATTTGGATTCTAATCACCTGACTTCTCTAGCCCTCTTGGCCCCTGTCTGTCTGTCTGTCCTCCCCCCACCCCCCCCCATTTCCCCACACCCCCACCCCCGTGCTAACAGTGTGCCAAGTTCTTGCCCAGTCACCTCCTTGGAATACCTTCCCGATGCCTCCTCCTCCCGGGAGGCCACTCCCAAGCGCCTCCATTATCTGCAGCATCCTCTCCTCAGCACTTAGCAGTACCAGAAATAGTTTCTGCTTTCTCTTGGTGGCAGTGGAGGCTGAGTCTGGGGCCTTGCGCATCCCGGACAAGCAGGTACTCTTACCACTGAGTTACAGCCCCAACCCTTAAATTATGGGATGCACATCCCTTTTCCCCAGAGGACAGGAGCTCACAGTCAACTAGGATTTAGTTTACCTTGTTCCTCACAGGACTGCTAGACACCAGTACAGTACCTGGACCACAGAAAGTATCTAGTGTTCCCAAACCAAGTGGCTGCCTATAATACAGTCAAGCTATCAGGCATAGGATGGATCCCTACAGTTGGAGATGGGGTACCATTCTGTCCCAGGCTACATTCTGTCAGCCAGGGGGAAAACCTAGAAGAGTACTGAGATGGGCCGGTACACACAGGTCCAGTTCCAGGGATAAAAACAAACAAACAAACAAACAAACAGCAAAAGCAACGTCCAGCTAGACCCATCAGACCCCCAACAACCCCGGAGAGCCCCTGACTACTGTCCCACAGAGCCTTGCAAGAGCATGTTGGACGTGCATCCCATGCCTGGTTTTGACAAAGGCAAGGGCCACCCACCAGGGCTCTATTTTCATGGTACACAGTCGCCATATCTCATTTTAAACTCTAACAAAATCTTTAAGCCATTACCTTGGAAATCATCATTAAATCATTTGTTCTTCTTTATTAGCATCCCAGTAATTAAAGAGAATCATATTTCAGAAATCTTTAGCTGCACTTATCAAAACCCACCCTCCAACCAATCAATTAGTATTACAATAACCACGGTCCCTTGTTGCTGCCGCTATTAGCATTTTGATTGAATGTCTGCTGCAAAGTGACTGGTAACAGAAGATTGTGCTTGCAAAGTAACGTTTCTTTATTCGTCACCACTGAACCTTGTCTGTTTGTCTCTAGTCTCCACTCAAAAAGAGACAAGACGGTTCCCAAAAGCAGTCATTTTGGTCATGAGTTCTATTTTCATGAGGTGTTTGATAAACTAGCTTCCATCGCTCTGGAATCGCCAGCCCCACACAGGGGCCTCCCACTGGTATGGCCTCGGCTCTCAGGAGCTATACCCCAGCTGTCTCACACTAATGGGATGGTGGGGTGATGAGGGTCCCTTCTGCTGCCTTCCTGTTCCCTACTCCCATCACCATAGATACCAGGTCATCACAAATTATCCCTTCAGGAGACTCAGATATAATAATGTCTGTGCCAGAGCAGGCAGTGGCCACCATTACTGCCATGGAAGACCGTCATTATACACCCACTTCTCCAGCAGGCACTTGGAAACCTGACGTTCTAACATCCAGACTGAAGTCCTCCAGTCGTCATAATAATAAAAGCGCCAGTCAGTATAGAGATGGGTTAACGAGGTCTATTATGGGAAGAAAATGGCTGTCTTCAAATCACAGGAATTGACGTGGAATTCATTAAATCACTCTCTTAGAATGTAAATGGCCTGCTCCACCAGATAGCTCTATGTACACCCCACCACGGATCCCCTCTGTGGATAAGGAAGGATCACTTGGCACACCATGCAACCAAACCAACTCTGTAACCTTTCAATATTCCTCTAGTCAGCCACCATAGCTTTTTTGACGACAGGAGATACACTTTAAACAGGGGAGGCATAGGAGGAGGGATGACTGCTGCTGTAAAAGACACATGTTCCAAATGATAAATGTGGCAGCTGTCAAAATGCTATGTACCTGTCAGTATCTCTGTCTGTCCGTCCCATTCATCTATCTGTCCATGCACCCTCCCACTCATCTATCCATCCACCCACCTCCCCAGCCACTCACTTCCCCCACCCACACATCCATCCACTTACCCATTCATCTACCCACCCACCCATCTATCCATCCATCCACCCACCTGCCCAATCATCCGTCCATCCGTTCTCCCAGTCGCTCATCTATCCACCTCCTCATCTACCCATCCACCCATCCATCTTCACTGTCCAGTTCCAATTCACAGAGAAGTATCTGCACAATCTTCATCTCTGGTGTAGATGACCTTGGCCTAAGGAACCTCTTACAGTTCCAAGCTCTCCCTTCCCTGTCCCTGATAGAATATGCAACTGTACTAGGCATCACAAAACTATAGTAATACTTCATTAAGTTTTTTTGTTGTTGTTTTGTTTTGTTTTTTGTAAAATCTTCAGCAATCCAGGGGGGGAGAAGAAGGAAAATAAAGAAGTGCTATTAGCTTCCCCTGATTCCTTCCTCTCAGCCCAGGCTCCTTCTCCTCCTCCCCAGCTCCTGTCTCTCCACCTTGGCTGCCAGCCAAGGTTTTATAATAGTGTCAGGTAGCAATTTCATTTTTAAAATGCTCTTATCAAGGATTTAAGGTGAAAGATAAGAGCAGTACAGTAAATCTTCATAAAGGAGTGGGGTGTGAGGCATAGTATTTTACAAATCAAAACAGTTAACAAAACGAGGAGGCAGGGACAGGAACACAGTTTAAGCGGGAGCTGAGGAGGGGAGAGGGTGGGGCCGTGTTAGAGAGGAAGATCAGCTTTCAGATTTCCAAGCCCCCTTTGGTAATGGCCTTGGCATATTTGCTAAGGACTTCGAGAACAGTCCAATTTCCATTTTAAAATAGGATGTTTTTAGATGGCATGTATATTGTCAAGCCATTATACACACTTAACTGGGGGTTTTCGTTGAAGTCATCTGACCTGCAGCATGTGTTGCTAACATCAATGCTTCATTATTTATCAACTCAATTTCTTCGTGGACTGACTAATAACACCGCCACAGCTGCTCTCCTTTTCATGCCCCAGCTGCTGCCGCCCTGGCAGGAGCAAGAGTCGCTAGCTACCTGCCGTGCCTTACTACCCACTCTGCTAAAGAACCTTCGAGGGGAAAAACAAAACAAAACAAAACAAAACCAGAAAACCAGAAAAAAACAAAAACAAACTCTACCACCACCACCACCAGTAACAACAACAACAACAACAACACAACCCAGCAGAGCAAAGATGGTAGCAAATGGAACTACTCTGTGGAAGCCACTACCTAGGGAAGGCTAGCTGGTTCACTGTGCTACTAACACAAGAGGATCTAGGGGACTCTCAGTCCTACAGTCAAAGAACCATAAAAGTAAACTATGACATACACAAAGCAGGGACTGGTTAGTTCATGTCTATCAAGTCACGCAGCACTGGGGAAGTTGAGGTAGATTAGCAGATCAAGGCAAGTCAGAGGCACAAGAGACTCCACCTTAAAACAGGCAAATAAATGCCGGGCATGGCACTGCACACCTTTAATTGTAGCACTCGGGAGGCGGAGGCAGGCAGATCTCTAGGAGTTGGAGGCTAGCCTGGTCTACACAGTGAGATCCTGTCTCAAACACACAAAACAAAAATATAGAAGAACCGAGGAGGTGGCTCATTTGGGAAGGCGTTGGCCTGGTGAGCTCAAGAACATAATTTTGATTCCTGGAATCTGTGGGTAAAAAGCCAGGGATGGTGGCATATGCCTGTGACCCCAGTGTTGGAGAGGCAGAGCCAGGATTCCTGGGCTGGCTGGTTAGCCAAGCTAGCCTATTTGAAAGTCTAAGGAGAATAAGCAACCCTGTCTTAAAAAAGAAAGAGAAGAGAAGAGGTTGATCTGAAACATAATACTTGAGGTTATCCTTTGGCCTCCACATGGACACACACACACACACACACACACACAGAGATTTTTTTATAATATCTTTTACAGCAGTGTATTTTTTGGTGTTTTTGGGTTTTTTTTTTTTAATTTTTTTTGAGTTTTTTTGGATTTGTTTTTTTCGAGACAGGGTTTCTCTGTATAGCCCTGGCTGTCCTGGAACTCACTCTGTAGACCAGGCTGGTCTCGAACTCAGAAATCAGCTTGCCTCTGCCTCCCAGAGTACTGGGATTACAGGCGTGTGCCACCACCGCCTGGCTTACAGCAGTGTATTTTTAACAAGGGCCACATAAAACTCACAGGAGCCCCCCCTCCCCTCTTACACAGCTCCACTGGTGCAAGTGTACACCTCAAGCATCCTGCAGGAGCATCCCCCACACCCCCAACTGCCGGCCCCCTCACTACCACACACACACACACACACACACACACACACACACACACACACACACACAAGGCTGAGCTGCAGCCCCAAAGAGGCAACAAAGCTTTGAAATCTTGGAAAATAAAATCATGACAGGGGTGCTTATTCTAGCTCTTTCTAGGTGCTTGCCAATCTCCTTGGGACTTACCTGCAAATTCACAGTAAATAAAAACATGCAATTAGATGATATCCTATTTGCCAACGAACAATTCAATTGTCCATTAAAACCCACAGTTCTAAAAATAGCGTCAAAAGAAATGATTAGGAATCGTGGGTACACGTGTTTCTGTTGTAAAACAGATTAGCACCGTGGGCAAAATACAAAGCTTCTTTTGTGAATCTTGCCCCCTCCCCTCTTTTGAGAGGTAACATAGAATGGGGGAGGGAGCAAATTAAACCATAATTTTCAGGCTACATTTTTTTTTAATTGTCAGTCAGAAAAATTGCCAGGTGTTTCCAGAATCGTTTATACATAAACACACTAGCTGAATCAGGAAATCTCTTTCCAGGGCAAATGAATCAACTTAATTAAAAGGAGACTTCAGATGCCAAGACCAGAGAGATCTTAGGTCTACGAGGGCAGAACTTCCTACCTGGCCTGGCAGGGAAAGCGCAGAAGCATTCTGAGCGGAGCACAGATCTCTGGCTAAAGCACACCTTCCTATGGGCCCACCAAGTAGACATGCAGACTGCAAGACTGAACTGTGTGTGCACGCGCAAGGAGGCTCATGTAGCCAGCCCACAGGCCAATGACTGGTGTCTTCCTCAGTCACCCTGGAGCCTTGTATTAGGCCGAGTCTCTCCCTGTACCTGAGGTACAGTGATCTGGCTAGGCTGGCTGGACAATAAGCTCTAGGGATCATAACTGGAGTGCACATGGCCACACCCAACTTCTTACATGGGTGATGAGGTCTTCCTGCAGGTCCTCCTGCTTGTGTGGCACGCATTTCACCAATGGACCTACTTCCCCAACCTCTAGTTTTGTTTTAAAAACGTATGAGACTCCTGTGTACCCTGAGCTGTCCTTGATTTCATTCTGGAGCTGAGGATGACCCAGAAGTTCTGATTCCCATGCCTCTACCTTCCCAAGGCCAGCACTGGACATGAGCTGCTGTACCCGATTGTATGGTACTGGGGATCGAACCCAGGGCTTTGTGCATGTGAGGAAAGCACTGTAGCAACTGAATTAATCATATCTCTAGCCCCTGGGCAGAGTTTTTAAATCAAACCAATATTTTCGAGCTTTTCCTTAAACTTGTAAGCAGCAGCCTTCCAGAGATGCCCAGGGCACACCCTGTGCTTTTCTAACAGCCAAGAACTTTCAAGGGCCCTTTGCTTTCTTTAGGTACGGGAGCCCTGGTCCAAACACGGACCTGACTACAGGGCCCAGACACAGCCCGGGGCCCTGGATCTGATTTGGTGAGTTATAAAGCTATAAGAGTACTTGGGGAGTGAATGATCCGAGAAGGGATCCCAGCCCTGAATGTACGCTAGTATCAGCTGAGGTAGTGATGAAAGGACCTAAGGCTCCCAGCCCTTAGGCTCACTGCATTGACTGATTGGCCCAGGGTGGGACCCAGAAGTCTGGCGAGGCTTAAAAATTCTCCAGCTAACCCCAAGGTTGAAATCCCTGATCTAGTTCTAACCTCTGGCTTCGCAACCACCATCCATCATGCGCAGTGTCTAATGGCAAACTTGGGCTAACTTAGCTCAGTGCTGACATGCAGGCATCAAAGCTGGCCCTGGGGTTAGGCAGCTCTTGGGTTATTAGTAAAATATGAGTTACAAGCCGAAGGACTTGAGAGAAAAGATGGACTCTGACGAAACACAGTCAAGTCCTCCTAAGGCAGTACGGCTGACAGGTACCCCAAATTCACTGTGCTTCCAGCTCTTATTCAGTGGACCCACAGCAGCTGAGTGGGAGGTGGGAAGGAGCCTGGGGCTGGTGAGAGACACAGAACAAGGGTCATTCTTGCTTCTGTGCCTATTCTGGGCCCGGAATGGATGATGTCACCGCCAGCGGCTGTAGAAAGCAGGGTCATGAATCATCCATGAACCAGTCCCGCCCTCTGAGATAATAAATTGATGTCAGCGCTACGCATGTCCGCTGCAGAGCTAGCTGGTGGAGGGCTGGCTGTGCCTAGGGTGCTGGGGCACAGCCAGAGAAGGAGGTGCTTTCAATTATCTCCCGATACTAAGATGGGCAGCAAGCAGAGGGAGGCATTTCTCGTTTGCAGGGAGTGCTTAGAAGAGGCACACAACTCTCATCACTTTTAAATCCTGGCAGTTATTTTTGTACACTGCGGGGCTTGCCCATCACACCTGAGGACTAACAGAAGCCCGTCCATGCTAGGGTGTCATGCCTTGCCCACCAGCTCCCTTATAACCAGAGGTAGGTAAGTGTTGCCCTCCTGACCTGCCACTGCACTCACTGATGTAACTTAAAAACTCACTCCAGGATCGGATCTGGCAAACCCTGACTTGAGTGGGTTTCCAGGACAGATAACATAGACAAATCAAAAAGTCTTCATGGCAAACTTTGAAGTATATGGTTATTTTGCTGGTCCCACCCTCTACCCCCACGGTAGGAGAGGAAGTATGCTGGGGTGCCAAGGTGGACGGCCATGTACACCGATTTCCCTGGTTCTAACAACGCCCTCTTCTGTGCTTTATCTCCTTAAGGGGCCAAGTAGACAGAAGAGGCCACCTGGGAATCCCCCTACCCCCATCTTGGTTGTTAGAGTTGGGGATCCTGATATCTCTTAACTGTGCTGGTCATTTCTTGGCTTCTAAAGAAATAACTGAGCCCTGGGTGCCACTAAATTCAAACTTAAATCTCAGGCTTTTTTCAAGTGTTTTTTTCTATACACAAAAACCCCTTTAACACTCAAATATCAATGTGAGGGTCTCAGTTAACTGGGTTTGAATTAGGTGTCTCTACATTAGGATTGGGGAATGTGCTCTCAGCGACGCAAAAGGTCTCTTTTCCTAATTCCTTTCTTTTTTAAAAAAAATATTTATTTAAAAATATTAACATATTACAATATCATAAAATGATTCAGATCATCTCTCCTTCCTTTCCTTTCCACAGAACTTTGTAGAGCCCAGGCTGGCCTCAAACTTTCCAGATAGCTGAGGATAACCTTGAATTTCTGATTTTGCTGGCTCTATCCCCAGCCCTGAGCACTAGGATTGCACCAAGACTTGGTGCTGAGAATGAAGTCAGGGCTTTTCATACGCTAGATAAGCACTCGGTGCTAACAGATAGGCCCCCATTGTTATCTGTATTAACAGATACATCCCCATTGTTATCTATATTAACAGGTACACCCCCACTTCTCCTTTCCCTACTGTCTCCCGCACACGTAATTTGATTGGGAAAGCTCATCGACAGGAGTGGTCAGAGGAAAAGAATTACTCGGGGCCACCAGGACAGCAGGGCCACTACAAGCAAGGCGACATGACAGCATAGCAGGTTCTGCTTTGCCCCCTGGGTTATCTTCACAGTGTTTCTCACACAGCACCACAGATGGATGGACTGGGTAGGGGGGCATGATGCTGAAAGTAACTGTTTATTCAATACCGGTTCTGGCAGCTAAATGTCGGTCATCAAGGCACTGGGACACTGGCAGGGCTGTGCTCGCTCTACGGGAAGGCGTGCTCTAGGTGTTTCTAACTCCTTGGCTTGCAGCTGCATTGCTACAGCTGTTGGCTCTGAGTAACAGACACCACGCCTCCTGCGTCTTCCTTCATATGTCCCTTCTTACAGGGACACTGGATCACCCTCCTCCAGTAAGTAAGATATCATCTTAACTTGATTTTATCTTTTAAGCCTCGGATCTACTTCCAAAGATGATCGCCTGTGAAGTGGTTAGATCTTCAGTGTACCTTTGTGGAGAACCTGCCTCAATCTATCACATCCTCCACTGCAGAAAACTCCACAGTCCATACCAGGGTCGGACAGCATGCTGCAGCCGGCAATTCCAAGCAGTGGCCCTAACAGAATTCTTCTAGTAACAATATAACACTAGTGGTGCTGGAGAGATGGCTCAATCAAGAGCACTTGCTGCTCTTAAAGGGGACCCACATTTGGTTCTCAGCATTCACATTTAGTGGCTCACAACTGCCTGTAACCAACACCCTCTTCTGGCTTTTGCAGGCAACCATACTCATGCGCACATTCCCACACACAAATGTACAGAGACACACAGACACACACATCTCACCATTTGACAGTGGGGTGAGTGTGAAGCTAACGTAGTCTCTCGAGTATCAAATGCTTGGCCCTGATGCCACATTAAGCCTCAAGCCCAGGAGTTAACATCAACAACCCTTTTAACAGATGAGAAAACAGAGGCTCAGAAAAGGTCAATAATGTGTCCGAAGTCATACAACTTGATGCTCAAATCGATGGTTACAATTTGAAGCCCGAAGTGTGACACCTATCGAAGCGCTCACCTCTTCCTCACAGAAGCCTGGACATACCGCCAGTGTCATTAAGTGGGTATTTTCTAGACTCTGCAGCTCTAAACAAAGACACGAGATGAGCCACCATCTGATAGCTGTGCCAGGTCCTCATGCTACCTAACCTCGGAGGAAGAGGAGGAGGAGGAGGAGGAGGAGGAGGAGGAGGAGGAGGAGGGTTTAAGTTTTTCCTTCTCTTACAAGGCCCTCTGGAATGTAGGGCCTCCCCGTTTCGGCCTCTCCTCTAGTCTTGGGTGAAATGAAGCAAACAGGCTTCTTTTCAGTCCAGAGCCAGGCCAGCCATACTAATAATAACCCGTTGTCTGGGAAGACCAGCAGCTACTAAGAAAATCCCCTCCGCCCAGCCCTGTTTATGGGACAGCCAAAATAGAGGCAGCTCAGTGCAGAGGAGAAGATAAAGTCTGGTTGCATCAGAGTGTCTTGGAGTGGCCAGGGCAGAAGCCACCATCCCTCCCTCTGCTGACCTTGTATACACCCCAGTGTCATTAACTGGGTATTTTCTGGACTCTGCAGCTCAAAACAAGGACACGGGATGAGCCACCATCTGATGGCTGTGCCAGGTCCTCATGCGGTTTGTACAAACTGAGTAATTACAATCGACTTCCAAAATATGTATGCAGACATAAGGACAGGTAGAAGAGACAGTACTGAGGGTGCTGAGCAGGATGAAGCTTTCTTTGTTGAAAATTCTTTTTCATGTTGCTAGCTGTACTGGAGTGGAGTTGAAAAGCAAGCGCCTGACTAGGTAACGAATGTACATCACGCATAAATTAAAAAACGAGAACACAATTAAAAAGTGTCCCTCTACCTCTGTATTTCTGGTCATTTAATCTCGTTTCTCAGGGGCAGAAAATGAGTTTTGATGTACAGACGTTTGCATCCGTGAGAACATGTGTATACATGCATGAGGCATATGTAATGCTTTATTGTGGCCAAATGATGTAAGCCTTGGGCTAATCCAGTATCATCATGCTATCTGATAGATAAGGAATCTGTGTCTTACAGAGGTTACAAAACTCACACAGCCGTGTTACAGAGCTACCATTCCGACTCCATGGCCTGAGGGCAAGAGCTTGTCTCATCACAATGGCATTCCAGGAAAAGTCTATACACCTGCAATACATGTTGTATGCAAAGGAAAAAACTTTTTTTAAACATTGGGGTCTTTCTAATTCAAGTACGGATCTTTGTATGCATAAAGAAAGGAAACCCATACTCTTGTGGAGAGAAAAGCGCAGGTTACCCAGCACTCCCCACTTGAGGTGGGCATTCTGCTCTCTTAGCCAGGAACTTGGAAGAGCAGGTTATGACCTCACAAGCAAGCCAAGCCAGGGTTCAAAGCTCAATGGAGCCATGTGGCCGCCCCTAAGCTTGGGCTCCTTAAAGAGTCTGTGTTTGTGGTGGTACAGATGAGCCAGAAATCCCGGGACCCTGGCCCTCAAACACCCAACAGCAGCTCAGGCACAGAGCTGTACAATTGGGGGGGGGGGTGGTAAGGGGAAGGGCTGCTCCCCTCCTAACCTCTGAGTTCACAGCAGAGTAACTTCCCCTGGCTTTCTGTGACCCCTGCGGCCCAGCCCTCCATGGCCTCCAGAAGTGCACAGGGGGTGCCAAGTTAGGAGGCGCTTTTAATCAAGTTGCCAACCCCAGGGCTCCATTCTCTAGGGCCTCTGCACTCTGCCCTCCCCTTGCTCTTCACAGCCTCAGTCTCTGTGGGAACAGAACCCAACAAAAGACTCATTCTGATGCTCTACAAAAACCCACTTCTGGGTCAATGAAGTTCTGACCCCACGCCCACTCCTTCTCTGCTTCCTCCCTGCTCCAGTCAGGGGAAGCAGGAAGGTCTATTAGCTCATAGCCCTTTCGGTGCCAGGACTTTTGTTCCGAGGGCAGAACTTGATGATTTTTGCCTTGGGCAAAAGAAAACACAGCTCTCCCAGGAAGCCAACTTCCCCTGACTGTGCAGGCCCCACTAGCCCTGGAAGGCCCCCACCCCCACCCCCACCCCGACCCCTCCCTGCCACTGCCCTGTTGCTAGGGAGTGGACAGTTCTGTCCTCCAGTCTGTAGAGCAAAGCAGGTGAACAGAAATCAAGCGACTGTGTTGATTAATATCTCAAGAGACAGCCCCGGAATGGGCGCTTCCGGAATTGAGTTACCTCAGGGAAGGGAAAAAAAAAAAAAAAGAAAGGAAAAAAAAAAATCCAGTGTGCTCCTTGCTTTCCTGTCAGAAATAAAATTAAGGTCTCGGATCGATGTTGCCAGGGCTGGGGACATCTACCGGAATCTTTAATGGCTTCTTCTACATGTTCAAATTCACATTCCCTTTCAACCCTGCCCTTTTAATTGGTTATTTGCGAGGTCATGTTTGCACCAATTTCTCGGGAAGGCTAATGGTGTTTATTTAATGAGAAAATAAAATGTGCAGACAGCTCCGTGGCTGGTATTAACTGCGGGATCTGGGTAGGGGGTTGCGGCTCCCTGCTTCAAGGGTGTATGAGCCTGAGGGTTAAATATCTGCTCTGGGTACAGAGGCTCATGGGTCCCTCAGGGTGGGGACAGTGAGGGACAGTGAAGGTACCACTCCCTCCTATGCCTTCGGGGTAAAGACTCACTCAGCAGGATGCACAGAACCTTGGGTTCTGAGACTCTAGCTGGTCATAAAGTGAGAGTTCATTCACTGCGTCTATTGAACTTACAGGTTCTTCCTCATTCTCACTAAACTGTGCCCAAATTCAAGCCTGTATGTAACTCTAAGCCATCAATTAAGGCTTACACGAGCCATACCTGGCCCCCAAGACCTCTTTTGTACATGTTAGACCACAAGGGAACAGC